>NW_024080894.1:769116-1264388 GCF_003009895.1 Hyaena hyaena | reverse complement strand
AGAAAGAAAGAAAGAAAGAAAGAAAGAAAGAAAGAAAGAAAGAAAGAAAGAAAGAAAGAAGTTAAACTGTCACTGTTTGCAGATGACATTTTACAGAAAACTCTAAAAACTCCACGAAAATACTGTTAGAATAAACAAATTCAGTCAAATTTCAGGATACCAAAATTAACATGCAAACACCAGTTCCATTTCTGTGCACTAGTAATATGGTATCAGAAAGAGAAATTAAGAAAACAATTTCATTGCACCCAGATAGTAAAATACCTAGGAACAAATTTAACCAAGGAAGTGGAAAAACCTGCACTCTAAAAACCTTAAGACACTCAAATAAATTGAAGATGAACAAACAAATATAAAGATAGAACATGCTCATGGATTGGGTTAATATTGTTAAACTGTCCACACTACCCAAAGCTTTCTACAGAATAAAAATATACTCCATCAAAATATCAATAGTAGTTTTCACAAAGCTAGAATAATTTAAAAATTTTTATGCAGCCATAAATGACCCTGAATAACCAAAGAAATCTTAAGCTGCCAGTATAACAATGCCAGATTTCAAGTTACGCTACAAAGCTATGATAATCAAAGCAGTATAGTACTTGCATAGAAATAAAAACATAGACAATGGAATGGGATAGAGAGCCCAGAAACAAACCCACGTCTATATGGTCAATTAATGTGTGACAAAGGAGTCAAGAATATACACTGGGTAGAAGACAGTCTTTTTGTTAAATAGTGTTTGCAAAACTGGACAACTACATGCAAAAGAATGAAATTGGACTGTCTTACACCATACACAAAAATAAACTCAAAATGGATGAAAGGTCTAAAAGTATGACCTGAAACCCTAAAACTCTTAAAAGATAACACAGGCAATAATCTCTTCAACATTGGACCCAGGAATATTTTTCTGAGTATGTCTCCTTAGGCAAGGGAAACAAAAATCAAAATAAACTATTGGGACTACATCAAACTAAAAAGCTTTGCATGGTAAAGGAAAGCATTAACAAAACAAAAAGGCAACCTACTGAATGTGAGAAGACATTTGCACATGATATATCTGATAAGGGGTAATATCCAAAATATATTAAGAACTCATAAACTCAACACCAAAAACACCCCAAATAACCCAATCAAAAATGGGTAGAGGACCTGAATTCCACTGGTATTTACCCAAAGAAAACAAAAATGCTAATTCAAAAAGATATATGCACCTCTATATTTATTGCAGCATTATTTATAAATAGCCAAAAAATGGAAGCAACCTAAGTGCCCACTGATAAATGGATAAAGAAGATGTAGCATGTATATATATTTGTATATATGTATATACAATGAAACATATACATATATACAATGAAATGTCAGCCATAAAAAAGAATGAAATTCTACAATTTGCAACATGGATAAACTAAGAGAATGATGCTAAGTGGAACAAGTCAGACTGAGAAAGACCACCAAATACTGTATGATTTCATTTATATGTGAGATCTAAAAAAGAAAACCAACCAACAAAAAAACAGGAACAGATTCATGAATAGAGAATGTGGTTATTAGGTGGGTGAGGGGTATTGGCAAAATGGGTGAAGGAAATTAATAAGTACAAACCTCCAGTTATAAATCAAACAGTGGGATGAAAAGTTTAGCATAGGGAAGATGGTCAATAATACTGTAATAACATTGTAAGGTGACAGATGATAATTACACTTATCTTGGTAAACACTGAATAATGTACAGAACTGTTTCTCACTGTGTTAAAAAAAAAAAAAAGAAAGAAATAGGCAAAGGACCTAAACAGACATTTTTCCAAAGACAACATACAGGTGGCCAGCAGACACATGAAAAGATGCACAATATCACTAATCATCAAAGAAATGCAAATCAAAACCACAATGAAATATTAACACACACTTATCGGTATGGCTGGTATCAAAAAGACAACAAGTGTTGGAAAGGATTATGGAGAAAGAGGAATCCTCGTGCATTGTCGGTGGGAAGATAAATTGGTGCAATCACTATGAAACAGTATGGGAATTCCTCAGAAAATGAAAAACAGAACTACCATATAATCTAGCTATCCCACTTCTGGATATTTATGCAAAACACACTAATTTGAAAAGATATATGTACCCTTATGCTCATTGCAGCATTATTTACAATAACCAAGATGTGGAGGTAACCTAAATGCTTACTGATAAATAGACAAAGACGTTTATATATAAATATGCATACACACACACAATGGAGTATTACTCAGTCATAAAGAAGAATGTAATCTTGTCATTTGAGACAATATGAATGGACCCAGAGGGTACTATGCTAAATGACCTAAGTCAGAGAAAGATAAATATGATCACACTTATATGTGGAACCTAAAAAATTAAAATAAAAAAATTCTCCACCTAATTCATAGCTACAAAGGGCAGGTTGGTTGTTCTCAGAAGTGGTAGGGGTGGGTGAAATGGGTGAAGGTGGTAACATGTACAAACTTCCAGTTTTAAAATAAAGAAGTAACAAGGATAGAAGGTCTAGCATGGTGCCTATAGCTAATAAAAATGTACTGTATATTTGAAAGTTGCTAATTTTAAAAGTGTTTATCATCAGAAAAAAAACTATATGTTTGGTGATGAATGTTAACTAGAGTTAACTAGACTTATGGTGATCATTTCACAATGTACAAATATCAAATCATTATATTGTACACCTGAAACTCCCATATTATATATCAATTATACCTTAATCTAAAGTGATGTTCATTATAGCTGTGACATTAACTATATTTTATAACTATATTCATTCAGGTTGATGATTCATACAGAGTATGTAGAACTAATTTCAATCATTATATATGTTTGATTGACCATGATGTTCCTCCTGGGAACCTTATAAAAGGCACAAGAATATATGATTTTGTGTAAAAGTCTCCAACTGGCCTCTATTTTTTCCCATCTCCCTGGCACCTCATTTTCAAGCCAATTCTGTCCTTCATACTCTCTCCCTCATCTCCATAACAACACTTTAAAAGACCCAGAAAGTTGGGGTCCTTTGCCCAAAGTCTTCTAAGGAGTCAAGTCAGGACATGAAGCCAGCTGTGTGTAAACACAAATATAGAAACTACCTAAAGGTCCTGGTGACTCAAACTGGATTGAGCCAAAGCCACAAATTGACCTCTGGAAAGGTCTTAATTTAATAAGGGAAAGAGACTATAATGCTATGTGGCCAATTCAAGAGCTTCATGACTGTTAATGAAACACTTTGTGGATTCAGGGAAGTCTTTTCATTGCTCCTTCAGATTACCATTACCCATGTTTTTTTCTGGCAGTCTCTGATGCTGGCTTTCTTTACAGTTTATCATTGGGCCCCTCTAATCCCACTTTGGTTGTTTATCCCTAGTTGCTATATAATTCACATCAGCACACTAAAATATTAAGATGCATTTCTTTATAATTTCCTTTAAATAACACAAATTTCTTCTGTCTTTTGCACTTAAAATGTTTACAACCTCTAATTTTTTTTCCACGTGTAGGTTTGTCTACAAGCACAGAATTTGAGATTATTTAGAAAAGTTATTTGGTTTCTGGGGTGCCTGGGTGGCTCAGTTGGTTAAGCATCCAACTCTTGATCTTAGCTCAGGTCTTGATGTCAGGATCCTGACTTCAAGCCCCATGTTGGGCCCCACTCTGGGTGTGGAGCCTACTTAAAACAACAAAAAACAAAAAAATGACTTGGTTTCTTCATTCATTTTCCTATGTGTGAAACTCAATTGATAACTTAAATGTTTTTTTAACTCTGAAAATTAGCATTTAATTTGGACATTTCTCCAGCTGCTTTTGTTTGTTGTTATCCATGATAATCTAATGTTCCATTACTGTGAAAAATTAAGGGTTGCCTAATCATGAAAGACTAATGAGCAATAAATATGCTTAACTGGATATTCTTGATATAGCTGAGAATAAGGAATGAGCCACATTTTTTATTAGGTGTTTCATTCCATAGATAAACTACGATTCAGGTCTTGCAAAAAGAAGATGGACTGGGCCAACAAAGAGGACAAGCTTGGACATAACTAAAGTAGGCAGGTAACTGTCAAAGAGTTTGCAATTAAGAGCCACACTTAGTAAAAACTTCTAGTCACCTATCCACTAATTATATTTTCCTTTTTTCCTAATTGCAAAACCCTCAGATTTATTTATGGCAGAGACACTTGAAGCTAAAAGTTACAGTTGGTAAGGATGTGAGCCAAAATTGTTCTGGGGGATAGGAGGAACTTCCAGGAAACAGCATAAAAGGGATTAGTATACAAGGGAATATTCAGCCAGGACTCATTTATAGCTCAATATCCTCCCTTTCCTCTTTCCTGCCTGGGTGTGGAATCCTCACAGCACCCATCTTAGACTATGAGGTGAACTTCAAGATAAAACTTATGCTTTCAGGATAAAGACAGAAAAGTAGAAGGGACTCCATCCTTGGTAACTGTGGAGCACCAAAAGCCCTGAACTGCCTGTCACTGGATTTCCTTTCTGGGAGAGAAACTCCGTCTTTCAACACATTGTTATTTCTAGTCTATTACTAGCAATCAAATGCAATTCCTAATTGAGATCTGAAGTAAAATACTCACTAGTGTCTAAATTTAGAAGGCAATGGGTCTTTTTAGTCTTAAGCTTTGATCTCTCTTGAAGTGCAAAGTCCCCAGAGAGAGGAAACATTGTTCAGCTTAAGGTCATTTCTATACTGCATGTTTTGCAGAAGAGAGCAAAAGTGGAGATAAAAGTCTTCATAGTAAAAAAAAGGTGCTTGTAAATGTCATGGAAGGCACACCAAATAAACAACTACAAAGATAATTAACTGTCTCATTTTAATATAAATGCATTAAGATTTTTGGAAGATTCCAAAGCAAAGAAAAAATGTGGATCACATTAACAGGACACATCTTGCTAAGCAAAAGGAATACAATGCAATCCTGTTGCTCTGATATGTTTCTCCCTCAGATTTTCCAGTCACATTTTTTTCCTCTAGGGATGAAGAATAACTAGGCAGTAAGGCTCCAGCTGGGGGCACCTTCTTATCATAAGACATTAAGCCCCCTCCCTTTCCCAACCATAAAATTTACTATGTTATTCTCCTATCGATCAGCCCCTGCTGATTTTAAGAGTCAGGAAATTTTACCAAAATATTATAATACCTTTCACTCTTCTTTCTCTTTGAAGTTTCAGCCCTTATAATTCAGCTATTTCTTGGCTCATAAACTTGGCAAGGCTTTCTGGAAAAAAAAAAGTCATCTCATTGGCAGAGAGCTTTCTCATATGCTGACAGTTTAGCTTATTTGAAATCGCTGAGTAATAAGAAGGATAAAATAAGGATCGTAAGGGAAACAGGAAGCAGAATACCCTCCACAAATGAATTCCAGACACTGATTTTTGCTTATCTAAGAAGATGAAGGGTCTTTCCTTTGAGGCAGTGTTCATTGACCTCTTGCTAAAACTGTTTATTCAATGTGATTTCTCCACTGGATGGAGAGTGGTCTTGCTTTCTTCCCTAAACCTTTCCTTAAGTGCTGTTTCAGACGTAATTCTGTGCTGTCACATCGGAGCAGCCTTCGGTAACCCCTTCTGCTAAGGAACACAGCTGGAAGCTTAGGACCACTTAGGATGCTGCACCCTCAAGTAGCCCTTCATCTCAAAACAAATCTCTTAAAACTATTTCTTGGCGTGCATCTTTGAAAACTGTTCCATCTGACATCTCATAAAGACTGAAGAGGAAGCTTGTGCACCTCTGAGGAGAGCCCATCTCCATCTCCGCATATAAAGTACATAGAAAATACTAATTAGCTAAGTCCTTTAGTATACAATGTAGGAGACATCTGCCCTTGTTTTCTCCATGCTAAATCCCTTTTCCATGCTCACTATTAAAACAATTCGCAGGAAGTAAAAATGGTTCAAATTAAAAACACACTCTTTCACACAACATCCTGTCCTGCTTAACAGTACCATAATTCTACTGCACTGTAAACAATTAGATAGAGATATTGTAAAATTAGCTCCAATTTGCATAATAATGCTTGACTGTTATAATTTAGTGACTGTACTTGCACAAATTTAATAACAATTCAGCTTACATTTTTTGTTTTAATGTATTTTATACAAATAATGTCAAATTTATAGATTACTAGTTTCCCCAAAGCAAGCCAGATGAGGACATTGCATTTTTGCAAGTTTAATACACCACATGATATGGTAATTCTAGCCTTCTTAAAGTAAAGGTCACCTCCTTTCCTGATTCTGTTTCTTTCCTCATACTTAAGAAAAAAAATGTTTTTGAGACTCCTAATGATCTGGAACGAAGAAAAATATACCCATTATAAACTCAATGACATCTAAACCAGCTCAAAATATTTTATTTTATTATTTTTTTAATGTTTTTTATTTATTTCTAGGAGAGAGAGAGAGAGACAGCGTGAGCAGGGGAGGGTCAGAGAGAGACGGAGTCACAGACTGAAACAGGCTCCAGGCTCTGAGCTGGCAGTCAGCACAGAGCCCGATGCGGGGCTCAAACCCACGAACCACGAGATCATGACCTAAGCGAAAGTCGGACGCTTAACCGACTAAGCCACCCAGGCGCCCTCAGCTCAAAATATTTTAAATATATTTTCCCCTTTTTACATTTAGAAAACTATAGACTGTAATCTTAAACTCTAATTTTAAAGATGGTTGTAGGTTTAAAAATCAATCACATTTGAATACTGGGCTGGTGGAGCAAAGTGTATTAAAAGATGTTTTTATTGTATTTATTGTCATAGATGTTAATTCGATGGGTCTAACTATTATTGTCTTTTGGACTTATAGTATAATTCCACCTGATTGAAACTGAATTGACATATAAGCTCTGCTCTTATCTAAGGCTTTGTGCTCCCCACAACTGGGTCAATGATGAAATTATTTCAAGTCCTGAATCACTTTCCTTGAGGAAAATTTCAGTGATTATTACCAGAACAGGGCATCTCTTTCTCATAAAAGATACCAGGAGTGGGTTTCTTGTAAACGAAATTAGAAGGGTTTTTAGTATACAGAGAGAGGTAAGTGACCTAGTTTGTTAAAGTAGTTAGTTAACTATTGAAAAAAATCTTTTTGATACAACTGGTTGTTAAACATTCAAACAAGTTGTCAAGAAGAGGCACACAGTATATATTCTTTATGATGCTTTAGAAAATTTTGGTTCTATTCAGGGCTTGTCCATATAGTTGTGTACGTTACTGGCTAAGGGGGGGGGGACTAAGTGAGGGCTGAAATCCAGCTTACACTCCACTTGCTTAGATTGATGCTGTGAAAAGGAGGTGCGTAAGCCCAAAGGAAAAAATGCCTTTTCTAGTACCTGATATAAGAGTACTCTATGAGCTCATGGCAGCCCTTAGTCATACTCTCCAGGTTAGTATAAAGGTGTTGTGGCTTAACAACAACAACAACAACAACAACTCACTACTTCCTAGGGTCTCTCTTTTTCACATTTCCATAATTTTAAATAAGTGATGCCAGTTTATATCCCATAGGGGTTTAAACTCAGAGTGCTAATCCCACAATAATTGTCATAAAGAGGATAATGGAAACCACTAGTAGGAACATCCAAGTCAAACCTGGATCAATGTATGTCTTCTTACTCACGGTTTTAATGGAATTTGTGATTATATCTGTACTAGAAAAATGATGTCAACACTTGTCCAGTGATTTGATTGTCAATAACTGATCACAATAATCAAGCCAAAAATGCCATTCTCTACTCTATCCTTCATCTTCTTCTAAGTGATGGCAGTTTTTCTGTTACTTTGCCTTCAACTGTTCCCTTTGGTTTTCCAAATAATCAGTCTATCTTTTCATCTTGCTATCTCTGTGTTAGTTCATAACATTAACCAAATTGCTTCTTTCTTGGGGCAACTGGGTGGATCAGTCACCTGAGCATCTGACTCTTGATTTTAGCTCAGGTTATGATCTCACTTCATGAGTTCGAGCCCTTGTCTGGCTCTATGCTGACAGTTTGGAGTCTGCTTGGGATTCTCTCTCTCTCTCTCTCTCTCTCTCCTTCTCTCTATGCCCCTATCCCATGCTTGCTTGGTTTCTCTCTCTTTCTCTCTCTCTCTCTCTGAACACAAATACTAAAAAAAGTGCTTTTCTTTCTTCATAGAGTTGTCTAGACTTATTGATAAAAAGGTTATTTGGTTCAGACTGATTCTGCACTTTATAAAAATTTATGCAATTATGGGGCACCTGGGTGGTTCAGTCGTTTAAGTGTCCGTCTTCAGCTCAGGTCATGATCTCATGGTTCATGGGTTCGAGCTTCATGTCAGGCTCTGTGCTGACAGCCACCTCAGAGCCTGGAGCCTGTTTCGAATTCTGTGTCTCCCTCTCTCTCTGACCCTTGCCAGCTCATGCTGTCTTTCCTTCTCTCTCAGAAATAAATAAAAAAATATTAAGAAAAGGTATGCAATTATTTGCTATGTGAATAACTATTTGCCATGTATGCTGGTCTATTTAAAAATATCTAGCATATTTAAATAACCAGACAGAAGACATATGACAAATAAGAAAGAATGTAAATTTCAAACCAGAAGAGAAACAAAAAGCAGTTAAGGTACTAATCAAATACATGTATGATTGAGAACATAAGTTTTTTATTTTATATGGTTGTTTGCACATAGTTATTTCATTAGTGGTCTGAAAAAAATTGAATTAATCTCTTCTCCCTATGTTTCTATAATCAGCTTGCAGTTCATAAAAATTTTTTTTCTGTTTATTTATTTATTTTGAGAGAGAGAGCACAAGCAAGTGAGGGGCAGAGAGAAGAAGAGAGAGAATGACAAGCAGGCTCCACGCCATCAGCACAGAGCCTGACATAGGACTCAAACTCACAAACCTTGAGATCATGACCTGAGCCAAGATGGAGAGTTGGATGTTTAACCAACTGAGCCACTGAGGTATTCCACATGAAAATTTCTCTTAATAATTACTTCACATTAGCCTCTGTAGGTCTCTGTATGTAAACTGTCAGAGTGCAAATAAGACACAGAAAGAACAATGATAATATGAATTTAGATGTATATATTATAAGCACAATCCTATAGGTAAAAGAATATGATGAGTATCCTCACTGAATTAAGCCTGGAGTGTCAGATGAATTCCTGTTCTGAGCTTTCTCTGATGCACATTAATGAGGTGCTATCCTTAACAAATGTATTCCATAAAGCTCTAAATGAAAGCTCTCTAAGACTGATTTGAGGAGAAAATCTAACTATTAGTGAATGCTAAAAAAACTGTATTTTTCATTTACTACTTATCTTAAAATTTGAAACAGCCAAAGAAAATAAGGAAGACTGCATTTATTTACTTTATACGCCAGAGAACAAGAGAGCCTAGGCACTCTGCTGAGGTCTGCATAATGATTCTCAAACTTTAGTCCTGGACTACTTTCATATTTTTACTTTTAAAATCTACATACCATCTGTATTATTTGCTTCTTTTTTCTTTAAATGGCCCAGTTAAAAAAACTCTGGATGGATGGATATATATATATATATATATATATATATATATATATATATATATTCCCTTTGGATATATTTTTTAAAGGAAATTTATGTCACTACTATAAAGGGATGAATCACTATCACTTGTCTTGAGATACTATAAAAATAAATATAATGAAACTAAACCAATTTTAGTAAATTCTAGCTGGGTAATTTTGCTGTCAAATGCTCTGCCCTAGCCTTACTATTTTTTAAAAGAGAGAAAGTGGAAGGGAGGAAAGGGATGGGAAGGAGGAAGAGAGGGGGAAAAAGAGTGGGGAGAGAGAGATAAACCTTCAAGTTTGGAAGAAACATGATAGTCTCATCTGTTTTTCTAAAGCTTCAAAGACCTTTGTAAGGAAAAATGCAGTTCTTCATATGGCATTCCAAGTTATTCAATGTCTGGTCTATCCACCACTTAGAAACATCTTTAATTAGAGTAGGAGTATGTGTTTTAGTAGCACTGACAAGCATTTTCTGCCATGCCTGTTATGCCTTTCTGCACACTTCTGATTCAACATTGTTTCCACCCCTTTGCCACTTAATGAAATGGCCCCTGATTGTAAAAAAGCATTTGGTAACAGCCAGAAAAATATCTCAGTAGAAACGGTTCAGACCAGGAAAGAATGGGAAGGTAGATTCAAAATATTGAAAGAAAACAACTATTAATCAAGAATTTTAAACAGTGAAATTGTCCCTCAGAAATGAAATCAAGATAAATATTACTAAACAATACTCTGCCCCTCCCCAGCTCATGTTCTCTTTCTCTCAAAATAAATAAACTTAAAAAAAATTTTAAAAATAGAAGTTAAAAACCAAATGTCGTAAAAACATCCATAACTATCACAATCTGTTATTAGCCACACACTATAAAAAAATATGTAACCTGTAACATCAATAACCTAATAAGTGAGGGGGAGGAGAATAGAAGTATGAAGTTTAGAATTGTTATCAAAGTTGTTAGTTCAAAACAAGGTGTTATATTTTTAAGATAATTTGTGTAAGCTTCATAACTACAAGAGAAAAATCTTTAATAATTCCACACAAAAAATGACTAAGAAGTCAGTATACTGGGGTGCCTGGGTGGTTCAGTCAATTATGCATCTAGCTCTTGGTTTTGGCTCAGGTGATGATCTCATGGTTCATTGGATCGAGCCCCACATCAGGCTCCAGGGGATTCTCTCTCCCTCTCTTTTTGCCACTCCTTTGCTTGTGCTCTCTGTCTCTCAAATTAAAAAAATAAACATTAAAATTTTTAAAAAAATAAATATTTAAAAAATAAGTGTGCATTCTGATACCAAAAGATATCAAAGCCTACACATACAAAAAAACAACAGGATAAGAAGAAACAAGGATCTATAAAACAGCCAGAAACAAAAAAATGGCAATAAATATTTATCAATAATTACTTTATATAAATGGATTAAGGTTTTGAAACAATAGAAACAGAAAGGCTAAAGTGATTGAAACACAAAATCCAAAGATATGCTGTCTGTAAGAGATTCCTTTTAGCTTTAAAGACACATACAGATTGTGAATAAAGGATAGAAAAAGTATCTCAAGCAAAAAAAAAAAAAAAAAAAGCGAGGATATTTAGACAAAAAAGGCTTTAAACTAAAAATGGTTCTTAAAAAAGAAACAAAGGTGGCCATTATATAAGTAAAGGAGTCAAGAATATGTAACATTTGCAAATAGTTATATGCACAACATCAGAGCACCTAAATGTGTACAGAAAAAATAAAAGAGCGTTATGGAGAAATTATCAGAAATACAATAATGATTGGGAACTTTACACCCCATTTTCAGATAGCTTATCCAGAGAATCAGTAAGAAAAAAGTGTATTTGTACAACTCTACAGGCCCAATGGACCTAATACACATAAGCAGGATATTTTGTCCTACAACAGTAGAATACGCATTCTTCTCAAGTGCATGTGAAAATTTTAAAGAATAGACCATATGTTATACCAAAAAACAAGTCTTGGCAAATTCAAGACTACTGAAATCATACCAAGTGTCTTCTTTAACAACAATGAAACCAGAAATAACCAGAAATCCATAAAAGGAAGAAAACTGGAAAACTAAAGAAGACATGGAAATTAAACAATCTCTTAAAAAAATCAATGGATCAATACAAATATTAAAGGGGAAATAAAGAAGTATTCTGGATAACGAAAATGGAAATAATATACCAAAACATGAGAAGCAGCAAAAGCAGGCCTGAGAGGAAAATTCATAGTGCTAAAATGCTCACATCTAGAAACAAGAAGGATCTCAAATATTAACTTCATACCATAAGGACCTGGAAAAAGAAAAAGCATAGCCTAAAGATAGTAGCAAGGAAGTAACAAAAATCAGAATGGAAATAAAATAGGGTCACCTGGGTAGCTTAGTCAGTTAAGCATCCAAGTCTTGATTTCAGCACAGGTCATGATTACAGGTTCATGGGATTGAGCCCCATGTTGGTCTCTGTGCTGACATCATGGAGTCTGCTTGGGATTCTCTCTTTCTCTTCCTCTCTCTCTTTCTCTGCCCCTTCCATGGATGCACATGTTCTCTCTCTCAAAATAAATAAATAAACATTAAAAAAAGAAAGGAAATAGAGAGTAAAAAGACAGTAGAAAAGATAAATTGAAACAAGAGATGTTCTAACTGAAACCACAGAAATACAAAAGATATAAGAGACTACTATGAACAATTATATACCAACAAATTGGACAATATAAAAGAAATTGATAAATTCCTAGAAACATACAATCTGTCAAGACTGAATCATGAAAACACAAAACAACTGAAGTGACTAAGTTGTACTAAGGAGATTGAATAGTTAAGAGAAATCCTCTCAAACAAAAGTTCAAGACTAGATGGCCTACTGGTGAAATCTACCAAACATTTAAGGAATTAACACCAATCCTTCTCAAACTCTTCCAAAAACAAAGAAGAGGGAACACTTTTACACTGTTTTGTTTTGTTTTGTTGAGGCCAGCATTATCCTGATACAAAAGTCGGTAAAGGACACCACAAGAAAACTACAGACCAATACCCTGATGAATATAGATGTAAAAACTCTCAATAAAATACTAGCAAACCAATTTCAGTGGCACATTAAAAAGATCATGCTCCATGTTCAAATGGAATTTATCCCTGATAAGAATATGTCAACATCTGCACAATCAAAATGATATATATTAATAGAATGCAAGAAAAAATTATATTATCTAAATAGATGTAAAAGGCGGCATTAGACAAAATACAACACTCCTTGTTGATAAGTTTTAAATTAGATATAGAAGGAATATACCTTAAAATACTAAATGCCATACATGACAAAACCCTCAGCCAACTCATACTCAATGGTTAAAGGCTGAATACTTTTCCTTTAAATCAGGAATAAGATGAGTGCCCATTCTCACCACTCCTATTCAACTATTGGAAGTCCTATCCAGAGCAATCAGGAAAGAAAAATAAATAAAAGCCATCAAATTGGAAAGGAGGAAGTAAAATAGGCTCTATTTGCAGATGAGATAATATTTTATACAGAAAATCCTAAAGACTACATCAAAAAAACTGTTAGATCTAGTAAGTAAAGTCATGGTATACAAAACTGATATGCAAAAATAAGTAGCATTTCTACACATTAATATAAATTACCAGAAAAAGAAATAAGGAGAATGAATCCATTTACAATAAAATATCATAAAAAATAATAAAACACTTAGGAATACTTTTACCAAGGAGGTGAAAGATCTCTACACTGAAAACTGTAAGACAATTATAAAGAATTTAAGGTAGACACAAATGGAAAGGTATTGTATTCCCATGGACCAAAAGACTTAATATTTTCAAAATGTCCATGCTATCCAAGGCCATCTGTATAGTCAATGTACTCCTATGGAAATTCTAGTGGCATTACATATATATAAAAGTAGGAACACCATCCTAAAATTTATGTGGAACTAGGAAAGACTCTGCATAACCAAAGAAAACCTAGGGAAGAGGAACAGGTCAGAAGTATCACACTTTCTGATATCAAGCTATAGTATAAAGCTATAGTAATTAAAAACAGTATGGTATTGACATTTAAAAACAGACACATACACCAATGGAACAGAATCGAGAATCCAGAAATAAACTGATGCAGATAGGGTAAACTAGTATTTGACAAGGGAGGTAAGAATACTTAATGGAGAGCAAATAGTCTCTTAAATAAGTGGTGCTAGGAAAATTTGATATTCACCTATAAAAAAATGAAACTAGACCTGTATCTTACGTTACTCACAAAAATTGACAAATTGGATTAAGGTTTAAATTTAAGATCAGAAACCATAAAAACTCCTAAGAATTTTGAACAAACTCCTTTATATGGGTCTTAGCAATGGTTTTTTGATAGGACACGTAAAGCACAAGAAACAAAATAAAAAATAAACAAACAGGTAGAACTACATTAAAGTAAACATCGTCACAGTAAAATAGATGAGCAACAAAATGAAAAGACAACCTACAAAATGGTGAAAAATATTTGCAAGCCATATATCTCATAAGGAGTTAATATACAAAATTATAAAGAACTCTTAAATTTAAAAAAAAGCATACAAGTTAGAAAAGTAAAATTGGCAGTTTTTACAAATGATATTATTTATATATATATATTTATATGTTGAAAACACTACAGACTATACCAAACTATTAGAATGAATGAATTCTGAAAAGCTTTAGGGTACAAAAATCAATATTCAAAAATCTGTTTCATTTTCATATTCTAAAATCAAAAGAAGTTAACAATCCTGTTTATAATTCAAGAAGAACAAAATACCTAGTAACAAATTTAACAAAGTGAATGGTCTATACACACTGAAAACTTCAAGACATTGATGTAAAATATTAAAGAAGACACAAGTAAATGGAAACATATTCTGTCTCATAGATTGGAAGAATACTGTTAATATCTCCATACTATTAGTAACAATCTACAGATTCAGTATAATCCTTATTATGATTCCAATGGTATTTTTCACAGAAATAGAATAAACAATCCTAAAATTTGTATGCAATCACAAAAGACCCCCAATAGTTAAAGCAATTTTTTTTTTTTTAAGTAAGCTCTATACCTAACATGAGGCTTACACTTATGACCTCAAGATCAAGAGTTACATTCTCTATTGATTGGGCCAGCCAGGCACTCAAAGCAATCTTAAGAACAAAGATGGAGGCAACATGCTTCTTGGAAGCATGGATCATGGAACAAAATAGGGAGACCAGAAATAAACCTACATATACATGGCCAATTAATTTATGACAAAGTAGCTAAGAATAAACAATGGGGAAAGGATACTGTCTTCAATAAATGGTACTGGGAAAACTAGGGAGCCACATGCAAAAGATAAAATGGGACCACTCTCTTACATCACATACAAAAACAAATTCAAAATAGGTTAAACACCTCAACCTAATGCATGAAACCATACAACTCCTAGAAAAAATATTACCAGTAAGCTTCTTTACATAAAATAAAAAGGTTCTGCACAGCAAAGAAAACCATCAATAAAATGGCAAACAACCAAATGGAAAAAATATTTGCAAACCATACCTGGTAAGAGGTTAATACTCAAAATACATAAAGTACTACTCTTACAACTTAATAGCAAAAAAACCCCAAAGAGTCTGATTAAAAAATGAACAGAGAACCTAAGTAGACATTTTTTCAAAGAAGATATACAAATGTTCAAAAGTTACATGTAAAGGTGCTTATTATCACTAATCATCAGAGATATGCAAATTAAAAATGCAGTGAGGTATCACTATACACCTGTTAGGATGGCTATTCTCAAAAAGGCAAGAGAAAACGAGTGTTGGTATAAATGTGGATTAAAGGAGAACTTGTTTGCTCTTGGTAAGAATGTAAACTGGTATAGTCATTTAGAAAGCAGTATAGAGGTTGCTCAAAAATTAAAAGTATAACTACTACATGATCTAGGAATTCCACGTGTGCGTATTTTTCTTTTCGTTTTTTTTTAAATTTTTTATAGTTTATTTATTTTTGAGACAGAGAGAGACAGACAGAGCACGAGTGGGCAAGAGAGAGAGGGAGACATGGAATCTGAAAGAGGCTCCAGGCTCTGAGCTGTCAGCACAGAACCCGATGCAGGGCTTGAACCTACCAACTGCGAGATCATGACCTGGGCTGAAGTCAAATGCTTAAGAAACTGAGACACCCAAGCACCCCAATGTGTGAGTATTTTTCTCAAGAAAATGAAAATACCAAGTCAAAAAGATATGTGCATCCCATGTCCATTGCCACACTATTTACAATAGCCAAGATATGGAAACAACCTAAGTGTCTACCAACAGATGGATGGCTAAAAACTTTGTGGTACACATATAGAGAGTATTATTTAGTCACTAAGAAAGAAATCCTGCCATTTATGACAAACTGGATGGATCTTGAGGGCATTTTGCTAAGTGAAGTAAGTGAGACAGAGAAAGACAAATACTATAGGATCTCAAGTAGTCAGTGTTAAAAAAAAAAAAGTAACAAAAAAGATCAAATATGTAGTTTCTAGAAGTGGAGGGCTTAGGGAGAGGGAATTGGATGAAGATGGTAAAAGGTACAAATTTCTATTTATGAGACAAATAAATATAAAGTCTGTATCTATCATATATCATGATAACTACAGTTAATACTCCTGTATATTTGAAAGTTGTTATGAGAGTATATCCCAGGAGTTCTCATCACAAGGGGAAAAAAAGCATTAATTTTTTTTGTATCATTATGAGATGATGAATGTTAACTGAACTTATTGTGGTAATCACTTCACAAACTGTACAAATTAAATCAAAATGGTGTACACCTTAAACTTATAGAATGCTGTATGTCAATTATATCTGAATTAAACTGGGGGAAAAAAGAAAAAAAACTTGACATCAAAAACATACAACATGGTGGAAGAAATAAAAGTGTAGTGTTTTCACTTAAGCAATTATTAACTTAGAATAGATTGTTACAAGTTGTTTTATGTAGGCCTCAGGGTAGCTAGAAAGCAAAAACCTAGTGTACTTACAGAAAAAGCAAAGGTATCTATGCATAACACTACAGAAAATAATCAAATCATGAAAGAAAAGAGCAAAAGAATGAATAAGAGTTACAAAACCATCAGAAACGAACAAAATGACAGTAAGCCCATGCCTAATAATAATTAATTTAAATATAAATGGACTAAATTCTCCAATCAAATATACAGCTTGGCTGAATGAATAAAAAATAAGACCCAAACTATATGCTGCCTACAAGAGATCATTTCAGATATAAGGACATACAGTGAAGGGATGGAAAAAGATAGTTCGTCAACACTTATCCAAAAGATGCTGTGGTAAATATATTTACATCAGACAAAATAAGACAAAAATTCCAACAAAAGACAAAGGTCATTGCTGCATTGACCTGCTTATCAGCAGGCAAAAGGCTATAACACTGTAAATACATATGCACCCAACATAAGAACACCTAAAATATGTAAAATAAGTATTAATAGACTTATAGAGAGACATAATCATCAGTACAATAATAGCAGGGGACTTTAACAACCCACTTTCACCAATGGATAGATCATCCAGATAGGAAATCAATAGGGAAATGTTGGCCTTAAATGACACTTAAGAGTAGATGAACATAACAGACAGGTACATAGCATTCCATTTAAAAGCAAAAATATCACATGTTTTTCAATTGCATATGGAACATTCTCTAGAAAAGATAAATTAGGGCACAAAGTTATATTAATAAGTTTTATACACTTATTAAATATTAAGAAATTTAAGACTGAAACTTTATCAAGCATCTTTTCTAACCACAGTGCTATGAAACTAAAATCAACTACAAGATGAAACTGGAAAATTTACAAATATGGGGAGATTAACACTATGTCACTCAACAACCAATGGGGCAAAGCAGTTCTCCAAAAATATTCTCCAAACAGAAATTTAAAAAATTTGTTTAGACAAATTAAAGTATAACATACCAAAACTGGTGGGATGCAGCAAAAACAGTTCTAAGAGGAAAGTTCATAGCAATATAAATACCTGCATCAAGAAATAAGAAAGATCTCAAACAACCCACGTTTGCAACTTAAAGAACTAGAAAAAGAAATAAGAATCAGAGCAGACATAAATAGAGATGAAAAAACAATATAGAAAAAAATCAATGAAATGAAAAGGTGGTCTTTTGAAAAGTGTAAGTGACAAACCATATGCTAGAATCACTAAGGCAAAAAAAAAAAAAAAAAAAAAGGAACTCAAAATCGGAAACAAAGGAGATGCTACATGTTATGTAACAGAAATACAAAAACTTCACAAGAGACGACTAAGAACAAATGCCAACAAATTTGATAACCTAGATAAAAAATGGCTAAATTCTTAGAAGCATACCGCTTATCAAGACTGAATCATGAAGAAATAAAACATGTGAACAGACCAATACTAATGAGGAGATTGAGTCACTAATCAAAAACACTTCAACAAACTAAAGTCCAAGACCAAATGGCTTACTGGAGAGTTATGCCCCACATTTAAAGAAGAATTAGTATTAGTGCTTTTCAAATTCTTCCAAAAAACAGAAGACGGAATACTTCCAAACTTATTCATGAGGTCAGCATTACTCTGATACCAAAACCAGGCAAGGATGACACAAGAAAACAGAATTACAGGCCAATATCCTAATAAGCAGAGATGCAAAAATCCTCAACAAAATATTAGAAAATCAAAATTAGCTATACACGTATACATCATATTCAAGTGATATTCAAGAGACCAAGGATGGTTCAACGTGTGCAAAACAATGTAATTTTGACATATTGACAAAATGAAGGATAAAAATTATATGATCATCTCAATAGATGTAGAAGAGGCATTTGACAAAACTTAATATTTATGGTTGGCAAAGACCCTCAACAAGGTGGGTGGAGAGGGAATGGGCTTCAATATAATAAAGGTCACACGTGACAAGCTCACAGCTAGCATCACACTCAGTGAAAAGCTGAATGTTTTTTCTCTAAGATCAAAAAAAAATCAAGAATGCCCACTCTTGTTGCTTTTATTGAACATAGTACTGGAAGCCCTATGCAGGGGAAAGTAAAAGAAATAAACAGCATCTAAATTGGAAAGGAAGAAGTAAAACTCCCTATTTTCAGATGCCATTGTACTATATCTAAAGACATGTAAAAATCATAGGAGCTCATTACTATTAACTTGACTTTAGAGGACATATTAATATTAAAGAAATATTCTTTAAGCAGAAAATGCCAGGACTAGATGTAAGGAAATATATGAGAGAAAAACATCTCACTGATAAAGGCAAACATTTAACAAAGGTAGTACATCAACCATGTAAAAAGCTAGTAGTAAGGTTAAAAGACAATAATAGTAAAATCAACTATATCTACAATTATGAGCTAAGGAATCTACAAAATAAAAAGATATAAAATACGACATCAAAAACCTAAAATGTTGTAGGAAAGAGTAAAAATCTAGTGTTTTTTGAATGTGTTCAAACTTAAGTGACCACCAGCTTAAAATAAACTAATTACACATAGTTCGTTATATAAGCAGCTCATGGTAATGACAAATCAAAAACCTCTAATAGAGACAAAAAATGTAAAGACTCTACCAAAAATGTTGAAACTAATCACAGTTCAGTAAAATTGCAGGATACAACATCTATAGACAAAACTGTTGTATATGTATACACTAATAATAAACTGGTAAGAAGAGAATAAAGCCATTCTATTTACATCTGAAAAATGCCTAAAATAAATATAACCAAGAAGGTGAAAAACCTATATGCTAAAACCTCTACAATAGCTAAGGTATGGAAGCACCAAAGTGCTCATCATGTATAGACACACACACAATGGAATATTACCCATAAAAAGAATGCTATCTTGCCCTTTGTGACGACTTGGATAGACCTAGAGGGTATTATGCTAAATGAATTAAGACAGAGAAAGATGGATACTATATGATTTTACTTATATGTGGAATCTAAAAAACAAGACAAATGAACAAATAAAACAGACTCCTAGATATAGAGAACAAAGTGATGGCTGCCAGAGGGGAAGGGGATGGAATGGATGGAAAAAATATGTGAAGCAGATAAAGAGGTAATATCTTCCAGCTATAAAACAAATAAGACACAGGGACTCAATGTACAACATAGGGAATATAGTCAATAACATTGTCTCAACTTTGTATAGTGACATAAGGTAACTAGAGTTATTGTGGTGACCATTTTGTACTGCATATAAATATTGAATCACCAATACAAAATTGTATGTCAGTATTGTTTATCAATTATTCTTCAATAAAACTTGAAAACTCAAAAACCAAAAAGTGATATATGTTAAAGTACCTAAACAAATGAACTTACTGAACTCATCTTAACATATCTAAATTTTCTCATAAGAGTCTAAATGTGCAAGAAAAAAGAAAAACAAAATCATGAAATGAAAAATACTGAGGAAACTAAAAGGGGAAGCAGTATAGTTTAGGCTGAGGCTTCTGGAGTCAGCCTACCTGGTTTCAAATCCTGGTTTTTCTACTTTGTGAATCTGGAAAAACTACTGAATAGTTCTAGGTTTCCATTTTCTCTTTAAGAAAATGAAGAAAATAATAATTATGTACTAAATAAAGTAATGTATGTAAAATAGGAGTCTTGACACACTGTATTTAAATAAAAAAATACAAAATTCCAATGGGATTTTTTCACACAAGCAGAACAAGGAATCTTACTACTTGTTTAAAACCACCAAAGACCCTGAAGAGCAAAAGCAAACCTGACCAAAAAAAAAAAAAAAAAAAAACAACAAAAAAACAAAACACAAAGCTGGAGGCATCATACTGCCTGATTTCAAGCTACATTACAAAGCTATAATAATCAAAACAGTATGATACAGTCAAAAAACACACAGATCAATGGAACAAATAGTGTAGAATTAAACCCACACATATGTCATCAATTTACAATAAAGTTACAAAGATATAAAGTGAAGAAAATACAATCTCTTCCATAAATGCATTGGGAAAACTGGAGAGACATCAAAAAGTTGAAACTGGACCATTTTCTTGCACTATACGCAAAAACTAACTGAAAATGGATTATGGATTAAAGATTTCAATATAAGACCTGAAACCATAAAAAATGCCTAGAATAAAACATAGGCAGTAAGCTCCTTGACATTTGTCTCGGCAATCATTTTTTGGTGTTTGACATCAAGAGAAGAGGAACAAAATAAAAAAATAAACAAGGGGACTATATCAAACTAAAAAGGTTTCACACAGCAAAGAAAACCAACAAAATGAAAGGGCAGCCTAAGGAATGGGAGAAACTATTTGCAAATCACGGATCTAACAAGGGGTTAATATCCAAAAAAATATTTTTAAAAACTCCTAAAATTCAATAGGAAAAGACAAACAATACGATTAAAAAAATGAAAGATCTGAATAGACATTTCTCCAAAGATGGCCAAAGAGGTACATAAAAAGGTGGTCAACCTCATTAACCGTCAGGCAAATGCAAAACAAAGCCGCAATCACCTCACATGATAGAATAGTTATTATCAAAAAAGACCAGAAATAAGCGTTGATGATGCTCTGGAGAAAAAGGAACCCTGAGGACTGATAATAGAAATGTAAATGGCTGTAGCCACTACAGAAAACAGTATGGAGGCAAAGAGTATGATCCAGCAATTCCAGTTTTGGATCAACAGATAAAACAAAAACAGTAACTCAAAAAGGTAGCTGCACATCCATGTATACTGCAGTATTTTTTTATAATAGCCAAGACATGAAAACATAGTGTCCATCATATGAGTGGATATATATATATATATAGAGAGAGAGAGAGAGAGAATAGAATATATTCTGCTGTATTAAAGAAGAACATTCTGCCTTTTGTAACAACATGGATGGATTTTGAGGGTATTATACTAAGTGAAGTCAGTCACAGAAAGACACAGACTGTATGATCTCACTTTTATGTGGAATCTAAAAAACCAAAAACACACACATACCAGATTTGGTGGTTGCCAGAGGCAGGGGTTGGGAGTAGGGGTGGACTATAGGGTGAAGGTGGTCAAAAGTTACAAACTTCCAGCCATAAAGTTATTAAGTCCTAGGGTTGTACAGCATGGTGACTATGGTTCGTAATACTGTATTGCATATTTGAAAAAATAAAGCATGAAGCAAAACCTGAAAATGTTCATCTGAGGTAACCACTCACAATCTTTATTATGGTTATCTCATTCTCACACAGCTATTCAAAATTCTTTTTAATGTGTGTTAATTGCTAACATATGGAACTACCCTCATGTCTGAAGGGGGAAAAAAGCTACCATATAAGCCTATTATACCAAAGCAGTAACTTAACACTTTCATAATTTTCAGAAAACTACCACTATTATTTTCTCATGAGGTTTAGATACAATTCAGAATCCCATTTTATAAACTGGTTGAATATCCAAAGGGCTGTTGATTTATTTACGGCCTCCTAGCTAATGGAGGGGAAAGTTTAGTCACAATCTTTTGTTTATGCTCTCACCAAAACATTTTCTCATGATAGATAATTTTGGTGCATTCCTTTCTCTGTCCAGTTTTCTGATCCTTGCCAGTTTATATTTATTGGTCACCAAATTTGTGGTAGGCACCCTAATACTTAAAGATATAAAAATGAATGACCTACCTCAATACCATCTATTTAACTTGATCTCCCAGACAGGGCTTATGGGCCTACTCTTGTGAAGGAATGTGATATTTGGGATTAGGAATGAGCAATGGGAGCAGTGAAACAGGGCTGGAGGTAGAGAAATACAAGCAAGTACTACTACTGAGTTGGCCAACACTAAGCGTGACTGACAAAGCAACTCCCAGAAACATTGTTGAGAGGTTTTGCAATCTTTGTTTCATGGGGCAGGGGACTGGAAGGTTGTGGAGAAAGGGGGACAAATTTGTCTAGCAAGATTTGCCCCTTGGAATGTAAACTTCACACTTAGGGGTGGCCCATATTGTGAGCACCAAGGGGGTCTGCCTTATCTCTTATCTTTGGGTCCATGGGAAGCTTCAGGTGTGAGCAAAGTGGCTAACAGTGTGGGCATAAAGTATGCACTGCTTGATAGTGCCAGTAGAACTTGCAAGTTGTCCCCCAGAGGGATGACAGAATCAGAGTCAGGAAAGGCTAAGTGTGTCAGAAGTGGTGCAGAAAGTGAGTCTCAACATCATTCGGTGTGAAGATTTTAGCACTCACCATCCCATTTTGCGGGCTCACAATGGCCACGACAGTCTTCATACAGGCGACTCAGCGTTTCCAGTCATGTCTGTTTCCCAGCTAGAAGTCTTGCCTGCTCCCTCTTTACATAACTCTTCTCCAAAACAGACAGTAACAACATTTATCTTCACAACACTGAGAGCTACCATATTCTGTATTAGGCTTTGCGTTAGTAGGTGCTGGGATGCAAACACTGGTAGCCCCTGCCCTGGAGAAGCTGACTACCTTGACTGCACGTGGAATTCACCTGGGGAGCTGTAAGAAGGCAGCTGGCCCAGGGCCCACGCCCGGGGAACGGTGTGGCCATTAGGACTTTTAAAAGCTCCCATTAGATTCTTCTGCGCAGGGCAGGTGAGGTGCTGCAACCTATGATCCAATGGGAGTGAATAGGCTGTGATGTAGCTAGAGGATCTTACCCTTTAGTGCATAAGAACCACCTAGGAAATTTGATAGGCATGCTCATCCCCAGATCCATAGCCAGGATTATGATTCACTGAGTCTAGAGTGAAGCAGGGGAATCTGCATATCTAGCAAAGTGCTCTAAGAGAACTATGTGTAGAGTGCGTAGACCTCACTTTGAGAAATATTTCCAGTCTCCAGAGGATAATGGCAAGAATGAAAAGATTTCAGAAGAGAGCACAGAGGTTGTTCACCAGTTGAAAAATAGCATGAGGAAACATTAAGATTATTTATTCCAATGACAGGGCCAAGGAAGGATTTTTTTTTTTTTTTTTTTAAAGGAGGTTGGAGACTGCCCCTGCTGAGGAGGAAGTGTGCTGTGTGGTGACCAGCTGTTCTTTATCTCCTCCAGGACAGATGAAGAGCAGAGGCCTTTAAACTGTACCACGTGGGCTTTAGGTTATATGCAAGAAAGGAATTCCTGGCAGTGAGAGTTGTTAAGCACTGATTTAGGTTATTAAGGAAGGCTGTGAATTTTTTTTTCTCTGGAGGTTTTCAAAACTAGTATAGATTCTCATCTATCTGGGCTGGCTAAGGTATTATCCTGCTCAAAGGCAGAAGGAATAGACTAGATAACTTTTTAAGCTATTGAATGGCTTATGACTCATGGATTTGTAACTAACAGCAACTGTAGTTAAATGTGAGTATAGGGGACTTCCAGAATGGCAGAATGAAGAGACTGGCAGACCAGCAAAACAACCATTTTTTCTCAGCAAAACAAGGACCATTTAATTGATGAAAAGTATATAAAAAAATAATCATTACAAAGCTCTGGAAATTATCCTAAGAGCATATAGCAAATGGAGAAAGGTTTATTCAAGAAAATATTCTAAATCTCAGTAAGAACAGTGAAACTCCATGGCATTTGCATTATGTCTCTCACTTCCTCCCCCTCAGCTCTGTGTCTGGAAAACTTTCCTGGGAGTTCTCCTCTGGGCAGTGCAGCCAAGAAGATGAGGGTGTGGAGAGGAGAGGCCTCCTTTTTACCCCAGCTCCCAGTCTAGGGGAACGTCTCCATCCTGTAAGGGCCAGTCTGCAGGTCCCTCTTTTTCTCCTCCCCATCCTGTGTTGCAGGGACTCTATTTAGAGCAGATGTGGCCGAAAGGACTGAGGTTTTCCCATCTGCTACTGGCTGCTACTCATAGAGTAGAAGCTCTACTCTGATTGTGTCCAGTCAAGAATACTGGTGCCCCAATTTCCCCTGCTCTAGCGGTGTGGAGGATCCCTGCTGTGGGGGTGGGCAGCAGGCTGAGACGACCAAGGGCTACCACCCACTGCTCCATCATGGAGTAGAGGTGTCACTCAGAGGGAGTTAGGCCACTGCCCTTGTTCAGCTTCTGCGCAGCAGGGTAGAGGTTCTGCTCAGCGTGAGAGGCAGCCCGTTAACAGCTCTTTGGGAGGGGACAGACTATATTTGGAACAGAGCTTGCAGAATTCCAGGCCTAAGGGTGTTGTTGCAAACAATGGAGATATCGGTAGAGAACAATTAAGAGGATTGGGTAACCTGTGATATTAAGAGGATTGGGTAACCTGTGATACTGGCTACGATTGAAACAGCAGAACAGCCAGAAGCTCCGCAGAGAGAACCATAGAAAGAGATAGCCAAGAATCACCTTTCCGGAATCACAGTCAACTCTGTGGGTCAGAACGGTGGTGCCCACATGTTAGGTACCTACTCAGCAATCAGAGCAGGAGTTGAGGCTTGATTTGAAATCATTCCCCAAGGGTTGCCTGGGTGGCTCTGTCATTTGAGTGTCCAGCTTTGGCTCAGGTTCACAGTTTGTGAGTTTGAGCCCCGCATCGGGCTCTGTGCTGACAGCTCAGAGAGCCTGGAGCCTGTTTCAGATACTGTGTCTCCCTCTCTCTCTGCTCCTTCCCTACTTACACTCTGTCTCTCTCTCTCTCTCTTTCTCTCAAAAATAAACAAAAATTAAAAAAAAAGAAAAAAAAGTGAAATCATTCCCCAAGCTGCACACTGATCCCTCAACACAGGGTGGAAGCCTTATTGGCACAAGGGGTTTGAGCACAACCTCTGACCAAATGCTGGCTGAACAATATAAGCTGCTCTGGTCCAGGGGCAACTCCTAGGAATCCAGGCTTAAAAATAAAATCACACTTCTCCCTCGTAGTTTGGAAGACTGTGGGCATGCCCCAAACTATACCATCTCAGGAGCAGTTGGAGAGGGCCCTTCCAAGCCAATAGTCCCTGGCTGATTGTGGTACAAATAATAAACAAATAAACCTTGAATTGTGATAGCAGCCTCTAAAACCACACACAGATCCAATGGTAAGGGGTAGAATCCAACTGACCATGGGGGTTTAAAACAACAAATACAAGTAGCCTCAGGAGCAAACTATAGGAAGCTAAAGTAAAAGACAAAAACAAGGGGAAAATAATCTAAGCAGAGACACTATATATATTATAGGGAATATTATAGGAGAAACAGACTTTGCAGAGTTAGTTCAATGAATTCACTGAACAAATAAACAACTAATGAGTCAAACAACAACCATTGTAACCTTCTGGGAGATATCAGTATCCAGAATTGATATAATATATTACCTAAAGTATTCAGTTTTGAATAAAAATTACAAGATGTACAGAGAAACAGGAAAGTGTGACACACACATGCACAGACACACACACACAGACACATACAGGAAAAATAGCAAGCATTAGCAACTGCTTTTGAGGGGCCAAGATACTGGACTTAACAGACACAGATTTCAAAGCTTCTATTAAAAATATGTTCAAAGAACTCACAAAAACCATGTCTAAAGAACTAAGGGAAGTATGATGGCAATATCTTATTAAATAGAGACTATCAATGAAGAGATTGACAATTTTAAAAGAATCAGTTTAAAAAATTCTGAAGTGGGAAAGTACCTAAACCAATAATTCACTACAAGGACTCAAAAGTAGGTGTGAGCTGGCACAAGAAATAATCAGTGAACTTGAAGTAGGATCAATAGAGAATATAAAATCTGAAGAACACAGAGAAAAAAAGATGAAACATAAGCACAGCCTAATAGAAGTGTAAGATCACATTTATATACCAACGCATGTGTAAAGGGAGCACCAAAGAAGGAGGAGAGAGAGAAATGGGCAGAAAAATTATTTGTTGAGCTTCTTGGGCATGTAGTATTTTTCATCACATTTGGAAGTTTTCTGCCATTATGTTTTCAAACTCCAAGTAGTATAAACACAGAGAGATCCATATCTAGACACATCATAATCAAAATGTCGACAGTCAAGGAAGAAGAGAGAATCTTGAAAACAGTAAGGGAAAAATGACTCATCATGTAAACGAGAACTCCAATAAGATAATAACTAGCTTCTCAGTAGAAACAATGGAGACCATAGTAGGACACTATTCAACATGTGAGTGTGCAATAGGAGAGTGGAATTTGTAGACATTATTCTGCAGTAACTTTGCATCATATTTGTTTTTTCTCTATATATCCTGTAGTATGATTTTCCCATTATTACCCACATTGTTATTTCCTGGTGGTTTCTGAAACTTTGTGTGGGAAATACTTTACTACTTTAATGAGTACAAATTCATTGACATTTTCAAAAACAGTTCAGGACCTTCCACCTCCTCCAGAATTAAATAATGTATCTGTGACTCTTGTTTCAGGTTGTGAGAACATAGGTCTCTGCCACAGACATCTGTTGTTATTTGCTCTGCATCTACTTCTTCTTATGGTGATATAACCGGAGTTCTTTTGGGGAACCATTCCTTACCTCCATCTTAGAACATCCGGCTTATCTGAGACTGAGCTAAAATTCTGGCTTTATGAGTGGGTATATAACAGAAATCTGCTCAATCACAGATTTCCTCTAGCCATACTGAAACCTGATAGGTTTAAGAATGGGCACACACCAGGCCATGCTAATGAAACTTAATTTGGGGACTTTGGCTACACCAGTTGAGAAGGAGATGTCATTCTATCAGCATTTCTCAGCTGTTAAGATGTAAGCCTGGGGCTGTCACGGGCCACCAGGAGAATAGCTTCTGGAGATACTCGTTGACACAGGGAAAAATAGAACTGAAAACCAGGAGAGAGAAATCTTGTCCTTATGGAATTAATTTGAACCATAATGAATCCAGTTGTGCCTTAAGCCACTTCCATCTCTGATTACATGAACAGCATATCCCTTTTTGTATATCAAGTTTGAGTTGAGTTTCTATTAGTTGAAACCAGAAGACTCATGAATAATGATTTGCTCTTCTTCTATACTTTTCATGTATCTATGAATGTATTCATTTTACAACTGAAAAAAATAAACTTGATATAAGAAGCAGAACAGAAATAGGTACACACAGATTAAAAAATCTCTTAAGACGACTTCTTAGAAAGCGATTCTCTCTTTTTTGTGTGTGGGTTAAAAAAAGAAACTAGAGTAACTTTAATAATGAACTATAAAACCCATACCGGTTTGAACTTCTAACAGCTCATGTGTTAGACGATGCCCAGTAGGTGATGTTGATCTAAGTGTGAACACACCCATCACTAGTGTGCCTATTTCTCGTTAACCCTCTAGGTCTGGAGAAATTGTTGAGGTTGCGGTTGAGGGCAGGGTGGGCAGAGGTGATTAGCAAGAAAGCCCTGAACATTAACTGAAGGCCTTGTTGAGCTATGTAGGACATACTAAAAGATCCAAGGAGGCCACATTTAAAAATAGCATAATGAAATTAGTACACTGCAGTCTGCCCTGAGGAGCAGACATGACCTGACTTGATGAAGCTTCACATACAAAATGGATTTTATTTTTAGGGCATTCTATCTGGGATAACAATGGCTCTGCTGATAGGAAGGTGGTAGGTATAGTTTGTCTTAGTGGCTGGCACTTATGCTTGAAAAGAACAAAATAGCATATTTAAACTGTCAAGCCCTAATTGTTTCATTAGATGGTGGTACTCTCTGACAAAAGGAGCTGGCTAACTGCTGAAAGCAAGAATGATGAGCAGTAATTCTGGCAGGGCACTGGGGCGCTGCGCTAGCCACCTCTCCTCCTTTGTTTCTTCCCAGTTCATCTCTGTTACAAGGGGAAGTCTCATTTTCTAATGTAATGACTGCTATTAAAATCAGTTAAAAGCCTTTCATGAGCTCTGTGGTATAGCTTCTACATATTTTTAGATATGAATGAACCACGGAGGCAAGTTCTAGCATTTATATTCAGATATTGGGTCTATAGCATCCAGTTTAATATCAATTATCGTCACGACGGATATTTATTTAGGACTTTGAACCCAGCAGGATCCTAAAATGATTTACACTTTTCATACATTATGGATGAAATGTTTTATTTACCTCTCACTTGCGGTCCCCTCACCTTTGACGGCAAACACCACACTGCCACCACCTGCCTCTCCTCTGTGGAGAATGGAGACCCTCTTGTCTGACAGAAACGAAGGCAGACTTTTTGGTAGGCAGAAGGCAAGAACTCAGCTTAATATCTTGACTGGGCACTGTAGAGAAAGCCCCAGGCTAGGCATTTATGGTAAATAAAGCAATTTCCACATATTAATTTTATAAAGCATTTATGCTCTTCCCTCTAACGCTGCACATCTGTGAGGTATCAGGGGAGAGTCTGAGTGGGGGTGTCAGAATGGGGGAGTTCTGATTTATTTCTTGCTGTTCAGTGGAATAAAGACCCACAGCATGTTTTCCATTTACACACATTTAAGAATTTAGAGGCTGCTTAGAATGAGAGAGTGGTTGTATTTCATCAAGAGACATCATAAAAGCTTTCTCTAGTTTGAAACACAAAAAATCAGATCCCAAAGATCTCTATTTTTCTCAGGTACAAGGAACCGAATGTGATTAATGCCTTTTACAAGGGCCGGAGCCGCCTTTCTCCATCCAGATAGTGCTGGAAGAGGAATCCTCCCACCACCCAGCGTCTCTGTTCTTGGCAGGGAGGGAAGGAGACTCCTCTGCTGGGTGGGCTGTGTGGACCTCTGCTTTGGAGGCTGCCCCTCTAAGTTCAAAGAGTTGATTTATCTTTGATTTGGGTTTTTAAATTAGCCTCGTTTAAAATCGCCTATCTTTTTCCAAGGGCAGCTTTGCTTTTAGCCAAGCTTCACATTACATGCTGTATATAAATTTCAGCTGAGTTATTTTCCAGATTCAAGAGTTTAAAAAATCCATGTTTATCATCATCTGAGCTGAGTTGGAGCAAGCTTGTTCTTGTCATACATTGGTTCTGGGCCTGAACGGGCCATCTACTTTATTGGTTCTTGTTCAATATTGAAGAATAATGATTTTGTTGGAAACACGCTCGCCATTTAAACCATCCCTCCCTAACTTAGATAGGTGCGGATAGATGAGGGGTTGCAGTAATTGGAAAGCTCCATTAAGTGAGAAGAGACCAGTCATAAAATTGTGGCAACTATTTTAAAGAAGAAAGAGATTCTTGCGCGGACTTAAAAACTCAAGAGGATGGACAGTGCTTGTGACCTTTCTGCCTATCCTGGTGAAGAAGTACTGCAAAACATTTCAGAATCTGAGGGAAACTACCAAGGAAGAAACTGCTTTTTGGACATAGCGTGCCTTGTGGTTTAGAGGATGAGCAGGCAAAAGCTGACCTTTACTTAGCAGGTCTAACTACCAGGGTGTGGTAAGACACTTTTCCAGCAGAGTCTGTCTTTGCTACCAGTGTGGACAGGACTTCAGCTGCTGCTTTCAGCGTGTGCTGACACAGGGCTTCCCTCACTCTTATGACTCATTGCCATTTTCACAGACTCAGCTGCTATCCAGCAAGTGCTGCGGAGACGTGAAATGTTCAAAGGCTGGAGATGGGTCCCTTGCTATTGGGAACCATTGAGGAGAGAGAATACGGAATCTCATTTTCACGTGTTTATTTGGCCTGACACATATAAGAATACACTTCAAAGGTCTAATTTGGCAATCTGATTTTCAAGGCAATAAGATGAGTAAACAAAAACCTCTGCGGATGATTGTCATCCCTGGTTTCTATAATTTCCCCTATACTATAGTAGTAGATGCAGGGGAGAAGGAGATTTATTTAACAATTACAACAATGTTTTTGGTTCTAAACAAAAAACACTTCTTTAAATTGAATAATGCATATATTTCCCAATTTGGTTTTTTCCTAAACGGCAACAAATTGCCTGGAAACCTGCAAGCTATAGTTAGTGACATAGTTTTGGATATTGAATCAAACTGCCTCACCTAAAGCGAAATTAAAATATATGGCAATAAGTTCCTTCTAGGTCTGCACAGGACTATATTATTGATCAAAATTGTCATCTGTAGGATAATAGATACACTTAATGTTTTCTTATGTTTATTTTTTTTTTGCTCTAAAATGTTAGCCTTCACTTTGTTTTCATGAATTATTATACTATGCTTATGAATTGATCAAATGTTAAATAGTGCTTTGAACAGCAGCTTCTCTTAGTTTCAGGAGTTACCAACAAGGTATTAACAATAATTCACATGCCCATAAAATTACCAAATTGTAATCTTGGCTGTAAAGTGAATCAGGAATGTGCCATCATGAACCATTTTGAGAGGCTTCATGAGACTATCTGAGGATATGCGTTCGATTATAAAATGTGGGTGCTGGACATAAATTTAAGAGCATCTAGCTCAACAGTGGGGAGACAGATCTAGAGAGGCCAAGTAGTCAGCAAGCCTCCATTTAGCCATTTGTAGCTAGAGTTCCTTCAGAGGCCATCTAGGAGTGTCAGCTATAAAAGGTAACAATGATCAGGGCGCCTTGGGTGGCTGTCAGTTGAGCATCCGACTTCCACTCAGGTCATGATCTCACAGCTCAAGGGTTCAGGCCCTGTGTCGGGGTCTGTGCTGACAGCTCAGACCCTGGAGCCTTCTTCAGATTCTGTGTCTCTTTCTCTGCCCCTCTGCCCACCGGTGCTCTGTCTCTCTCTCTCTCAAAAATAAACATTAAAAAAATTTTTAAAAGAAGGCAACAATTATCTTAGTGATTCTGTTCCTATTTTTGTGACCTTTTACTTTTTCATAATCCTCTAGAGTTTTATTAGGGGAAAGAGTGGTCAAGCTTAGTAATGACGGCCTTGTCGGTAATTGTTGAATGTTACCTTTCACAAATACTCTAATACAAAGCCTAAATTTATTCCCCAGGTGGGAGCAGAAGAGCACAGGAAAGATATCCTACTGACAGAATCCCTCTGCATTTGTCCCAGGCCTAAGCCTTTCTAAAACAATGTGAGCACTAAGGTATCCTTTAGCCCAGAAGTCCAAGATTCCATGATAAAGCATGTGGGGAAATGTATTTTGCCAAAATGCTTCACTTATAGGTCAACACATATAACATTCTTCTCTCTAATCCTTGCCCCCTTCCAATAAATCTCCTAGTTTGCCTTTTCCCACCTAGGGCATCCATCTCTGATTCCTGTATCTAATGAAAGTTTAAGTAACTAACTTGGTCAGGTAGGATTGGAAAATACAATGTTGTTTTAAGCAACTTTTTGTATATTTTGGGGGTACACATTCTAGATTTTAATAAGACGGATGTTACAAAATGGCTTCAGCATAACCGCTACGATTTAAAAATTAAGAATATTAAAAGCTAAAAACATTGAAACTTTCTTATGCTTCAATATTTACATGAAATGATTGTGTATGTAAAATATTAGTGCTTCAGAATCATACTAGGTCAGCTGATAGTGACATGCCTGATACCATAGGAAACAAAGTCTGGCCTATCTACTGCATGATACTGAAAAACTCTGTGGGTACTGGGAGAGAAGGATATTTGGAAAAATATGGCTCAATTTGCTATAATTAGCTAGAGTTGAGTAATTCCTGATGTAGACAAAATGTAAATAATTTCAGAGTGGTAGGATAAATCTCATTAAAAAAAAAAAGTTACTCTAGTATTGTTCAGGGCATGGGGAAAGGTATTGGAAACTACCGAGTAAGCTACATAGGGAGAATTTTTATTATAATTTTCACCTTATGACTCCTAGGTCTCTCTCCTAAAGTATGCTTCTCAGTATCGCTTCCCTTTGTTTGCCAGACATTAACAATGAGACATCTTGCTGTCATCTCAAATGAAATATCTTTTAAATAAAACTTCTTCTGCCTTTGAGCTCTGTTTTCTAACTCCCCATGTGTCTCATGCAGGTCTTCTCTAGGTTACTCAAGTTTGAAATCCTGGAATTACTCCTGATTTGGACTTTTGCTTTACAAGGAAACCTAGAGGTTTTTCTAAGAATTGACTCTATTGTTTACTCATCTTTTGGAAATGTTATTGTTGTTTAGACTGATCTCTTAACTAACCTACTGGCATCCTATGTCAACAGATTTCATTCACCATTCACCTTTCCTCTGAATCCATTAAAGTTCAGTTCAAGCCTTATTTCTCCATGTAATTTTGTGAATTTTACCCAACTTATGTCCTTGCTCTTCTTCTCCTCTAGACCTTGACAATAATTTATACCAAAAAAAAAAAAAAAAAAACCTCCACTAAATTATTGCCTGCCTTAGGATGTTTGATGTTGTTTGCACATAGTATAATCTTCCCATGGAAATGTAAGCTCCTAGAGTGCAGAGATTGCCTCTCACAGTTATTCTAAATTTCCTACAGAACCTAGATGGTGCAGGGGAAGTAACAGGTATGCTAAAACACTACGCATTGATTTCATATTTACTGAGAGACATCAAAAACAGCATTTAGATTCTTCATGAAAATGATCTTCATGTCTAGTTTGAGAAAACTCAGGGTGGACTACACATCAAAAAAAAAATGTATGTTTGAACTTCAGCTATTTTTGTCATTTACCTGTATCCTTTGCTGAGAGCTGAAGACAACACCCAAGGAGGTAAATGTGGGACTGATGCAAGTCTGGGGGAAAACAAAGTTTCTAATTTCTATGACATTTGAGAACCCTCAGAAGGTTATATAAATACATTTTTGTTTTTACCTTGAAATCTTTGGCATATTGGCCACTTCAAGTGACAGATTAAATGTTCAGGTGCCGAGAACTGATATATGTCAATAAGATTCCTGATAGAAGAAAATTGAAAAACATCATGAAAATGCAAATGTTTTCAAATTCTCTCATGTCTCATGCTATATTGAGGTTGCCTCCTATAACTGATTACCTACATTAACACAAATAGCTTTATCAACATTTTAAAAACTCAGTTCTGTGGTATACATATCCAAAAAGAGAAGATGAGCAATGATGCATCCGATTTACAATAAATCTGTGTGAGACTTTGAATTTTAGGCAATAGCTATATTTATTTTTATTGTATTTTTTATGAGTAGCCTTTGGAAAAGCTTATGTTCCATGATCTGATGTTTATGGTCAGTTCAATCTTTCTTTGAAGATGAGCTACACCCATAAAGTAGGCCATGACTCATCCGGATGCTTATGACTACATGATGCTCATTTGTAAGGTTCAAATCTTTACAGCCTTATGGACACACCTTTGCTTGACAAGCCTGAGATGCCTGGACTCGGTAGAGATGTAAGGATATGTCACTACAGGCTCAGGAATGAGCACACTCTTCCATCATCCAGGCTGACCTCAGTGTCTCTGGCTATATAAACTAGTCTGTCTGCTGTGAATATTAATCATGTGGGCTTTAAACTCAAGGAGTCTTTTAAAAGAGAAGCTTCCCACTCCTCAACAATAACAAACAATTTAACATTGTGTTTAGCAGCTTGTCAGCTACTCCATTTCTTTCAAAGGCATCTCTTTGGTGATTATATCTCAATTGTAGCCAGACCAGTTTGCAGTATGCATTATATAGAAGTGAGGTGTCCATAAAACAACTTAATAGTACTTCTTAATGTAAAGAAAAAAATGAAAAGAAAGAGAAGGAGAAAGGGAGTGTGTGTGGGGGGAATAAAAAGAGATATTTAACACCCCTTGGGCACAACCTTTTTGCCAGGAGCTTCTAAGAGCTTCATATGGATTGATTCATTTAAATCTTCACAGCAACCCCATGAGACAGCTACTATTATTATCTTTATTTTTTTTTTTTTTCTGATGAGGAAATTGAGGCATCCCTCAAATGACAAGTAAGTACAGATTTAGGATTGGATCCCAGGCATTCTGACACTAGAGCGCAACTTTTAAACCTCTATGGCATATTTCCTCTCTACAGAAAAATTGCTGATTTCCCTTTTAAAAATAGTCAATAACACAAACTGGGGTTTGAATTTTCTATCTTTTTAGGCATAGCTCCACAAAATGCTTACACAATATATTGACCACTGAAATATTTCACTAATCATCTGATTGTGAATCTATGATATGGAGCTATTTGGTTGGTAGTGGGTAGAATAAACTGATAGTTTTCACACAATGAGGAGACAGTGAGTATTATCTGAAATCTCATAATGGTTAAATAAATGCATCTATTTTTTGGGTTCAATTGGCTTCTTTTAATCAAGTCTTATTCTTGATCACTTTCCTAATTTTATTTTAGAGTTTCATGCAGATGTGCCCAGCCTTTGTAAATGTCACAGCATTAACCAGCAAATATTAATTGATTAAATGTTCACTTCCCCTCCTGATGCACATGTCTAGAGAGTAGGGTCATGTGGGTATTTTACTGAGGGTTGATCAGTAGAATTAGTCAGTTAGCCAAAAGTAAAGGGTAAAGCATGAATATGAAGTGTATAATATTTTATCTTCAGATCACTGAAAAAATGGTTTGGTTTTGATAGTCAATATCACTTCATGAAGGTAAGAAGAGCAATATCAGAAGATTAAAGATTTCATTGTCTTGTACGAAATTATTTCTAGGCAACTGACAAAAAGGAGTATGATGTCAACTATGGTGAAAATTTCTTTTTTTGCTGCTTAGCATCCAGGTTATGCACTAGTAGAACCTCTTCTCCCCCAATCTTAGCTCGTGTAAGCCTGGCAGAGTTGACTGCATTCTTAGTTCTAGCAGTAGAACATATGACCCAAACCTAAGCCAGCTGACATATCACATTCCTGTAACACTTGTAATTAATTCACATGTGACCCAAATCAGTCCATTAGGATTTTGAGGAATACTTGGAATACTTATGAGGATGTAGCCACGGGACCTTTTTGCAGGCAATTTAAAACCATGAGAATGGAGTCAACATTGAGAACACTGAGTTGAGAAATGGTGAAAAAAGAAAAAACAACTGCCAGCAAAAAAGTCATGGGTAAAACCATAAGCTCTGCATCATTCCTTCCTTAAATCCAGAATACCTCTGTCTTATGCAATTATGTGAGCCAGATTTTTTTTTTTCCCGAAGCAAGTTTGAATTGGGGCTCCAATAATTTGCAATGGAAATAATCCTAAATATACAAGTGAAAATAAGTGGAAAAGGAAACAAAGCAATACATTTCTTAAAATATATTTAACTTCTCTATTGTGGTATTAAGGTGCTTAAGTTACATTAGTTAAGTTGAAGTCATCTTCCTTGATATTTTATTGTTGTTGTTGTTTTTAGCAGACATTATTTGCGCCCAGTAAAAGCTCCCTTTTTAAGTTTCCACCAATATCCTTGATGGCATCTGCTGAAGTGGTGGACATAGAAAGCCAGGTTGGTTTCAAGTGATATTGACCTCCTGGCACCTCTTTTGGGGACCTGTGAGCGTCCGAGTCAGTCCAGAGGGTAGGCTGAGCCACATGTTCTTCTCACTTGACTACTTACACTATAGGGCAGGATCATAACCAGAGAACAATAAGCACTTGAACTGCACATCATGTTGAGTGTGGAGACACTTTTCAGCTATGTTCAAAGTGATTAATAAACAGAAAATGTAAGATTGGAGAAGGAACAGCAAGAAAAAATGGAAGGAGGGAGAGAGTGGCAGCAGCAGAAAGGAGAAGGAGAAGAAGGAGGAGGAGAGGAAGAGGAGGAGAGGAGGAGGAGGGGGAGGAGAAGCGGGAGGAGGAGGGGGAGGGGGAAGAAGGAGGAGGAGAAAAAGGAGGAGGAGGAGAGGCTGACGACAATAACGATGACCACATGGGACTCTCTAAGAGATGAAAGAAATCATCTCAGTTTCTGACCTCCCACTTTCACTCCTTCTGTAACTTGACGGAGTGACCTGCTTGTCTATTCATCCATTCATTCACTTATTTATTCACTAGCAAATTATCATTAAGCAACCTCTTTGGGGGCTCTGTGTTGAACTATTCTAGGTTCTAAAGATGCAGTGGTAAACAAGATAGATAAAGTTCATACCTTGAAAACTGAAAGAAAGAAGGAAAGAAGGAAGGGAGGGAGAAAGGAAAGAAGGAAAACCTACATATATATGGATAGAGAGAAATAGAAGTACTTTGAAGAAAAATGTAGAATGGTCAACGGACAGAGAATGACACAGAAATATGTGTGAGGGTGATGGGTTTTTTAATTGGCTACCAAGGTTTGAGTTTCTATGATGACATTTGACAACTGAAGGCAGCCAGGAAGTAGGCTACTGTGATAGCTAGAAAATGGGAATTCCAAGGAGAGAGCAGTGAAAATGCCAAGACAATAACAAAGGTGGTGCTGAGGAACAGCAAGAAAGTCAGGTAGGTTGGGGCAGAGTGAGCCAGGAGGCTGGCAGAATTTGATACCACAGAGGTTTGTAGGTTGGACTGTATGCAGGGCATCAGAGGCCATGCTAAGGACATTAGGGACAAGCAAAGTGAAATTGCTTGCGTTTCCCAATAAGCACAGTCCAAAAATTGTTTCTATGTACCTAAAGCTAGCTTCAGTAGGTTTCTGTTTCTTGAAAATAAACAACCCCAGTCTAGAACAACTATAAAAAGAATCATTTTTTCCTACCTTATTATCATGTAAAACCCCTTACATACGTAAGAGAAAAGAGCAGTCCTATTGTTGAAAAATTACATTAAAAGTTTGTATTTGTAACATTTGCTTGCTATAAAGTCAAATTCAAAAGAAACATGATGCTGTTTTAATGAACACCAAAATGTGAACTCTGGGTTATAGATGATAGATGTGGTCTCAATCTTCAGTTTTATTTTTGTATTTTGCATTGCTTGCACAATGTTAAAGAAACAGTCCAGACTCACACCAATAAATAGGTACAAATGGTAAACGATTTTCACAGCTCACCTTGAAATCTCAGGATTTTCTTCAATAAACTGCCCTAGAAACTTGAAAGTGGAGCAGTGGTTAATTTCTTTAAAAATTTGGATTCTCATCAATATCTAACATATTTGCATGCTTTATAATGAATATAAAAGGAAGGCAATAAACTTCAAGCAATAAGCTTCAAGAAAATGTTAAAATGACTTACATTAGGGTATCACAGGATACGTGTCATGCTTCTCCAAGACTCTAGAGCCAACTGTAGGCTGTGGCTGGAATGTACACCAATGTGAGTCTGGGCTGCCACTGACGGAGCACAGATGGCATGTGCTGCAGTAGGTACTTCCTCAAATCATTTTTCACCAAGTGCATGTAGGAAGGAACACATTTATTGAGAGGCCAGGTCAAAGCTACAACCTACTTTATCAATAATCCAATTTCAAGAAGTTCAAATGTATGCACAGAGATCATTATGAGGCCTGTACAAACATTTGTTAATCTGCATGCATGAATTATTGTGTTGGTAGGTAGTTTCCAATGGGCTAAAATTTGGTATGAGAAATTATTTGACTGTATTATTTGTTTTACTGCATCTTAAAAAGTTTTTTTTTTTAAATGTTTTATTTATTTCTAGGAGAGAGAGAGAGAGAGAGAGACAGCGTGAGCAGGGGAGGGTCAGAGAGAGAGAGAGTCACAGACTGAAACAGGCTCCAGGCTCCGAGCTGGCAGTCAGCACACAGCCCGACGCGGGGCTCGAACCCACGAACCGCGAGATCATGACCCAAGCGAAAGTCGGACGCTTAACCGACTAAGCCACCCAGGCGGCCCTTAAAAAGTTTTAACGTTACTTGAAAAATTAAGTTTTTAAACAAAGAATTTGCACAACACAAAGCTTCTCTGAGGAATATCTGAATAATTCTTTAAAAATGATGAATCAAATTAACCCTCAGCGACACAGATGATGAAATTAAAGCCCAGCGAGGGAGCCTGGGAAGACAGAAGAGGTCTAGGATGAGCACACAGGTCTGCTTAGGTCATGGCTTGTGATTCCACTTTAAACACTGCTGATTTGGGGGCACCCGGATGGCTCAGTCTGTTAAGCATCTGACTCTTGGTTTCAGCTCAGGTCTTGAACTCATGGTTAGTGAGTTCAAGCCTCACATCAGGCTCTGTGCTGGCAGAATGGAGCCTACTTTGGGATCCTCTCTCTGTCCCTTCCCTGTTCATGCTCTCTCTCTCTCTCTCTCAAAATAAATAAGTGAACTTTAAAAAAATAAACACTGCTAATTTTTTTTCTTGGTACCAAATAATGAAAGCATGTCAAAATTTTTGACCTTATAAGATTATTTTTCAAGCCTTCCAATATAGTTTATGAAACACATTGTAACATCTTTACATTTATTTCTATGGTCCCTATAAAGGGATGTGAAAAGTCCAGAATGAACTTCTAGTTACTAGAAGTAGCTTATATTAAAATACTTATGTAGAAAGGAAAATGGCCCAAACCCCCAGATTGCTTTACACTAACTTGGATACCTGTTTCTGAGATGAGACATATTCAGCTATCTCACCCACTAGTATGTAACCTCCACAGAGAAGGGGGTTTTCTGCCTTGTTTATTTTTGAATCAGCAGCTGTAGAACAGTGTGTGGCACATGGTAGATACTCAAGTTTTGTTGTCTCTTTGGCAATGAAGGCAGAGAAAGCAGCTCAGGACTTAATGCTCAGTGGCATTAGCATAAATGAGTTCAGAAATAAAAAATTATAAAGGCCAGCTTTATTAAAAGTTGGGGAGGTTCAGCCTAAGTTCTTAGAGTATTACCACTTAATGTGTAGATTCAGACCTTAACGTTTTTTTTTTTTTCTATCCAATTTCAAACAGTTGAGAGGTCTTACCCTTAAGACCTTTAAAGTTTTTCAAGTTTTATTATTTAGGTGTGATGAAACTGCATTGTTAATAACCAATTCTGATTTTGGTAGTATCTCCATTTCACTTAAGAGTGTTTTTCTAAAACTTTCACTGTTAATGGATAGACATTTTTAATATTAAGGGGCAGTACACTGACTTGTGTCTGCTGACTGTGGTTGGTGTGGATGTGTAGATGTATCAACACTGGTTCTTTCTCTTTTCTTTTTGAAGTTTTTATTTTATTTCCAGTTACTTAACATACAGTGTTATGTTAGTTTCAGGTGTACAACAGGATGATTCAACACTTCCATACATCACTCTGTGCTCATCACAACAAATGTCCTCCTCAATCCCCATCACCTATTTAACCCTTCCCTCTACCACCCTCCTCTCTGGTAACCATCAGTTTATTCTCTATAATTAAGAGTCTATTTCTGGATTTTTCTATTTTTTTTTCCCTTTGCTTGTTTTCTTAAATTCTGCATATGAGTGAAATCATATGGTATCTGTCTTTCTCTGATTGACTTATTTCACTTAGCATGACACTCTAGCTACACTGGCCCATTTTTAATGAATGCCATGGATAACCTGGGTTCCATTTATTCGACGATTTGATTTATTAATTAGTTCCTTCGCATTGTTTGGAACCTGGGTATGTGTATAGTAAAAATTAAAGATGGCAAAAATTATAGGATTAAAAGTATATTGACATGTTAATTATATCCTGTTGCTATTCCAGGCTGTCATCCTATTCAAAACCTCCCTCTCTTTAAAAAAAAAACAAAAAAACAAAACACAAAAAAGAAAAAAACCCAAGAACCTGTCTTTTAAGCCTTCCTTTGTTTGGGATTATGGATATCACTGATTTACTGTGCAATTTACTTTGCCTCTGAGATTAGCTCTTCTCTTTCTTATTTCTGAGCTGCGACTCCTCATCCTAACAATGGTCCTTTATGCCTCTGTGCCGACGCCTTACTGTTGTGCTCATGTGTTGGATTAGTGCCAAGGGTGAAACTCTGAAAACTTTATGGAAGTGCTGACACCAGTAAAGCTCCAAATGGAAGAACATAACAAGAATATGGTCTTAAATTCCTCGGGGCTGTTCAATCTCATAATGACAGTGATAGCCTTTTCCTTAATTTCCTCCTTCAGTGGAGTGGCCACTACACTCCTCTGGTGAATGATCCCATCTGAACTGTGGGAAGGCTGAACTTGGGAAGAATGATGGCCAACAGTTAAGTATTGTTGTTCTTTGAAAAAGGACCATTGTGAGTTGAATTGTATCCCTCTGCAAAGTATGTGTTGAAGTCCTATTCCTGGGTACCTGTGAATGTGAACTTACATGCAAATAAGGTCTTTGAAGATGTAATTAAATTAAGATGAGGTCATGCTCAATTAGCGTGGCCTTAACCCAATGACTGGCAACACCAAAAGATAAGAGAAAGACATGAAACAGATTCTCCTCTAGAGCCTTAGAGAGAGCTGGCCCTACTGACCTCTTGGTTTCAGACTTCTGGCCTCCAGAACTGTGAGAGAACACATTTCTGTCCTTTTCACCCATCCAGTTTGTGCTAATTTGCTATGGCAGCCCAAAGAAACTAACACATTCATGAAGATAAAAATGTGGATGACCTGAAGATAATGAATTTTGGGGCGCCTGGGTGGCTTAGTCGGTTAAGCGTCCCACTTTCGCTTAGGTCATGATCTCGCGGTTCGTGGGTTCGAGCCCCGCGTCGGGCTCTGTGCTGACTGCCAGCTCAGAGCCTGGAGCCTGTTTCAGTCTGTGATTCCCTCTCTCTCTGACCCTCCCTGCTCACGCTGTCTCTCTCTCTCTCTCTCCTAGAAATAAATAAAACATTAAAAAAAATTAAAAAAAAAAGATAATGAATTTTAATGTTTTTAATCATTATATTCTGATCTCTTTCCCAGTAAAACTTTAGTATGAGTCTTACAAACCACACATTTTTAAAAATGATTTCTCCTTTCTTCCTCTATTATCTGGTGGACAGAAGCCAAACCCTCTTCCCCCCACCCCCACCAGAGTCCCTTCTGGTGCCCCTTTTTGAAGGTGTCCTCTAGATCCTGAGCATCCTCTCCCTTAGTGATGCCCAAGCTCAGTACTGCATGTTCTGGAAGGCTCCCATTACTTCTTTTCTCCCTTCCCTCTTCTCCCTATCAAACAGACCTGCCTAAGGTCACCTTCCCTAAGAAACTTGAGCTCTGCCAGAAAGCATGTTATCTGGTCTGTTAAGTAAATGCTGGGTCAGAGTATATGTGACTATTACTGACTTAGGATGTAATGTCTTACAAGTAATGCATTTGGTTTAATAAAGTCCATCTTCAGACATGACTTTGGCAGGAAAAATAGGGCAAGATGTAGAAATTTCATGATGGGGAGAGTGTGGGTCATAGGGAGGGTAGATATCTTGGCACAAACATACCTGTCATATCTTTCAGGTTATATCACACTGCTAACTGCCTACTGTACCCTGTCTTTGAACTCTGTTGGTGGGAGTTCAAGTATTGTCCCAAGGGCAGGCTACAGGAAGGAGCACCCAGGAGCCTAAATAGAACACAGTATGATAACTGCCTCTTGAAAAGTAAGGTCAGTTCACTGTCCTTGTGCTGTTTTTATTTTACTTTCTCCATAATTGGACACTTTTTTTTTTTTAAATAAAATTTCTTCTCCACCAGGTGCTTTCCTAATGACATAAATGAAAGCACCCATACATGTAGCAATAGCATATGAAACCTCCTGTTGCAATTATATTCTAGGTTTCTTCAATTCCTCAAACACCCAAATAGTTAGGAAGTCTTGTTAATAAAGATGTATACACACTATCTATCTATATTATTATACTTATTTGCTGCTAAATTATGTCTATAATTTTATACTTTGAATTTTTTATTTGAATGAGGAAGTTAACAGATTTTTTCCTGCCACTGTATAGACATAGCACAATTCAAGGGATAGATGTCCCAAGGTAATTGCTTACCTATAGTGACCTTACACAACTTTGCATTTTTTCACTTCTGTTTTCTGGGGTCCAGGTGATTGAATATCTGTCTTTCCTCATTGAGTACCCACTCAGGAAATAGCTCCATGAGTGCAGAGCCTCAGCAACAAGATTTAAATAATGACAACTCCTACTGATTTTCTGCCAGAGTAAATAGCTGTAAGTAATTTAAAAAATAATAATGTGGGACTAAGTGATCATCCTCAGTTAATCAATGGGAAAATATCCTAGCAACTTACTCAGGTCTAAAAATCCAGAAGGTATCAGTCTTGAAAGGAAGTGTTGTTGTTTTTTTTTTCTAGGTAAAATGCTAATTTCCTTCTATTTTTGTTATTGCCAACAGCAATCCTAGGGCTACTACAAACAAGCAGATAATACGAGGGTCTTCTATAAAGGAGGGAATGGGTAGCAGCACAGACTCAGGAGCCAGAATGTTTGAGTTCAAATCCCAGTTCCACTATTATAGGCACCATGTCCTTGGGCCAATTACTGAACTTCTTTTTCCTTGAGGTCCACACTTGTGAAATGGAGGTAATAATAGTACTTACCTCATACGGTTCTTATGATGATTAAATGAGTTAACATACAGGAAGTTCTTAATATAGCATCTGGCACATAGTAAGCACTCGGTAAGTGGGAGCCATTGTTTTTATTAATATCACAAATTTTTCTTGATTCAAAAGGGATAAGCCCATCTGACTCCTAGGTAAAGCTATAACTGGGAGCTGAAAAACCATGGTTAAGTGCCTTCTTGCTACTGAAAACAAAGCTGCCTCTTGCAAAGGAAGGTTTATGGTAAGATGTGTTGAGGGCCTAGAAAAGTATGACAGAGACCAAAATGGACAAGAGTAGAACAGCTGATGAGGACTCTGCAGCTACAGCAAAGGAATGCTTTCTCTTCTTTCTGTAGTGGCCTGGACTGAACTCCACGATTGCTCTGTGTCCCGGGGCCACGACTGATGTGTGTACAGCACTGTCAACAACTCTGCTTTAGAGATCTTGTCATTCTGTAGGAAAAGACTGGCTGAGAAAACACTTCACAAAGTTCAAGTCTTCGCTAGCATATTGTTTTACAGAATGCCAGAACTGGGCCAACAAACAAAAGGATTATCCAAAAAGTGAAGTTTGTTACTAAATTGGAGATGGGCCCAGCAAAGAGGTAACAAGGTCAGGGTGCAGGGAGGCTGAGTCAGGTCAGGTCATGTGCATAAGCGAGACTACTGTGGAATTCTATTTTACCAGAGTATTAGACTCAAAAGTCCACACTTGTAAAAATTACACAGTAAAAATTGCCCTTAAAAATTCCTTCTACCCCTCATGAAGTGTAACATAGATGATTTTGTACATGCAGCCCTACATAGGATATTTATAATATATGGAAAATAAATAGTATATAAAAATAGCACAAATGTAAAATGTGATTTTATAACATTTTGTAATATTTAAAAGTGAATCTTGAGCATGGATACTTACATTCACTTAAGTTAAATGCACCTATTATATGATTCTTAAAAACCATGGTTGGGCCCTGGGCTTATTTTTATTGTTTGGGATGCATGTTCTATCATTTTTTCTCAGCCTGCAGACTTTTTTATGCAGACTGACAATGAAGTGAAAGACTAGTGTGCTTTTTCAGAAGACAGGGAACTGGGAGAAGGCAAGGTACGTGCAGCTCCTCTGCTTTCCAATGTTTTTAATACTATAGCCAGTTGAGCATCAGTTTTAACAAAGGTACCTTTAGGAAAGTAAAAACAAATTCTTGTATCCATGTCTGTTTTTAAGGGAGATCAGCAGTGTTTCCACATTTTAGATTAACAGAAAAAAAAAAAAAACCCACATAGGTCATCACTTTTAAGATAGGTCACCAAAATAAGTGAGCATCTGTGCTCATTCCTTCTTGATTATTTACTTCCCATGAGACTAGAGATAGTTTATACAGGAACAGACTTAAATACTGAAGGAGAAACTAAATGACTGTGGGGTGACTGAGAGGAAATCAGGGAACTCCTTGTCTGGTATATAATCGATATGGAATTTCTTTGATAAGATGTTAATTTTTATGTTTCAAGGTTAGTCTTGCTTTGTTGTACTAAAGTGTAGTTAGACAAACCCCCATTTCTCCTTTCTGGGTAATGTAAACCTGCATTTCCAACCTTCCTGGCAGTTAAGTTTGGACCAAAGAAATGTCAGTGGAAGGGATGTCTATCACTTTCAGGCCCGGACTTAAAATATTCTGCTTGATCTTCCAAGATCGTTTTCCTACTTTGGTGATTGAGAAGGTTATATTGAAGATGCTGCCATTACAAAATGGAAGCAGTCAGAATCCATTGATTCATCCTAGGAAGCCTCCCACTCACATCAGACTGCATACAAATGACAAAGATACCTTTTCATTGTGAAGCCTTTGGGATTTTGAGGTTGTTACAGTAGCTATGTTTATTTATCCCAATAGAGACATTTATATCAGAATTGAAATACTGCCATTAAAAATGTAAACTAGGAATTGACTAAACTATTGATAGGTAAGTAGTGAAAGAAGGCTGTCCAATGACACAGCGGCAAAATATTTAGTACAACTGTTAATAAATTGGAGGTCAGAACGAGTCTCTGCTTTGCCCACAACTCTAGGGGTGATGATCCAAATGAATCAGAGCATTAGTGTGGGATGGCTAGATCAGGCTGTATTTTCCAAGTGACTACAAAAAGAGGTGGGCTCAGGAAAGAACTGTGTAGAGTACAAGCATAAGTGTAAAGGATTAGATGAAGCCCAGAAATGTTTGTTTGGAAAAGCTACTTCTAAATCCTAAACAGGGAAAATTGGGTTTAAAACGTTGTTAGTTGAATCAAATAACTTAGGGCAAAGATCAGATTAAGAGTGTCTGCCTCCCTTAGCTATCAATTAATTCTTGCTGGTGGTTTACTGATAAGGAAGATGACCTCATTCTCCAGGTTGCAGGGAGCCTCAAGTCAGCCGTCATTCATTTGGAGGAGAGAGGCATAAGGGTGAGAAAACAAAGTAACAAAGCCCATTTAGGAATTGTATTTCAAAAAGAAAGTTAAAATTTACCTGTTGATGGCAAATGTATTGGAAGCCTATTAAGTTGTTGAGGGAATCGTATTGCCGAAGAAACAATGAATCTAGACATAAAAAAAAAAAAAAAAAAAAATCCTTGGCTGAATTTTAAGTACTGTTGGGACCTGTGACAAGCAGATGCTGTCGTTGCACCAACCTTATTTCCTTAGCTTATCCCAGGACAGCTGAAACACCCCGTGTCTATATCTCTCTACTCTGGGGGACTTTGTTGCCTGTAGGATTTGGAATTAATGTCCTAGGAATGAACTTAACTCAATGACAGGAAGGAGTTTCTGCGCCTCTCATGAAAATCATGTTCCACAGCCTCTTGGAGAGCCCTCAGAGGTTTTGAGTTCCAATTTCTCCACTAAAATCTCTCCAGTGGCCACCTACTCATAAATGCTCCCTTTACAAATTTCCTTCTTTCCATGTCTTACTTTCCTGCTAGTCTATAGTGCTTCTTCAGATCACCTCTCTGATAAAGTATTTGCACCTAAGTCCTTTTTCAAGGGCCTCATTTTTAGGGAAGATATGTTAAGATAGATTCCCACCCTGCATGAATAGTATGCAAGGCTGCAGATGCTCTACAGCCTCCAAAGAGGCCATACTCTGGAACATCTCCATCAGATGCCACCAAGGATGGCATGAGGAAGAATAGGCTTCCCAGAGAATGGAATCAGGGGCCTTGGAAATGAAGACAAAGAAGTTCTCCCAGGGCACAGAATCAAAGCCAAACTAAAAAACTTCCCCATCTGTTCAGCAGAACTTTGGGATTCGAAAGGACCATTGCCTAGGACTCTGTGATTCCTATTCTTTCTCTTCCTAACAGGAGTGCTTATTGCTGTTTTCAGGCCCCTGTTCCATCACTGTTGAGGGAATGTGCATATCAGCAAGAGGTAACTTGTCTTTTCAGTTCATATGTGGCAGCAACTAGATTAGTTATACCCAGCCTTGGGGAAAGGACTGTGCTTGCCCAGAGATGTAGGATTCTACACTTAATGCAGTGACCAGAACATACTGTGGGAGGAAGATTGAAATGACTATTTGATTACCAAAAGGGGAATTTGTGTAACAGACTGATTAGATACTCATCAATCCTGTTTCATTCTGCTAAGCCCTAGAGAAAGATACATTTTTAATCTCCCTTGAGGTTATCGTAGGGGCCACAGAACGTGGACAAATATGATATGTGCAGCTTCCAGCCCTGGCCATAAAACCTCCTGTATCACTGTCCATATTCTCTTTCCTTTCCTTGGTGAAAATGGAAGAAGGCAGCATAACAAAGATGGAAGGAACTTTTTGTCCCAGAGCCACTACTCAGAGTTCCCCAGGAAGTTCCCCAATGTTTTTGGACTATGTTTTGTGATATGAAGGTTACTGGTTAATAACCACATGGTTATTGGTTTATTGGTTTAATAAACCTTTATTTTGTGATTGTTTTGGGGGGGTTGTGATTTTTTTTTTTATAGTAGCTAGCATAGCCCACGAAGACTCAGAGATATCTGTATTAATGTATTCATTCTTCTCTTCTTCTAAAATCTGTTTAGAACATGTTTGATGGGGGGAAAGCCAACTAGACCATGATGGAATCAGTGAACACTTAGCAAGGAAGGGATTGCTTATGAAAGAGATCAGAAGGTGCTAAAAGTAGACCACACATTTCTGCTTGGAAGTGACTTTGGTTCTCCACTGGATTCTGTAGCACTACACATGGTACTTGCGTGCGTTTCTGTGTATCCATAGTATTTCTATACATGAGCAGGTAGTGCAGTAGAGCAGGTGGCTTCCTTTCTCCTTCTCCTTGCAGTGATCCCTTCATTGCCATCCTCTTGCCCACTACCAATCTCTTCTTATTTCACTTTAAAACTGTGCTGTTTATGACATCCATAGTCCTAAGTACAGACAGTCTGTGTTGATTTGACAAATCAGGCAGGCTGGGCAAGCTCTGCAAGGAAGGAAAGAATCCACAGATAAGGAAGGATCATTCTGGGTCAAAGGTTCCTCCCATTCACAGATGACTATCAGGCAATTCTTGCAAGAAATATGCCTTTTTTCCCCCGAAGCATTTACATTTCAAGTGGAACTTCCAGCAGACTTTCACAGTTTCAAGAAAATATTTTTTTATTTAAAAATTTAACAGGGAATACATGGTAATACATTCACATAGCTCAAAATAAAAATAATACATACCAAGAGAATTTGTATATATTCTGTATCACCTCCTCCAACCTCCTATAAGTAAATGCTTTTACAAGGCTCTTATATAAAATCAACCTTTAATGACAAAATTTCAGGTGCCAATAGCTGCTGGGAAAATATTTTAAGACCGAGAATGCTCTCTTCAAATTATACACTTTTATAGTGTTATGGCCATTGATTCCAACTATTACAGAATGGTCTTGAAATTGAGAAAGAAACATTGAGAAATTGTCTCCACCCTGCAACCCACGAAAGACCAACCACTTGATTTCCATACAATCAAATTAAATTAATATTAGTTAAAGCTTTTTGTTGCTAAGGTAAACATCCAAACATTAACTCACAGCAAATTTTAACTTCGAGTAATTTTAATCTTTGTAACAAAGATTTACGTATTTATTTTGTCCCTTCTCTTCAGACATATTTCCTATCCTTCTGCTGGTTTCCAAGAACAAACATGCTATAGTGATCATATAGGTAATAATATCACAGCCCTGCTGTGTTTCCCCAGTGTGAATGCAATCAGCTGCACCAGACTTCCTACATTTCTTTCCTATAGATTTTCCTATTACTTTTCTCCAAGGCAACAGCCCCAGAAATTTAACCCCTCTTTTATACAGAAAAACCAATTTGATTTGCATACAAAACTCTGAATAAATTTAGTCTTAAAGATGTATTTGATATTATCTTTGCTTTGAATTTCATTTCTTGTGATAGTTTCATTCAAAATTATAAGTAGTAAAAAACGAAAATGAAGTTCTGGATGTTAAATACTAACCATGTGTTTGGGATGGTTGGAGGGGAAGTCAGGATCTTGAGGCTTTTGGATCTGCACAACAACAGATGTAAAGATCAAAAAGGGAAAATTAGGAGTATGAATGTAGGGAAAATACTTTGAAGTGTAAGTGTTTTTTACCAGAGGAAACCAATTTTCCCAATTTACTCACATAACGCTAGGATGAATAAACCCTCGGCATACATGAGCTGATGCTGAGACACTGGTAAACAGACTAACAGATGGGAGAGTGGGCTGTTAGTTTTTTGCCTTCTCATTCTCTTTTACTATATGAGGAGAATACAAAACAACAAAATGAAACAATGAACAAACAAAAACAAAAACAGGGTTTGGGAGCATTACTTGGGACTACTTACAATTATGAATAAAAGGATAAATGGGGCATTTTGAATAACTCTGAGGCTGTAAGATCATTTAATCAGCATTTCTAAATCTCTATGCTTCTTCATTTTTTAAGTATATGATGCAAGCACATTTATGAGAAATTATCCTTCCCATCTGAATAAAGATATTTTAATTCATTTATGGCTTGGCCCTTATGGCTATTGCCCAAAGTTTTAGCAATTTTGTTAGTGCCCTTATTTAATGAGTAATAACTATTTGGAGATCTTCAAAGGTTGCCTGACCTAAGAAACCCTAGGGAGTCCTAGGGCAAGAGTATCATGTGGTTTTTAGAGCCCTTTACTTTTCACTTTTTATTTTTTTAAGAGGTTTCAGGATCATCTGTTTCACTGGTTTTTCATGAACGGCTGGACAACTTTGCCTCTTCCTTTGGTATATGTGTTCTGATGATCTCAATGAACAACATGTTGGGCTCTGTGAGTTTGCTTCCATATGGAACAAGTTAGCAGCTATTTAATTTCTAAAAATGTTTATGAAGTCCATAGCCCATTGTTATTTTTAGAGAGGCTTGTTCAGATCTTTGCCAGACAGTTATTTCAAGACTCCAGAGATTCTTTGTGAAACTTCCCCAGAAAACACACCACATTAAAGCTATACCGAGTTACTGTAAAGATTAAAATAAAGGTATTGATTCCTTGTCTCATTCACATTAATTCTCTTCAGTTAGGAGTTAGTTTGTATTTGGCCACATGACAAAGATAATTTTTTTAAATGAGAAGATCTGTCTATAAGCTTACTTGGTTTTATAATCAAAGAGTGTACTGTATTCATAATTGACCAAACAATGTATATGACAGTTTTAGGAATCTTGCAAGCCCAAAGATAAACTTAAAAAACAACAAAGGTGATTTAAATTTATCTTTTCTTAGCATGTAAACTGAGCCTGAGAGACAGTATTTCACTTATGCTGTTTCCAGGCTTCCAATATCATGGTCCTTAGGTGGTTTAATTTTTCTTCTCAGCCTATTAGCTCAGACTTGTCCATTTATTCAAGGACTTGGCATTCTTTAGTATTCAGCCTTCATCACTCCTTCTGAACACTTCTTGTGGTTGAATGTTGAACACTCACAAAAGCTGAGAGGTATTTAAATGTGAAAATGAATTCTTATAATTAGATTTACTCTTTTTAATCAAGGATGCAAAACACTGCTTCTTGTTCTCAATGAAATTTAGGGGATGAAGTTGAGAAAACATAAAAGTAAATGCATCTGTTTCCGACTGCTGGGAAATCTGTATCTCTCTTGAATTGTTCTTCTTTGATAATGTTCTTCTCATCACATGATGACCTAGAAGTAGCTGTAAGGGAATATGTGAATTACAAAAATGCCAGGCTGGTAGCATTAGGGAATTGCTTATCTTTGGGTGGAAACTTAGGGTAAAACAATTGTGGAAAAAGAAAAAGCCCTGAGAAAGGAAGTGAAAAAGGAAAATGATTCATGTAAGGAAGTATAACGTGGCTCCTGATAATTTTGGAGTTTTAGGGACTTCAATAATTTTTTATACACAGTGCCTGGTGTGGAAGACGTCATAGGCAAAAGAGTAAAATGTAAGCTCTCTTCTTTTTTTCTTTTTAAAGCTGGTAGGGATTCAATGAAGATTTTTTTCTTAAAACATTAATTTTAAAATAAAATGAATTTGTCAGTCTCAGGAACCAGTCTCTCTCTCTAAGATGAAAAATAATTTTGTTTTGATTTATGCATTTAATATTTCACACTGGAAATGTAAAACTACAGCAGTTATTTTATAGTGACTGAGATCAGGAAATATGGAGGTAATTCATTATATTTATTATTTTTCTTTATAAAACTATAAATCAATGTTATTGAAAATTAAATGTATGGTCTACTGTGAGGGCATTTTTGAGGTATAACAGTACTTTCCATAAAACTTTCTAGGATCTGACAGAAACTTGAATTATTCATAAACGCCTTGGATTTTCCCTGCAACCTAATCAAATTAATAAAACAATTTCAATTCCAAAAGCTATTAATGCTCTGTGGAAGAGATCAAAAAGCATGAATTTATCTTCAGTTTCTTTTAGAATTTTGTATACTTCTGGGAATTACCAAGACCAAAAATGTAGATTAAAAAAAAAAAGGGCAGAGTACTGAGTGTTATCACTGTTATTTTGCTGTATAATACAGTAGTGTGATAATTTTTGTTCTTCCATTGTCACAATACTTCCAGGGTAGACTATTACTTGTAGTCTCCTGGGGGATCTTTTGAACCCCTTTCTTAAGGAAAGTATAGAGAGAGGGATTCTAGTTTTTAAGATTGATTAGCATTCAATATCCAAAATAACTTGAAGACCCTTGTAAAATGGAATCATAACAGATGATGAGACAAATAGAAATACCTACATAAAACAAATGTAGAAAGGAACAGAGGTGTTATGTCACTGGGTATAGGAGATAAACAAATTATTTAGTTGGTAACTAAACTGAATTGATTTGAATATTTTTGGCATCTAAGGCAAGAGGGAAATAAGTTGATGGCCTAATCTTCATTGTGTAATCCAAAGCAACCATATATATTAGTCTATGGAGAACAAACTTATTTCACGATGTAAATTCAAAGCAAATTTTTTATGGGGATCCTTGTATGAGGACTTTAAAAATAAAGTAAACACTGTTTTCAACTCTACCTTCATCTTATAAAAACATCGTTCAAATTGACCAGTCTTGAATCAGTCTTCTTTGAAGGTTGAGGGTATGCCATTAAGCCATTACTCAATGAAGGCATTCCTAACGGGGCTTAGATAATAAAGTTAAGTATTCTACTTGTTGAAGATCTGGCTTAATACAGGCATAGAGCTGGGGGAAGCTAGAAAAGGAAGTGCTTTCAAATCCCCTGGGTAGTCTTACTCAAATTTCAGATGCTTTAAGTAGGCCTTTAATAAGTGCTGGATCACAGTCAACTTCAGGATATAATTCTGAACTAGAAACTCATAGGTAGGAGTGAGGCGCAACTGTTCTGTTATGGAAGTCCAGTTTACATTCTCACCCACTCAGAAAGCTCTGTGTGCTTTAGCAAAGTCATGGGCAGCTACAATGCTTGAAGATAGGGCCATTATGTTTTCCAGATCTTCCTATTTGCCTAGCTATTATAACCATGGTGCATGTTTACAATTGGATGGAATTAGCTAGAAAATGTTCATTCTACCTGTGGAAAGTCCAGTTTCTAAGCAGAACTACATTTTGATAACCTTGCCAGCAAGAGTTAGCTGCAAAATACACAAACCATACCTAAATCTGTTGAATGGTTTTATTAGAAAATGTCTTTAAAATGTTAGAGGATGCCTACCAGATGTTACCAATTTTGATGTAAATGAGACCCTTTTGATTTTTATGAACTGATGAGTCCAATGCTTAAGGCCTTTGCTTGTTTTATCAAAAGAGAAAATTCAACTGTTTGGCTAACATAAAGAAGGATATTTGGCATCTTGTTTGCTATAGCAGGAGAGAAGACAGTTTATTCATTGAATAGCTCTACCATGTTTTGTAGGTAAAAAAATAAAAGCAGTGAGGCTAGGATGCAGCACTCTTGCAGAGTGATGTCAAATTAGACAACTGTTTGCTATGATGCCCATATGTCTGCTTATACATGCATCGTCTAATGATCATATCAAGTTTGGACTGTTTATCCCACAGGCTGAATGACAGGTGAGCTAAGTTTGGGGGGGGGGGGTTGGTCAAGATATTGGAAGTTGAATAATGGTGCTAGAAATCAGTCTGTGGCTCAGAGCTTAAAGAGCACTGTTTAACAGATCAAGCTGTTGAAATCAAGAATGCAAAGAGTGTCCATTTATAAAAGTTGGCTATTCTGAAGGACTTTGATCCCTAACTTTACAGGGGAAAAAACATGGTAAGAATAAAGTCGAAATAGCTTTGGGGAAAAGAATGGGGCCTTTTAAAGTCATTAAACTGATTTATCTAAGACTTCATCTTAAATACTGTTATTGGCTTCCATCAATTACATAAAATATGGAGACAGTTGTGTGAGTTTAATGGAGATTTATGCTTCTATTAATTCTTTGTCAAAAGTCAAATTATAAATCACCATTTCTCGGGGTGCATGAGCGGCTTAGTTGGTTAAGCATCTGACTTTTGGGTTGTGATCTAGAGGCTCATGAGTTTGAGCCCCACATGAGGCTCTCTGCTATCAGCACAGATCCAGTTTTAGATCCTCTGTCTCCTTCTATCTCTGCCCCTCCCCAGCTCATTCTCTATCTCTCTCTCTCTCTCTAAATAAATAAATGAATAAATAAATAACCATTTCTCTAAATTTTCATTGTTTTTCCCCATGCCTGAATTCAAATCTTCTTCTTGAAAACTTATACTATATGTCATAATGAAACACTCATGAATAAATATTCTCAATATCTTATATAATACATCTTATATATTTCTTATACACATATTTACATACCCTGAAAAATTGTTTGAATATGGAAATTAAAGGAGGAAAGTGAAGAAAAAGGAGTGTGCTAGTTTCTTAGGGCTGCCATAATGAAGTACCACAAAGTAGGTGGCTTTGAACAATAGAAATTTGTTCCTTCACAGTTCTGGAAGCTAAATCTGAGATCAAGGTGATGGGTAGGACAATTCTCTCTACAGTTTCTAGGCAAAGATCCTACCTTGCCTCTTCTTGCTCTTTGGAGGCCCTGGTGTTTCTTGGTTTGTGGCCATATCACTCCAATATCCGCCTTGGTCTTCACACGGTCATCTTCCTTTTGTCTCTCCTCTTCTTATAAGAATAGCAGTGATATTAGACTAAGGGCCCACCCTACTCCAGTATGACCTCATCATAACCTGACTAATTACATCAGCAACCATTCTATTTCCAGATAGGTCACATTCTAAGGTACTGGGGGATAGGACTTCATGTACCTTTTTGCAGGACATAATTCAATCCACAACAAGGGGTATTTTGTTTTGTTTGGTAAGGGTGTCAATCTTTATAAAATCAGGAGTCTTGTAAAGCCAGATCTTTATTTTCCCAGTTAAAATAAAAACCCAAGCCTGGGTTGACTCTATTACCTGTGACTTGAGAAGGAAAAGATAGAGTTTTGTTGAAAAATTGGTGAAATCACCCTTCTATTCTGACTTCACTGTGCTGTAATCTCCATATTCTCACCCACTCAGTTCTAGGGTCCCTCTCAGCAGTAATGATTTTGAAAATCAAAGTGTGTTTAAGGAAAAAGGAAACAATTTCAGCAGAGGTCAGAATACTAATTTGAAGAATAAAAATAAAATAAATAATGATATTAATTGATCATTAATGCTGAATGTCCCTCAGATGGCCCAGAGGATGCCATTTATGGCATGAAGTTACAAAGAATCAGTTTCATCAGCTATTTTCATCAAAGTTTCGAACATTTATCTCCACAGAAAGAGCCCATGGGAAAACAATTTTCTGATCTAAATTTTCTTTGCGTGGAAGGAGATGTGGATTCACCACTCATTAGTTTAATGACCTTGGGTAAATAAGCCCACTAATCTTTGAATTTTTTCTGCATTTGTAAAGCAAGAATAGTAGTAACTTAACCATTAATTTAATAGGGCATTTAAATATAAAAGCCATTTATACACTGTAATGTTATATATACAAATGTAAGCATTTATTTTTGGACAATGTCTTCATGGAGCCTTTAAGAGGCACTATGACATAGCAGTTCTGAGCATAGGACCTGAGTAAGGCAGATTGGGAAGAATTTCGGCTCTATGATCTACTAAGGTGTGATCTTGATTTCTCAGTGCCTCTGTTTACTTGTCTGTAAAATGAGGATGATAGTATTTATTTCCCAGGTTGTTAAAAAGATTATACAAACTAATAAAATAAATATGAAGCAACTTGGATAGTGCTTGTTATGTAGTAAACACTCAATAAATGTAAACTGAGGATGATGATTACCATAAACTCTGGCATTCAGGTCTCCCCCGTGAGTACTTGGAACATACACTATTTAAAAGACAATGAAATTGGTTCCAGAAATACAGGATGTTAGTTTATATATGCAATATCGCATAGCTACATGCACACACACACGCGTGCGAGTGGTCTATACAGGTAGCTGTGGAGTTTGGAGGCTTGGAGGTGGTGGAGAGTGGAGAATGGAATGTAAAGAAGTTTGCATAGGACTGGATAAAGATGAGGGTGTAGTGGCGACCTAAGGAGAGTAAAAGTGTAGAAAACAGTCACTGTGGTGAGTGATTAAGAAATTAAAGGACAAATAAAAGACTGCTTTAAAAAACTATAGGAATGGGTGCCTGGGTGGCTCAGTTGGTTAAGCATCCGACTTCGGCTCAGGTCATGATCTCACAGTTTGTGGGTTCGAGCCCTGCATCGGGCTCTGTGCTGACAGCTCAGAGCCTGGAGCCTGTTTCGGATTCTGTGTCTCCCTCTCTCTCTGACTCTCCCCTGCTCATGCAGTCTCTCTCTCTCAGAAATAAATAAAACATTAAAAAAAAAAATCTACAGGAATATTATGGGCCAGCTAAGACTGAGATAATGGTACCCCAGATATGATAGTAACAATCATTTTTGTGGGTTTTAGCACTGCTATTTGGCTTAACTTAACTGGAAGAGTACAGTGGGAGAAGGAATAACCTTCCCATCATGATTGTGAGCCTAAGGCCTTCAGCTTTAGAAGCAATAGATTTTTTTTTAATGTTTTTAATTCATTTATTTTGAGAGAGACAGAGTGAGCACAGTGAGGAAGGGGCAAAGAGAGAGGAACAGAGATAATCCCAAGCACAGAGCCCAACTCAGGGCTCAATCTCACAAACGCTGAGATCATGACCTAAGCCGATATCAAGAGTCAGATGCTTAACCGATTCATCCAGCCAGGCACCCCTAAAAACAATAGTTCTTTTTACTAAAACTGTCAAAATAATTTTTTTTTACTCTTTGAATCTACACTTAATTTGTGAATCTTGTTGAGTTTAAGAGTTAATAATCATTTAATTACTGGGAAATGTGAAATGGTTTAAACAGATATGTATCAGGTGGGTCACTTTCTAGTGTAAGTGGGACATAAATCAATTGAAATCAGCTTATGCAGGGCGCCTGGGTGGCCCATTCAGTTAAGCAGCTGCCTTCAGCTCAGGTCATGATCTCAGGGTTCATGGTTTCAGGCTCCACATCAGGCTCTCTGTTGTCTGCCAAGGAGCCCACTTAGGATACTCTGTGCCCCTTTTTCTCTTTGCCCCTCCCCCACTTGTTCTCGCCCCTTCTCTCTCAAAAATAAATAAATAAGAATTATTTTAAAAAAGAAAAAAAAAAAAAGAAACCAGCTGATGCAAAGGGGAACAACCTAATTTAGTACCCAAATAATGTCAATGGTTTCTCTCCATCTCTTACCTTTGCCTCTTCTCTCCTGCCTTCATTCTCGGTTCTGGCAGTACTCAAAGGGCTGTATGGATTTCAGAGTCTTCATCATTTCAGGATAAATCCAGCAGAAAAAGAGCTTTATCAGGCAGCTCTCATAACAGATCTCAATTGCACTGACTTAGCAGTTTTGGTCACATCTTATATGTGACCCTATCTCTGTGACCAGGAAAGGATGACATGCTGAGTGTCTTATGGTGGGTTAGAGGTTGAGATCGAAGGAAGGGTGGAATCCCAAATGAAATTTAGAAGTTTTAAAGAAGGGAGGCTGGATGTTGGCAAAGCAAGTACTGAAGGCCAATGCATCTTAAACAGTTGCTTAAAATACTCTTGATATAACTAGGAGTTGAACTAATTATAAGAAAATTATTTAGAATGGAAGCATAGATTTTATTCAGGTTAAGTACAAAGAGATGATGTACCTTGAGTTAGTAAAAATAAAACCCTTTGTTAATTTCAGGCATCTAAGCTAGAGCTTTAGGTTGTTTAGATGAGGTAATGAGTGAGGCTATGACTACCTTTATTCTTTTTTATAGAAAAATTTGGATTCAACCTAGTCAGAGAATTGAAAGGCTAATTTAGATGAATGCTTCCTGTCTAAAAAGCAACTAAAATTTGTTAACTGTTATTTTCATTTTTTTATTAAAATTTTTTTTAAGTTTATTTATGTATTTTTAGAGAGAGTGCAAGTGGGGAAGGGACAGAGAGACAGAGGGAGAGAGAGAATCCCAAGCAGGCTCTGCACTGTCAGCACAGAGTCCGCTGCAGGGCTCAAACCCATTAACCACGAGATCACAACCTGAGCCAAAGTCAGACACTTAACCGACCAGGCCACCCTGGCACCCCAATTGTTCTTTTCATTTTAATATGATAGATAGAAATGTTTAAAATCAATTTTTCAAGTGGTTTAAACATTAAAATTGGCTGTGATCTTTTAACATATTTTCATCTTTAAATTTGTGTTATACTGTTAATGCAGTAGGAAGCAGATACTTACATTGAATTAAAAATTGGGCTTGACAGCTAAAAAGGAATAACTATGATTTAAATCAAAACAAAAGCTGTAGACATACATTTTGTGACTATAATCTTTATAGACACTCACTTTAGTGACTAAAGACTTTATAAACTATAATTTTAAAAAGTGACTACAATTACATTTACATAAAATATAATGAATACGAAGAAAGAGTATATAGTACTGAATTTCCCACACTATTCTAAAAACAAAGGGGAATTACTATATTATTTTTTCTTTAGAGAAAAAGTAGCCTTAATGTAAAAATATTAGATAGCTGGAAAAATGTTACAAAAACCTTAAAATTAGGCCATTGTAACTGTTTTTCCTAGTTCTTCCCTGCAAGCAAAAAACACCAGCAATATATTGAAATATATTTGAAGAAATCACAAAGCTAGATATTGCATTGATCTATGAGGTGCTTCCAGCAAAAATATGTCCCAAAACACCATGGGAATCATTTATTAATACAATAGTTTATTTTGTGTTCTACAAATCTAAATGTTCCACTGTATTTTGATATGTTTATTTATATGAATTATAATCACTTTAGGACATTTGAAAAGTTATATGGTTAAAGGAGTTTAAAGATGGAGAGATGTCTTTGACTTTTATCAGAAATTTTGTTACTGATTATTTCAAACTGGGATGTAGGTATTTATAAAACTCCCTGAGAGAAAGAAATGTGCTTCTTACATGACATCCAAGGTAGATGCTGTGTTGTTTAGTGTTCAAGAATAATTACTGTGAGGATGCCGGATACAAAGCCTTTATTACTTAATTGTTGGCCAACCAACGAACATTCACTGGCAAACTATCCCCTATTGTGCTATGACTTGGTGTCTGCATGAGGACAACAGTCTGGTTCAAGGCTGACCAGACTGAGGTGGGTGGTGTTTTCCTAACAGGGCTGGTTTGGCCCAGCTAGTTACTCCAGCAATAATGTATTGTGGGAATCAATTTGTTCTCTCACAGTGAGGGCAATTTTCCAGCCAATACATTTGATTGTTCTTGTGTGACTAGTGCCAAGTATTAGAAGGGAAGAACTGACATAACTTTATGTGAATCCAGCTCCTGCCTATTTCTGCTGGACACACCCAGTTCAGAACGCTGTTTGTTAAGTTACCCGGTGTCTGGGACAGAGGGCAATGCAGACAGTAAGATCAGTACTGCTCTATAAAAGTTGTCAAAATACTAAATTACTTCCGTACCAGTTGGTGAGTAGCCACTGTCCTGAGTAGCCTTCCTCACCAACAACCCCTGGTCATCTTCTAGACTGAAGACCCCTACCCAGACCTCTCCAAGATGCAGCAACTCAAGGCAATTACTCAAGGCCACTCTGCTCTGCCACTGCTCTAGTGCTGTGGGCAGAACCTGTTCTGCTTGGCCAGTGTCTGTGTGCTTCTGGTTCTTCACTATACTGAGTATCACCTTGACAAAGAGCTAGTGAAATGTCATTTCAGTACATCAGGTGAAGACCAAAAACTAGAAACCCTAGGATAATGACAGTGATTGAAACAGAGGAATGGGACCCTGGAAGGAAATCAGGTGGTCTTCAGATCCTCAGGCTTCTTTAAGGACTGTCTTGGTATTAAACATGATGTAGTTTGCCCTTCCTCATTCTTCCTGCCTCCACTTTTGGAACTGGCTCTGTTTATAATTCTTCTTAGGACTTACAGCAATTGCTCTCAAGTTCTATGCTGGAGCATCTCTGCTAATGAGCATATGCCGGAAATGTGTGGGTAGGATAACAACCCACCTACTTTTAGGCTTATTTTAGAAGATGCGATCATTAGAAAATGAAAATTAATTAATGAGCACATTAAGGCAAATGCCAAATATCATGGATTAGAGATTTCTATATTTCCTTTTACCTAGAGTCTTTTAAAAACCTAAATCATGTTATAAGTCTGTTGGCTTAAAACCCTTTAGTGGCTTCTCATTGTTCTGAGAGTAAAATCCTCACCCCTTATTATGACTACAGTCTCTCTCTGATTTGGCCATGCCCTTTCTCTCTGATCTGAGCTCATAGGGTTCTTCCCCATTCTCACTCTGCATCTGGCACACTGGCCTTACAAAGATACGCTAAACTGATCCCTTGCCTCAAGGCTTCTGCACTTGTTGCTCCCTCTGTTGCAAATATCTTTCATGTGATATGACCATTCAGTTCTTATCTCCTTAGAGAGCTATTTCCTGATTGTCCTATATGATACTGTCCACCGTTCAGGCACACTTTGGCATATCCACAGTTCCAGTCGCTATCAGAAATACTTCCATTATTTGTTTATGATCTGTCTCCCTCCTCCAGAATGTGAGTTATGTGAGTACAGGAACTTCTTTTGGCTTATTCGCCACCAAAGCTAAGTACCTTTTAAAAGAATGAGAAGCAGTGTGGTGTGGAAGAAGCGATATAGAGTAGTGGTTAACATGCAGTCTCTGAAGCTAAAACACTCGGGTTGGGAACTCAGTTCTACCACCAAACTGCTGCATGACTTTAGGAAACATAACATCCATGGTATAGTCTTCTTATGAAAATTAAATGAGCTGGTAAGTTAAAAAAAAAATCACAGTCTGGAATGTAATAACACTACATAAAAGTTTGATAGTTTTATTTTCAATGTTTTCATTAGACTATAAGCTCCATAGGGCAGGGTTTTCCTGTTTTGTATATTGACCAGTCCTTAGCACCTAAAACAACATGTGGCTCATTGTTGGCACTCAAAACTAATGTTGGGAAAATTGTTAAAAGTATCCTTTTTCTAAAAAAATTATGTTAACTATAGGAATTAGAGAGTAAGCTTTTCTAATTTTCTTCATTTTCTCCACATCTTTAAACACCTAAATGCCATGGTTAAATATTGGGTTTACTTATGCCTGGAATTTCCCAATTCTGGTCACTAAGTCTGTGTAAATGGTTCTAATTTGTTAATTGATGATGAACTCCTTCTTCCCTAGCCTATCTGGACCTTCGACATTCCTCTCAAACTAGTGTTGAAGGATGATGATGCCAATCAAGAGTAAGCATGCAAAGCAAAATCCTTACTGTCCTAAGGTATACAGAATGTATGTGTTGTAAGAATGATATATATGGCATTCGTTTCTAGTCTACGTTCTTCTGAAGGACCTTCCTTTTCCTGCTTCCTAGTGGTACTCAGAATGATGGAGATGAGAGAAATACAGAATTCTGTTTCTGATTTCTTCCCATGACACCATGGTACTTTGTTTTACTTTTTAGGGGTTGAGGTATGTTCAGATCACAGATAAGAGGACTATGAGAAATTATTAAATCTCACTGCTTAAATAAATGTTCTTCACCTGACTAATAGCAGCAGCAGAAGTGTGAATTTGAATTCACTCTATACTCCTTAGGTGTTAACATTGCCTAAATATGAAAATTAAGTATCACTTGTTTCTCTCACTTAAAAAAATTAAATAAAACAAAATAAATGATGCATATATGGAAAATTTCAGAGACACAATTAAGGATATGGAGAACATTCACAGAAGAAAGCTACTACTATCTTAATTTTCTTTACAACTTAGCAAGATTTCATTTGAAATACTGAAGTTGCATTCACATTTATTTTTCACTTTCTGACCCAGGTAGCATTTAAATTGGTTGGTTGGAGCTTGGCGTTAATGAGATCATAGTCAGGGGCTCAGTTCCCTGTCTTTCTGTCAGAATTAGTTAGATCAACACAAGAGAAGGCTGTTCTGTGATCACTGACTCTACCATGATTCTGGTTATCTGTCCCATGTATGTGGCCATTTGTTTAAAAAGTAGGGGCTTCATTCTTGCGTTCAATTCAACAGTATTTACTGAACTCTTATTACTATTCCTTCAGTTCTAAGATCCCACTGCTGAAAAGGTGCACCATTACTTTAATATTAGGAGTAAAAGATATCTTATTTCATTAAGTAAAGCCATGGATTACAATGTGTATAGAAACTTAAAATATGAGAAAATGTATTTGTTTTACAATTTGGAAAATATGGTTTTGAGTATTAACCCCTTGCCATTAGAAAATAACACAGAAGTGTACATTTTGTATTTTTGATGGATACACCTTTAAGTTAATGCCTACTTTATTAGGTCTACAATTCCTTCTCTGAGATTAAATGTCTTGACCTATATACTGAGATACAAATATACCTATGTATGTTATTTTAAAAACATAACATATCTCTGTATACTAATTATAAAATATATTATATATAATATTAATATATTATTTAAAATAGTATATTAAATATTTTTATATAACTACTTATAAAATATATAACCATATATTACAAATTTATAGATATATAATTACATTTTATATATAACTAAAATATATAGTTATATACAAATGTATATTCATACATAGAAACATATGCATAAACATATGCAAATATAGAAAATATATTTGTATTATTATTTATTCATATCATTTGTGCATTCATTCAGCAAATATCTATGGAGCACCAAGTACTAAGTGTAGTAAAATATTAAAAAATCAATTCCCTGTGTTTATGAAATAGTAGGGAGAAACATTAAAAGATAGTGATAAGATCACAAAATGTAAAACAGGATAACCTATTAACAAGTGTCTGGAAAGAGGAGCAGTCTACTTTGGAGCAGGTCAAGGAAACCTCTGTGAAGGTTGCAGTTGAGTTAAGACCCTAAAGATGAGATGCAGCAAGCAACATGAAGCCATGGGGCAGAATGTTTCAGGCAGCGAACAGAGCAGGGATTCCAAGATGGAAAGGAAACTGGTATATTTGAACAACAACTAAAAAAACAACTAAAGCCAAAGAGGGCTAGAGAGCGATGAAAAGATGATATGATATGAGCTTAGGATGGTAGGAAGGGTAGAGATGATAGAGTGGCTTATACGCTATGGAAAGGAGTTTTTATTTTATTCTGTATCAGTGGGGAGCATTGAAGGGATAAACAGAATCGCAGTATGTTTTGCTTTGTATTTAAAAAAAATGATTGACAGTTATGTCTGTCCTTAAGGGGGCAGGAATGGAGGTGGGAAGATCAGTTAGAGGTTATTGTATGGTAGAGAAAACAGTAGCTTGACAAGGGTGAGAGCAATGATGACAGGTAGCACTGGACAGAGTCAGGATGTTTTGGAGACAGAAGTGTCAGAACTTGCTTGTGGATTATTTCTGGAGCGGGAAAAAAAGAATCAGATACAGCCTGACTTAATCAACAAGGTGGGTTGATGCTACTTTCTGAGATTAGGAAAGAAAAGCTTTTTTTGGCAGCAGGGAGGAGAAGTCAAGTCTCCTGTTTTGACCATGATAGTCTTGAGAAAAGCCTATGACACCTTTAAATAGAGATCCTATTAGTCACGGAAACAACATAAAGCCCACTGATAACATAAAATTGTTAGTTTTATGTCACTTTTGAAAATGTGAGATATTTAAATTGAAGAAACTGGGGTTACTGCGACTCAGAATTACCTAGCAAGCTGATCTTGGGAAACGAACATGTCTGAACTCTGAATCCTTGTCTTTAATAAGAGTTCAATGAGGGATATTGTTCTGTATTGATGGGTCATTATATGGTAAGACACATTTTAAAGATATATTTTAAGAAATGTTTATAACATAGTCGTAGGAAATTACAGAGGAAAAGATTTCTTTCTGTAATAATGGCATTTGAGCTATCGTCTGCAAACCAAACCGTATTCCAAGCACTGAATTCAAGATAACTAAAGAATGATGGGGAAAAAAGAACAGATTCTACTCTGGCAAATATTCACAGGAGTACATGATTGCTAGATTGTATTGCAGACAGAATATACCATATTCTTCGGCGTTCTTGCAGGTGTATTATATTTTGTTACTGTAAAAATAAGTTTAGACTTCTTTAGAATAATGAACCACAAGGCTCAGTAACCTAGTCTTGCTTATAATATCAGAAATATGTGGTATTCACTACCAAAGCTTTTATTTTTATAGTGCTGTAAATGTACAGAAGACTTTACAATAGATTGAACTGTGTGCTCCAAACCAAAAAAGAAGCCAATCATTATAATTTGGGTTCCATGGGAAGCTGACTCTGCAATGGAGATGTGTATGCAGCTGACTTATTGGGACTGGTCTTGGGAATGGCACTTTTAATGGGAAGAGTGAAACTGGATTGCATAGAGGGAGGAGTTGAACTGCAAAGCAGTTGTAACAGAGCCCTCAAGCAAACTCACGTGGAGCTCCCAAGCTGGAATGACTCTTTGGAGATGTCTTGGATTGAAGCAAGGAGTCCCAGCTTTTGTAACTGTTCATTCACTAGTGATTTAGGGTGAGTGTAACCTTGGTGAAGGAGCTCCCCGTAGCTAAGCCGAATCCCTGAGGAGGGCTGTCATCAAACAATATGAGCAGCAGATGGGAAATGAGTGCCTCAGTTGTGAAAGGGGATGCCAGAATTCACCTTTGGTGCTGCTCAGATTCAGATGCCTTACATAATAGGTACATCCTATCTAGGAATGTCTCTAGGATTCCAGTTGATCTCTTTCCTTGGGGAAACCTACTACAGTAAGATTTGTAAGATAAAACCATAGCCACCATCACAGCCTCAGGGCTGCAACTTGATATCATCTCCCTCCTCTACAACCCCTTCTATCTTAGCCTCAACAGGCACCTCTGCTAATCTAGGTGGTTTATCTGGTGGGTTGACTCAGACCTTAACTCTAGAACGGTCACCACACCCTTCTAGGTCAAAGCTGGTATACTTTGCATTTATTTTCAAGTTAATGACACCTTGAAGAAAGTGGTTCCTTTCCTTACTTGCTGGTCACTTGCTTCAAGAGGCAAGAGTGCCTGGGCAGTGACTTAAAATATGGTGGGAATCTTGCTATCTCCACTCATGGAAGCATTCTATTTCAATCAATTCCAGGCAAGATGAACCGTTGCCAGCAAGAGAGAACAACACTGAACTCTGGATATGCCACAGTCCCTTAGGGAAACATTTTTTCCATGGCAAGGCTATTATTATATTGGACCTCTTTCATCTTGGAATTAACTATATTATACTGTTAGGATAGAAGGGTCCATTGTAAGCTGACTTGCCATCATGTGATGTTTTAATTTCTGTAAGGGAGGATGCCATAGTGGGGGCTTGGTTTTGTTCTTATTAGTGGCAGACTGTCCATTCAGAAGCAGAGTAACTAGATAAGCCTTAGTGAGTGGAGAGTCCATGCCGTTTGGACCATCAGAGCCTCAATCCCACTAATGTGGCTATTTTACAAATACTCATGCAAATATTGTTCTGACACTGGGGTGGCTGATAACATAAGCTGTGTAGTATCCTCTACTTAAATCACCTTGTCTACTTTGTTGATTAGTACCCCTTCTAAGATGAGTGATCTCTGGGGGCATTAGCACATGATAAAACTACCTTTAGACTTTTTACCCATTCCTATATCCGCATATCTCTTGGACTCATTGTACTTATCTTTCACTCTTTTTCTTTTCAGTCTCCTGACCAACTAGCCAGACCATCTGCTACTTTGGGTAATATACTTGCCTCAGGCCACTTCATTTTTCACACAAAGTGGGTGACTAGTTGCACCACCTGGAACTCCACTGGGAAAATTTCCTTAATGATATTTTTCAAGGCCACTCTGAAAGTGAAGTGGCACACCATTTTTGGCTTGCATCTACATATTAAGCTAAACCACCATGATATTCTTCTTCATGACCTGGTCCAAAGGGGACACCCTGCTTTCCAAGCAGTCACAGGCATGAGATGAGGAAGAGATGCTGTAATAGTGCTGGATGCCCTCGAAGGAGCTGTGGAAAGTAGGGCTGAGCAGAGGGAGAAGTTAAACTTCTGACTCAGTTGCAAGAGAGCCTTTAGCAGACTCCATAGGGATCAGGGATCTAGAAAGCTAGTATGGTTCATTAAATACATACTGAATCTCAAATTGAAGTCACTGGATGTGGACTGCCTCTATGGAGAGAATGTATACCTTGAGTAAGGCAGTTTCTTTCAATTTAGGGGAATTCCTGGAGTGCAGCTAAGCTGTGAGTTCTTCAAGCAATACTCCAGATAGCAGGAGGAGTAAGTACCCAAGTCTTGAAGTGGGAGATCTTGGTGGCACACCAAAAATCAATTCTATTAACCCTAAACCATGCAAATTTTCCAAGGATAATTTATAGCATAGGAAGATATAAGATATATACTGGACTAGCTGAAGCCAAAATAACATACATACAAGTAGCACTTTGAATTTGGGAGACTACTGGGTATTTCAATCATCTCAATAATTGGACCTTATATAGGTAAATGAGGAGAACTAAAAGGCAGAAAAGGAGGATCAGAATATTAGGGTCAAAGTGAAATGTGTTATCTATGTCCATCTGGAGTCTGAGCTACCTCCCCTCATTTTCAAACTCAATGGAAAGCACTGAGAGAGGCACCCTCATGTATGCAGTCACATGAGACAAAAACCTGGCTACTGTCTCTCTTTTCTCGCCTCCACATTAGTTTCAATCACCATACCATGTGTATAGGCACACTGATTTTTCTTGAACTCACCCACTCTTTATACATATTGCTTTAGTTCAGGCTCTAACTAGTATTACCTGGATCATAAAAACAGTCTGTTTCCCTGCCTTCAACCTCACACCTTCCCTGAGCTTCTTAAAATACATTGTACTACTTTAGGTAGAATGATTTTTCTAGAAGGTAAATCTGATGATATTATGTCCCTTTTTAAAATTCACAAATGACTATTTATTGCTGACCTCATAAATCCCAGTTCCTTAAATGGAATACAAAGCTTTCCTGACCTCTCTCTGCCCCGCCCATTGAATCCTCACTCATTATTCCTGCCTTGTTCCCTTTTGTTTTAGCTTTATAAGGTTTGGGGTTTTACTCACACTTACTGTTCTCTGTGCCCTCTGGGCTTTTTCTTGGCTATTGCCTTTGCCTAGAACTCTCCCTTAGAAGTCAAAACAATGTTTCCCCAAAGACATCTTCATCCTTATTCCTGCAAGCTATGAATATGTTACCTTAAATGGTAATTTGCAGATGTGATTAAGTCAAGAGCTGTGAGATGCAAAGAGTAGCCTGTATTACCCAGATGGGACTAATGTAATCACAAGGTTCCTTATAGTAAGGAAGGTCACAGTCAGGAAGGTTAAGATGATGAAGGAAGCAGAGGTCAGAGTGAGGTTATCAACAAGGGGGCTGTGGACCAAGGAATGCTGTAGCCTCTAGAAGCAAGACACGAATTTCCTAAGAGCCCCCAGAAGCAAAGCAGCTCCATTGATGCCTTGATTTTAGCCTAGGAAGACTCAATTCAGATTTCTGACTCCCAGTTTGTAAAATAATAAATTTTTGTTGTTTTAACCCATGTCGTAATTTTATACAGCAGCAATAGGAAATACACCTCCCCTGTGATTAAATTCTATTAACTGTTTAAGACTCAAGTTTAGCAATAATTCTGGTATAAGATATTCTCCCCTATGTTTCAAAAGCTACCACAATATTCTTTCTACTCTTTGTAGTTATCTATTTATTGTCCCTCTCCCAAGCTCCCCTTTTCAACCTCCTACACCTCCTTAAGAACCTTATTTGCATCTGATGATCTTTCAGTCCCAGCAGCAACTGCCCAGCAAATGGGCGCAGTGAGGTTATGATGTGTCTCCTGCCACTGTCATTTCATTCCCAGGTGTCCCTCTAGGCTTTGAAGCCGACACTGTCTCCTGGCTGTAAGCCACGTTGTTTTCTGTTCTGAGGGCTCAGGCTTGTTTGGGATTTGTGCAAAAAGAGAGGACAGCAGTTCCTGCAAGTTGGCTCAGATGAGCTTAGAAAGTCCCAGGCAGAGCGATGGGTCCTTTTGTGGAGGGTTCATGGGGATGCACAGGCAGCTGCTGAATGGAAGTCCTCACTTCACTGCATCACAAAGACTACTCCACATGACTCTTTCTCCCAGTTTTTGTGCTGTGCTCCTGGAATCCTGAGCAGTGGCTTTCAGGTTTCCATGAGGCCCCTGGCACTGGCCAAAGCAGCTCTCCACAGTTCAGAATGACCTCTTCCTTTCTGGGGCCTCCAGGCTTGTCCTGCCTCAACCTCCATCCTATCTGTTTCTCCATTTCTTTATTCTTTCACCTGTTCTATTTTTATGGCTTGAACCTATTCGCTTCCCTCAGGCCTTCTCTTCTGAGCCTCTAGAGACTATTTTAGAAATTAAAAACAAATATCCAAAATTGACTTCTCCTCAAGGCTATGTGCTTGCCTCTGGCTGACTAGGGGGAAAGTCACAGGAGTTCAGAAGAAAAACACAATGTTCCAAAAAAATATGACTTGCTACATTCCAGTTTCATTATAAATAAATATTTGTGAAATGAATGAGTAGTGAGAGGGAATGTAAGAGAATATCAAGGTTTTGGGTGGGGAAGTATTTTTCAACTCTAGGCTTTTTTCTGGATTCCACCCGATGGTCCTTATGCCACTGGTTAATAACTACTGTTTTAGAAAGCCTTCAGACTGAACATTTTGGCTAGAAACTTATAACTTCGAGGATGCTGTCAAACGTTAGAGTGAAGAAAGCTCTGGTTTTTAGGTAATCAGATGGGAGAAGATACAGCATAGGTAATCTAACCATCCACCTCTTCTATATTCTTTCATGGGTCACGTTTTTCCATATGATGGGAAAGAGGATGGTTTTTGTCTTGGCTTCTCTGTCCTTCTCAGCACCAAGAGCCCTCTCTGTCACCTCCCTTTCCTCTAGGCTAAGACTTCCTTTGTTGTGGTTACCCTCTTGGATTCCTAAATTGGGCTCAAGGTGACTCGATGACAACATGCTCTTTGCCAAGAGAGCCTGGCTGTGGGAAGGCCACATGTCTTATACCTTCATAATCCACACCACTGCCAGACTAGGACTAGAGGTGACTAATATTAAGATGGATTGAGTTAACTAAAAGCAACAACAACACAGCAGGGGAAAATGTGAAGCTGCTGTAGGCAGTTCCCATAGTCCCTCAAGGATGTCATCTTATATCAGTATTTGTGATCTTACTTTCTTCAGGTCTCTTGGTGAAATCAAGTGCATACTTATATGTCCATCCTGAGTCACTCCACCAGCTTTGGGGAATTCTACCCTGTATTTGTGAGGTTTGGTCTGATCTCAGAGTCCATCTTCCTCCTTCCACTCCCTTCCCTTCTGTAATGCAAAGATCCATTCCCATGACATTGAAATGACAGCCCGTCAAGACTTCATTACATTCTTAATTTGGGGCCCCCAGTGTCCCAGTCTGTCTCTGGGGAAGCAAGGGGAAAACTCATTCAGTCCTCCAGCTATATCTGTCTCATCTGCAGATGGCAGAAAATCCATGGTCATCGCCAAACCTCTGTTTAATTGTTTTTAGTGGGTAAGAGCTGAAGTTTTCAAAGGATTTCTCATCATTACACTGGAGGGAAGTGGGTGAAAAGTAGAAAATAAAACTGTGTTTTATACTCTGGTGAAATCTTTATCCAGAGTTGGGGGCAGGGGTCTTTCTTTCTATTGCTCAGGTGGGGCACTTTTATTCTGACAGTTGTCTAGCTTTGTTCCCGCAGAGAATTTCTCTTGCTCTCTTTAAAGATGATAAGATTAGATGTAGAGTGACCCTCTCACCTCCTTCCTTTTCCTTTCCCCTACTGCTCAGAAGCCTGGTATTTCACCTAGTGATGTGGCCCTGGTGAGTAAAAGTCACAGTTTTATTGATTAAAATCTTAGTATAACATCCATAATTGGAGTTTTCCTGTAATTTGGTGCCAGGTTGCTTCACCATTTTCTCTAGGGACTATATATCAAATGCTATTTTTCATGCTCCTGTTTGCTGATAAGGGCTTCATAAAACCACTAGTTTGACCTGATATTAGATTTCTGGAGATGAAAGCATGGGTACAGATTGCCAAATGTCCTCAAATACACTGACAAACCATTCCAATATTTTAAAAATGACTCAGGAAAAAAAATCTTTAGGCTATCGTGTGTGTTTATGTTTTCATTCCCTACCTTCAGCATGTATTTTTATCCATTGCAAACAATTTTCAATCAATAATTAAAATTGGTAAACAGATCTACAGGGGAAAAATCCTTCAGTTTGAGTTTAATAGATTGCCTCTCAAAGTCACTCCCTGACACAGCAAGTTGCTGAGGGAGTTTGTGCCAGTAAATAGGCAAGGATGGGGTTGATTAAAGAGCGAAACAACACAAAACCTGACATCCTGTTGTGAGTTTAAAAATAAAGCAAAATGACTATTAGCAACCCATGTTGATTTCTGTCAAACTATCTTTATCTGTGCGGTAAAGACAAAGGAATAACACAGGACTTCTTGTCAGAGTAACTTGGGGCTTTATGGGAATTTGTGATTTTTTTTACCCTCAAACTTCTGTCTTTTTTGTTTTGTTAGGATGTTTCTCCTGCGGAGACTCGTGAGACACCTATTAGTAGTCTGGAGCCTACAGGTAGTATGTGAGTTGCTGCAGGAGGAGAAATGGGATGTCTTTCGGCTTTTCTTTCGTGTAGATTTGTTGCATGTTTACTAAGGTGAAAGGATTAGTGCCCTGGAGATCATTTGCTTTCATAAGCTTTAAACTAGAGCAGCAAAAGTTTCATGCCTTGATTCTCTTCCAACAGCTCTTTCTCTCAGCAAGCCATAGAGGAGCAAGCTGAGACCTACAGATTGCCAGCAGACTTTTCCAACAAAATTGCCCTGTCTCAATCGGTTAGACTGGGTGGGAAGGGAGAGCCTCTGCCAGTTTTCTCCCATCTCTTCCACCATGTGGAGAGACACCCGAAGCATTCCACAGGGCTTGATAATCAAGATGAAATTCCCCAGATTTCCAAGTCTCAGTAATACCCAAACCCCAGACCATATGTATGGATAATTCACGTACTTGCTAACCTTTGCGTTTTGCATATAACCTCCCTGTCAAACACTGGTTTTCTAGAGATTCATATAGAATTAAAAGTTAAGTAGCAAACTGAAGCTAAGCACCATTTCGGTTTAATGAAAAAAAAAAGTAGTTGGTATAGAAGCTAAAATTTTTGTTCTCTAGCACTTTATAGCAGGTGCTTTCCCATATGACTGGCATCTAAAAGATAATGATTTCAAATGCTGGTTTTGAAACGGAATATAATAGAAAATAGAATGACAGCTGCAAAACAAACAAAAACTCCAAATCCGGATTGAAGCAAATTCAAAACCAGGTAAATGCGAGCAGGCCCTATTCCTGAATTACTTTACTTAAGAAATACAATAAGGAAAGAAAAGCAAAAAGAAAGAAATTAATATATACTCTTCATAGTGACCCTCTCCCATCTCTCCCCTCTCTCTGGAACATAGGGTGTGGCAGCAGGAGTATTTATGTGGTAATGGCAGCATACTCCTTTCTACAACACAGTGATCTAATTCCCAAATGAACTGATTAAACGGCCGATGCCATTTTGAGCACTGGAAACAAAGAAAGTACAGGAAAAAGTAAAATAAATTTCCACTGTGAATTCCTCTAAGTGCTAACTAACCTCCCACTGGGGTCTGATTAAAGTTAACTTACATACATATATAAATCACACTACTTATTCTGAAGAATTTTAAAGTGTATTTGTACCTAGTTGTCTAATAGTTGTCCCTTCTCTCTATTTCTCAGCTCCTTTACCATTTACAGCTCAATCCACTTTCAGCTGGCTTTTATCTCCATGTCCAACAAACTGGTTTTCTCTAAGGTCATTAATAATCTTACTGTCAAAATATCCAGGGGATGCATTTCACTCCTCATTTCACTTAACTTCTGGTTGCATTTAGCACTGCTGGTCACTTCCACTCTCTAAATACCATACTCTATAGGTTTTCTTCCTGCCCCACTAGGCTGTCTTAGCTTCCTTGGCTGGCTCCCCAGGCAAAGAAGATGGAAAATGAGCCGAATGGTTCATTTCTCCTGGACGACTTCCTTAGCTCACCTCATAATTATTATCTATTGCTCCCACCAGAAGATGATAAAAGAACTCAGAACCAAGCTCTGGAGTGTTCCAAAATCCAAGGTCAACTAGATGCCTAGGAACCAAGATAGGAGTCTGAGAAGGGTTGGTCAAGGAGGTATGAAGAAAACCACTACAGAGTGGAGAGCAAGGAGTATGTTTCAGGAACAGAGAAAACAGACAACCATATTAAATGCTACTGAGAACCCAATTAAGATGAAGTCAGAGAAGTGTTCAAAGAATTAACAATGTGGAGCTTGTTGCTGGTGGTTGTGATAACAATTATCAGTGCAGTGGTGGGACAGAAAATAAATGTCTGGGGGCAATAAAAGGGAGATAAGAATGTGAAAATTTTTTTTGGTGTCCATCTTCGGCACCGAGAAAGACAGAGTCAACTGCTCGTTTTATTTCAAAATTGGAGCATGTGGTCATGGAGACAGGTGCTCTCCATTGCAAAATAAACTGACCTTTAGCTAGACCATCGCCCTCTTGAACATTTACCGTTAACCCTCAAAACTCTTCCCAGTCTGCTGACGGCTTGCGCTGCACCATGAGCGACGTGGAGATGCAGGAGCACTATGACGAGTTTTTTGAGGAGGTTTTTACAGAAATGGAGGAGAAGTACGGCAAGGTGGAGGAGACAAACGTCTGTGACAACCTCGGGGACCACCTCACAGGGAACGTGTACGTCAGGTTTCGCGGTGAGGAATTATGTGTCTGTAAATTGGAGCAAAGAAATGAATGGATAGATAGAGGGGGATATGGGCTCAATGAGTGAATTTTCTTTTTTAAACATAAGCAACATTGGAGCATGCTTGTATGCTGATGAGAAAGAGCTAACAAAAACGAAGAAACTGATTGTGTAGTAAGAAGAGTGTTAAATCCTATAGAGGATGAAGAAGGGCACATTTTTATAACACTAGTAGAGTAACTGGCTCCTGAGAGCAACACAACAGTCCTTCAGATGAAAGAAGGGTGAAAAGAGAAAATGGTTAACTTGTTAATTTTAGAGGTGAGATAAATGTGGATCTAGTAATTTTTAAAACTACTGGGATCTTTAAGTAGCTGGAAGGAGGAAGAGTTTTGCCTTCTGTCAAAATTGAGTCAAGTTATCTCTGTCAGAACGCTGGAGGTGGGTTGCTACAGGTGCTCTTGGACAAAAACTTTCCTTATAATATATGAAACTGTGATGAAGAATATCAGTGGTGTGTGTGTGTGTGTGTGTGTGTGTGTGTGTGAAGGGTGTGAGATACTGTATATTCTGTACTTTGACAGGACTGGGTTAAGACAGACTTGTTTTGCTTATTAAAAACTTACATTTTACTGTATGATTTGAAAGGTAACTGTTTCAGTGGAAGGTAATAGTAACAAAAGATGATAGTAATAAATAACTCTTGATTCAATAAAGTCACTTCCTTAACTGCCAGGTCAAATGACAGCAATGGTGATACCATGTTGATTGACTGACAACCTTCTGTCCACATAAGAACAACCATGGCAGCTAAGCAGAGGTAGGTTTAACAAGAGGAGTGTGCCTTGCTCTCTGCCTGTAAGAACTTCAACTGAAAAAGATGAACTGTAGTATTTTCCAAGTTTATAAATAAGTGGTTTTGCTACAAAGTTTACTGCTGTCATCACACAGGACTCTCTTGAGGGAATGCTTTTTGGAGGAGAAATTAAAAACACCAACCATAATTGGCCACTCCACTGGTTAAACAGTCTCAGGCAGCATCTTACTCTCAACTTTTTCTTCATTTTCCCTTTAACTAGGAACAATTAACTCTTAGTTGCATTTTCCAAAAACATGGGGTTTTTACTACCATTTGGGAGAAATAGAGCCAGTGTTTAAATTTTCATGCATGAACTTCCACTAAAGTATTTTCCCTCAAAGGTAACTAGATATTCATGTTACTACTGCTTTTCCTTAGAAACAGAAGTCTCTCAATCATAATTATAGGCTTAGAGCAAAGGAAACAGTAGAGAAGAAACTGAGAGCTCTATAAACATTACCGAAGAACCATGCCAAATATATATGTAAGTTCAGGTATGGGGTAACTCTGGGGTTAGCATTCTCAAAATGATATGTGAAGAGTATTTCAAAACATGGAAGTTTTAGAAGAGCTTTAACATTTTTTGTTTTTAAAGGAAGTTTTAGCCTGTCTGGTTGTGCAGATAATCTTCCCTCCCTAAATCAGTGCCTCGCTGTTTTGTTAAGTCCAGGGCCCAGCAGACTGAAACAAAAGGTGTGAAGTTCTTCTCATCCATCTTAATGGGGTGTTAATGACTGTAGAGGATGACTGTGACCATTTAAATGTGAGCACTATTAATCACCTAGAAAAAACACAAACACCCAGCTTAAGCCGCTGAAATGTAATTGCAAGGGACAGTAGGGCCCAATTTTGCTTTTGAATGAAGACTTGTATTAAGGAAAAATAGCTGCCCCCATGCCAGCCTGGCAGATTTAAAGCTAAGCCAACACGTAAAGGCCTTCTAACCTCTCATTGAGATTTAAAGAGCTGGTTTCTCCCAGGAACTTGCAGCTTAGCTGTTCTGCATCCAGTGAGTAACTTTTGCCAGTGGTGTAAAAGCAGTGTTTCTGCAGGCAGTCACTTGCCAAATTATATCTCTTTCAGAGAAACTTTCTGTGTATCTTTTGATTTGAAAGTGTGTGCGCACGTGCCCGCGCGTGTGTGAAATGATTCAAAGATATTTAACTCAAAGTTTTAAACAATTTTATTTCTACAAGGAGCTTGCTCTGACTCTTCCTGCAGTGTGCTTGTCTGCTTTTGAACTGTTGTTTTTCAGGTTTGTTTTTTTGGTTTTTTTTAAATGTTTTATTTATTTCTAGGAGAGAGAGAAAGAGAGACAGCGTGAGCAGGGGAGGGTCAGAGAGAGAGGGAGTCACAGACTGAAACAGGCTCCAGGCTCTGAGCTAGCAGGCAGCACAGAGCCCGACGCGGGGCTGAAACCCACGAACCGCGAGATCATGACCTAAGCGAAAGTCGGACGCTTAACCGACTAAGCCACCCAGGCGCCCCTTTTTTTTTTTTTTGAGAGGGGGAAATCATGACTTTACCACTGGCAAAGTTGACAATATTTGCAGGACTCTGAATTTAAATCTGGAAGACAAGGTCTTTTATTGCTGCTGTTCTGCAGGGTGGGCTAATGGAAGAGTAAACAAATCTAATTTCTAGAAAATCAGAGGCTTCTACGTTAGTATTTCTGTTAACATGTTAAATTAAGAGAAGTATGAGTGGAACAAGCTTTTTGCTGGGAAATGTGCAGGTCAGTGTGTGCCATCTAATTTGAACCTTGCCTAAAGTTTGAGTTTAGTCATCAAGGGGTGATTTCTGTTTACGTTTCTATAGACAGCCTTAAGACAATAGTCTTAAGAGGATGCCAGAGTGCACAATGTGACTTGGGGGACCTGGCTATGGGAGGCAAGGGGCCGCATCTGGTCCAATGTGACACTATGCCTCCATAGCAATAACTACCAGTGGGAGTGGTGACCCAGCCTGGCCTTATCTGATTCTGCTTCAGATACAAAATGCAAGTTTGGAGGGTATTTATCTCCACTGCTGGACATATTGTTGATTTTTATTTTTTGACAGGAACAGCCAAGCCACTTTTTGTTTCTTAAATTCACCCCTTGCATGTTGCCTAGGGCAACAGGCACTTGGAAAGTTCACAGAAGAAATAAAACACTTCATTTGCCTCTAAAGTTAAATAAAATACTCATCTAGGGGTTACATGAGAGAGGCAGAGAAGCTGTGGATTTCAGTGAGGCTAACATTCTAGGTTTGGAAAAGGTCAAGTGACCACAAATGCCTTTTGATGAAGTATTTGTTTTTTTCCCCCATGTAATATTTGAATCATAAAATGATACTTAAATTAGTTTTTAGAAGTTCATTAACTTCAAATAAGTAGATTCTAAGGGGCTAGAAATGCCCTGCTCTCTCTGAGAGCTGTCACTGATGCTGCCATTGAGACTTCTGGGGGCAGGGAATTTAACACATTTGGGATACTGCTAGCTCCTTCCCCAACAGTTGGTGGGGGGAAGGTGGGGGAAGAGAAGGCAATCTGAGTTGGGACCAAGTAACAACAACGTATACATAAAGTACAAGTTATAGATTGCTGCTTGTCTTCATCAGTTGTCCATTCTGAAAGCTCAGTGAGTCTTTGGAAAATCCATGAATGTGACCCTCATTCTCTTTTCCTCCTCCTGTCCAATTGTGGGTTTCTCGAGTCTCTGAGTTGGTATGTTTGGAAGACTTCATATGATTCTACTACTTCTAAGTTGATTTTTAAAACTTCTGAAGTTGCTTCACTAAGGCTGTCTGTGTGGAGGGAGAGTGGAGGAAATGGACTTATTCACTTTTTCCACCAGGAGCCCTGGATTCAAATATTTGTTGGTTTCATGGTTCTGCATCTGTCTCACTGTGTGGTCTTGGCAGGATGTTATGTTTTTGTCTCAGTTTCCCTACCTGTACAAAAGGGAATAATAATTACACTAGCTTACTCAGTAGGTTGTAGCCCTGGCCAACAAATGATTGCAAAGTACTTAAATCTACAAGAGAAAGTAGAAATTCTAAGTGTTAGCCTTATTCTCTTACAGAAGGTGATAAAGTAAAAGTGAGGTTTAATTAGTTAATGTAAGCAAATTGAAATTCTCAGATGAAAGGCACTGGAGAAGTTCAAAGTCATTTTATTATTATTAATAATAGGTGTTGTACCTCTCTCTTTCACCTCCCTCATCTAATCAGCATACATTCCTTGGTTTAAAGGGAGTGTTTTCTCTCCAAATGACTTTTATCTACAGTGTTGAGACATTCCTTATCCTGTTTTATGGATATGGACTTTTAAATGACTATAAACAACTCCCTTTTTCATAAGCTCTTTTTTCTCTTAAAGAAGAGAAGGCAAATTGGCTCTTGGTTCACCTCTGTAAGCATGTGAAAGCGTTTATATGAGCCTCTTTTACAGATCTGTTCTTCTTTGGGATATCAAACGCCCCTTGCCTGCAGGCCCATGTTGTTCACCTCATGGACATTCTCAGGCAAGTTTCCCTCGGTCTACGTGGAAAAACCCACCTTTCTTTATATATTATTTATGTATCTAAATATATATGTAGATAGTCTTGAGTTGCATCTCTAATTTTAGCACCAAACCTCTAGGTCAGAATAATAAGTAGGGGGCATATATACTTTAAAAATTTGTATGAGTAGAGAATAAAAAGTCAAAATTTCTCAGGTGAAAGTAACTTGGCATATCTCTGACAAATGTGAACCTCACCTAGCTGAAGGGATGAGAAGCTATGGAAATAGCAGTGGCTTTAGTCAGAGTGAGAACTGGCAAACATAAATGCTCGGCTTCCAAACACTGTAGTTCTGGGTCTTTCACTTGCCTGGTAAAAAACCATATTGAATAAGTATGAAACATTTATTTGCCCAAAAGAGTAAACAGTGCCTTATTTAAGTAGTATCTGGTAGAAGTTCATTGGCTCTTTTATTCAAAACATCAATAAGGATCTGTTTTATCCCATTGAATGATGCTTGGATTATGAAGAACAGAAGTTTATTTAAAATCTAATGAATAGGGGCACCTGGGTGGCTCAGTCGGTTAAGTGTCTGACTTTGGCTCAGGTCATGGTCTCACAGTTTGTGAATTTGAGCCCCGTGTCAGGCTCTGTGCTGCTAGCTTGGAGCCAGGAGCCTGCTTCAGATTCTGTGTCTCCCTCTCTCTCTGCCCCTCCCCTGCTTACAATCCGTGTCTCTTGTTCTCAAAAATAAATAAACACGAATAAAATAAAATAAAATCTAATAAATACAACCAATCTAATGAATCTAAGAGATAGCAAGACCATTTAGATGCGTTAAATAATGACAGGAATGTTCCAAAAGCAGATGATTAAATGTCACAGGACAGTGGCAGATAATGAACGCTGTGGACCTGACCTGGAACACTGTAGGTATTCAAGAAATCCTTCTGGATGAGTTCACAGGAAGTAAATGTCATGAGGGTAGGATGGCTGCAAAGTCTTGCTGGCAGATGTAATAGCTGAGCTGACTCTTGCTTCAGGCTTAGAAACTGAGGTAGAGAGAGGCTTTCTAAACTTCCCTTTAGATGAATCAGTTCTGGAGATCTAAGGTCAGATGGTGACTATAGTTAATAATATACTGTGTGGGAGACTTGAAATTTGCTAAAAGACTAGATCTTAAGTGTTCTCATTGGGTGCCTGGGTGTACACACAAACACACGGAAACAGTAACTATGTGAGGTGATGAGTATGTTAATCATTTCACAATGTTACATGTATCAAATCATCATATTGTGCACTCCAAATATGTACAATTTGTCAATTATTTTTCAATAAAGCTGGAGTGGGGAAGTCATTCTAAATTGGAAGATGGTGAGGGGGAGTTATAAGGAGGGATGGTTACCGTGTGTTCATGAAAAATGAGTAAATCTGTGAGTGGAGCAAAGGCGCTGCAACTCTTTAACAAAGATGCTGCAGTGTGGACACTATCCGTGGAATTGTACAGTTTCTGAGTACTTCATAATTTCCCATTAGTTGCTCAAGGCTAAAAACCTACAGAATGGGTTGGAATAATTTTTTGGGACACTGAAGCTGTGCTGCTGGCACTTAGCGGAAAGATGCAGTCTAGGGATTCCTCTCCAGAGAAGTGATAGCTAATAATATGCAAGTGTTGGTACTTTAACAGAATTTGAAGCCTTAAGCTAGATACATTTCTCCTCTAAGGCAATTTCTTTTTTAATTTGAGAGAGAGTCAGAGAGAGAAGAAGGAGAGAATTCTAAGCAGGCTCCACACTTGGCAACAGGGAGCGCACCACGAGCTGGATACCACAACCCTGTCATCATGATCTGAGCCAAAATCAAGAACTAGATGCTCAACTGACTGAGCCACCCAGGCTCTCCTCTGAAGCCGATTTTTTAAACAATTTGTAAGATTTGTAAGAGCATGCAAGTGAGCAAAGCAAAGTCATAGTGGAAGAGGCAAGGACGTTGGTCTTTAACTTTACTGTGACCAAAATCATACCATAGTCAACCTCCTACACTTTTTGGTATGTAGAACCTTGCCTCACAGCCTCTGTATGAATGAAAGGATATTGGGGAAATGGCTGATAATTGGAATCTGAAACCAGAATGAAGAATGGCTTTTCAGTGACCAACTCAGTATACCTGTTCTGAGTTGATTTTTACTAACTGGAGTTTCATAATCTCATGAATGATTTGTTAAAAACAGTGACCTGCAAAACACTGTGTTGTTTTCTTTCATAGTTCTGTGGAAACATAGCCACCACGTAAAGAGTGCCTGTTACTTCAGGCTCTGCATATGTGCTTTCAGATATTATCTCCAATCCTTCCAAAAATCTCCAAAGGAATGTCGAGACTCTCCTTTTACAGCACGAAAGCTAGGAAAACAGCCTCAGAGAGGTTGAACAACCTCCTCATGGTTACCCAGCCAGGATTCAAAGCTATGTAAGTCCAAGTCAGTACCCTTTCTGCTTCGCCGCTGATTCTTCTCTGTGTAAAAATTAATTTAAAAACGTATTCTTACTCCTCTAAAATCTGAATGTGACATTACCTAGAGTACCACAAGACTACTGTTACTGTTATTATTATTATTGTATTCCTGTTATTTATTTACCGGTATATAAGTCAGAGGCATTTTCACACAGAAAGGCTAAATGTACTTATAGTCTGCACTTGATATTTATTCAATCCAAAGTTGTTCTATAGGTGGAGATTTAGAGGCAGGCACAAAAAATCCCTTGCCCCTCTCCCTGCTGCCGCTGCCTCCCCCAGCCTGTTGCACTGAACAGAGGCTGCCAGAACCCATGTGTCCATGCAGATATCAGTCTTTAACACAGAAATTGGCAACGCTTGAAGAACAGAAACGGCTGCAGATGTTGAGGGCTGGGGAGTTCAAAAGCAGCCTTGCTATGTGGAATCCCACATTTGAGACTCTTTCTTTAGGTTTGGAAACTAATAACCCTCCAGTTTTTAGTTAAAACATTGTGCTTCTTTCAGCAGAAATATAAAAGAGCACTTGCCTTCTCTGCCTAGGCTGAGGCAGCCCTACCCTTTGTGGCTCGTGAACCTTGTGCTTCAGCCTTGGCCCCAGATTCACACCTCCTCCTTGTGACTGGCACTGGTTGAAAGGAAGGATTATGGCCAAGACGTGATCTGGCCAAACAGAAGGGTGTGGTGCCAGCATGGAGCCCCTCTCTCATCTCCAGCCCCCATAACTTCATCAGACATAAGCTATTTCTTAGGCTTCCAATTCTTCCATTATTTTTTTTTCAGACTTGGCATTTTTAAATTCAACAGCGTCCCCATTATTTATTAAATACAATTCCTCAAATATGAAAACATCAATAGATTGCCTATGTTCCACCTAGTTCCTTTTTCCTTCTACTGCCACTCCCTTATCCCTCAGGAAGAATTCATGATCCAAAATCCACTGAACAAAACTCGATCCTGTTGTACTTTCCAGCACACCCACATGTTCCCTTGAAAATCCTTTCTCTTAATTAGGTGTTGGCCAGGTATATGTACTGTCTTTGTGGAACCTTGTGCCCAGTGCCTGTATGCGTATACATCTCAGGCTGGTCAACCAGATCAATCTCTCATCTGGGTGTCAATACATTAACTACACCACCCACTCATCCATTTTTGAGTTTCAGTCTTTCATTTCTCAATTTCTCATTTATGTTCAACTGCTCATACGACTTAGTGAATAATTCCCTTTGTCTCTCTTCTCAATTACCTTTTGTCCCAGGAATAAAATTGGAGGCTGTGACTTGGCCCTTGAATAAGCTTGAGGGCCATGTGGTAGAATTAGATGAGACCTATGGAATGGGAATCTGGAGAGAAGAGTACTTTTTCTGGTTCAGCAACCTGACTTTGAACATGCCAGTTTGCCTTTCTGAACCTCAGTTCCCCCTTCTGAAAGGGGGCTGGATGATTGATATCTAATATCCATTAATTCATTCAAAGAGTGGCTAATAAGTGGCTAAGAAGTGGCTAATGAGTGGCTACCTTATGCCTGCCCTGAGCTAGGTGCTGCAGATACAAGGGTAAGAACAAAGACATAGTTTCTGCCTTCATGGAGCTCACAATGTATGGGGGTATCAGCTGTCAATGAATAATTCCATAAATAAACACGGATTTATCAACCATCCTAAATGCTATGAAGGATAAGCATAGCATGCCACTTAATAAGAGGTAGTGACCGAGTGGGAGTAGGCATGCGGAATTTATCAGGAGAGGAATATGGGAAGGTGTGAGGGGGATGGTGCAGGGGTTGATTAGGCAAGGAAGAAGAGAGAGAAGAGTCTAGGCTGAGGAAATGGCAAATGTAAACTCCCTAAAGCAGAACGGAGCAAGGTATGGGGAGAAATAAAGACCAGCAAGGCTGACAGAGACCACATCAGGAACAGGGGTTTAAAATGAGGCTGCAGCAGCTCCTGGGTGTCTCAGTCAGTTAAATGTCTGACTCTTGACTATGGCTCAGGTCATGATCTCACAATCATGATTTCAAGCCTTGTGTCAGTCTCCATGCTGAGGGTTGAGCCTGCTTAATATTCTGTCTCCCTTTGTCCCTTCCCTGCTTGAGCAAGTCCTCTCTCTCTCTCTCTCTCTCTCTCTCAAAAAACCAAAAAAAACTGGGGCACCTGGGTGGCTCAGGAAGTTGAACATCCATCTGACTTCGGCCAGGTCATGATCTTGTGCTTTGTAGGTTCAAGCCCCACATTGGGCTATATGCTGACAGCTCAGAGCCTGGAGCCTGTTTCAGATTCTGTGTCTCCCTTTCTCCCTACTCCTCCATCCCCATCCCTCTCTCTCTCTCAAAAATAAACTTAAAAAAAAAAAACCAAAAACAAAAAACCAAAGCTGCAGAGGTAGAGAGGCCAAGGTAAGCCAAGCTGAGAACCTTGAACTGTATGCTAAGTATAATTAGAGAGTTTGAAAATGGTAGAGTAGCATGAGACTTGCATTTTAAAAAGGTCACCCTACCTCTCTGAGAAGAGAATTGATAGGAGGCAGTGGAAACAAGAGTAGGGCATCCTTAGGATTTCTAGGCAAGAAAAAAGTAGAGCTTAGTGGTGGTGGCAGAGAATGGAAGTAGACTATGCTTCCTTATGACTATGCCCTTCCAGTCACCATGGAGGTGATCCTGACTCTTCCTGCACTCCATCTTTATTTTAACCTCACATATGGCACATGTTTATTCTACTTTGTCTTGGTTACTCATTGTTTTATTTCCCCCACTGAATTGGAAGCCTTATAGTAATTACATCTTTATATTTTTTTAGGGGGCTTCCCCTTTCACAGATGCCCACAAATTCTACTACAGCACAGGAAATATGTGCCCAATGGGTGTGACCCTTCCAGACTTAACAAGGTAGTGGAGACCTTGTTACCTGTCCTTGGACCTATATGTTCCTTATCTTTTTATTCCCTAAAAACAAAACAAAAACAAAAACAAAAACTAGCCTTACGTATAATAGGGGCATAGTGAATGTTCAGGTAGGGTCTATGCTTATCTTCATGGACAGCTTTGTGAGTTGGTGTGACACCAACCCCAGAATGAAAGCCAAGGGATTCCTTGGCAACCTGAGTGGTCTCTGGCCCCCATATAAGTTAAATTGTCTCTGTCTTGGGGCACCTGGGTGGCTCAGTTGGTCAAGCATCTGACTTTGGCTCAGGTCATGATCTCCTGGTTTGTGAGTTCAAGCTCCATGTTGGGCTCTGTGCTGACAGCTCAGAGCCTGGATCCCGCTTAAGATTCTGTGTCTTCTCTCTCTCTGCCCCTCCCCTGCTCATGCTCTGTTTCTGTCTCTCAAAAATATACAAACATTGAAAAAAAATTTTTTTTCTCTGCTTTCCCTGAGGAAACAGAGAAAGGGGAGGGACTGTGGTGGGGAGAGGAAGAGGAAAGAAAAGTGCTTTCAAGATCATATTTCAGAGTCATATTCTTCCCAGCTTCATGTTCTCCTGCAGTGTGCCTGTCTATGGTATTCTCACACACACAGTTGTGTGGTTGTTTCATTTCAAGTGTTGTACAACAGGGGGAGAAAATTCTGGACTGTCAGGATCATAGGCTGAGGCAGATGAAGCTCCCTTACCTGGTGCTGAGTTAAAGGTTCAGTTCCTTCTAGGAGGTTATTACTCACTCTCTGAGCTTCAAGGTATTGTCCCTCATGGTTAGGGGTCCTAACCATGTTCACATTGTTCCTCTCCTCTCCTCTAAAGCTAAGGTACCTTCTTCAGCTCCTTCATGGTCTTTGGCAGAGCACAGTCCTTTCTTATTTGGATCCCAGATCTAGCCCCTTGGTGTCAGGTTGAAGTTCTTGTTCAAGCTGCCAGTTTCTTCAAAAATTAAGAGCTCTGTGTCGGATTTTCCTTCATGAATTCCATTTGCTTTAAGTTTCTTCTCTCTTGTATTCCTAGGGACATATATTAGCCATTCCTCCAAGTTCTGGGATTTCAGGACAGCTCATCATATTTTTTTTTCCTTTCCCTCAACTGCTTTGTTAAAAAAAGGAAAAAGGAGGAGAAACCTTAGCTTCCCTCAGTACCCCTCCTTTTTCCTCAGAGCCTACTTCTGATGCCCTCTACTATAATCTTTTTATGGGGCTCTGTAACAGACGATAATGTACTAAAAGCAATCTCTGTAGGACTCTGGGAAGTCCTTATTGTCTTCAATTAGACTCTTTACAATTTTTAAGAACCCCCAGGCACATTTAAACTTAGAAAGCTGAGACCTTGTCTGAGATTACCCCTTATTCCATATTTATTTTCTGATGAGAGTGATATTTTTCTCTGGCTGATAGTTTTTCAGTCTAGAATTAAAAAATACTAGCATTAGAAGTAACCTTAGAGACCATCTAAATTCTTATCCACACTCTCATCCTATTGTTGAGAAATCCAAAGGCCTGGTGAGTCAAGCAGTTTGCCCTAAGTCATTTCATTATTTAGTACTAATCACTAGAATCTTTGTTTTCAAAGGCATAATTCTCTACCCTGTGCTTTATAATTCTCTTCTTTAATGCTCTACAGAAAGTCATGCAGCACAACAAAGGCAATGTGTACTCACAGGGCAGTGCATCATTCATTCTCTCAATCATTCACCAAGTATTTATTGAACACTTATATTAGCATGACGCCATGCTGATACACAGCTATTTTGCATAAAGAGCCTGATTTAAATGTAAACCACATATGATTAATTTCTGTTAAACCCTACTTATACACATTTTAAGTTATTTTCTTAGGAGCTGAAGAAGTTAAAAACAAAAGAAAATTTTGTAGTTCTATTATATACAGAGTGTCATTTTAGAAAAGACAAAGAGAAATCCATCTCTTTCTTGTACTGAGTTATAGATTTCTTGTGTTTTATGTAAATGTTTTAGTAAAATAAGAGACAGGTTAAGTTTTAGTGTTTGAAAAAAAAAAAAGAAATTAGTGGTAATTAAGGCCATTCTCAGAACAGTTACATGGTGGAGAAGAGGCTGTGAAAATTGAAACTTAGAAGGAAACTGCCAAAATGTTAGTTCTCCCAGAGAACTGTGATCAGATTGTCTATTTGTTTAATTATTTTAGAATTCCCTTAGTACCGTAGCTTGATAAAAGTAGTTATCTGAGTGCTGTCTGAAATTGCTCTTGACTTTATTGGAGGGAATACAGAAAGATGGATGTCTTTCTCAGTAGTGTCCCTATTAACTGCTCCCTTCAGATTTAGCTGTCTGTGGTCATTTTAAATAGCAAGGAATGGAGACAATAACCAAGTCTGACAGTAATTGCAAAGGTGGAAGCGACTGTGTCCAAACCACAACCCAGGGTCAAAAGGATGTTCATCCTTCTTAGGGTAAGAATCCTGATGTGATGCTGAAAGAGCACTGGTATGAAGTCAGAAGTCCAGAACTGACTGGTTCTCTCTAGTTCCAGCTCTTCACCACCGTGTGACATGGTCAGGCTGCCTAACCTGGTTGACAACTCTCCTCTCAACTGTGGATGAAAACTCTTATCTTTCCATGACATGGTGTTGTTTTGAGAATCAAATAAGATCACTGATATACTAAAAGTGCTTTGAAAACTCAGAGACCTTTAGAAATATAAGGCAGTTTGTTCCAAAACTCCAGAATTTTGACCAGTAACAGCAGTATTTACCTTAAAAAAATTAATATTTCCTTCCTTTGTGTGTGATGGGAGTCTGCATGTGTATTTCACTCTGTTGAAGGGACTTGCTACCCTTGCTCTGAAACTGGCAGGAGTCTGTCAGTGCTGGTGGAAAGGGCAGGCTTCTCTTATCCCTTCAAAGAATTGAGAAAAAGACTGATATTTATTGGGAAGGTTTACTCCAATGGACATGCTTGAGGCGGCATCCATTGACTGCCACTAGTCATCTCCCATTTCTACAGAGGCATGAGAACACTTTGCAGATAAGTGATATGAGGTTCTGAGTTGTATTTACAATGTTTCCAGGTGGTAGCTGATAGTAAACATTTTTTTTTTTTTTTGCCAATGCTGTAGAGTCAGTTGTATCATAGTAGAAAGGACTAAAAATCCCTTTGTAATGCTGGATTGCAAAAAACATGCTTTTCACATTCCATTGGTTCATTCAACGAAAATTCGTTGACTGGGCACCCATGCTGGGTGCTAGAGATACAGGTCAGTGTGGTTGGGACGTTTACAGAGAATAATCACATCACATCACATGGTGATACAGTTCTGGGCTGATATAATTAAAGTTGGAATACATCCTCCATAACCTGGAGGATGTCCTCTAACCTGGCAATTTTATGTGTCCCAGAGAGTAGAGCCACAAGATGGTGGAGTCTCTGTTAGCCTGACCTCTGTAGAACATATTTTCCACCCCTACTCTACCCTGCTTCTGGTCAGCATTCAGCATTATAAAGATAACAGAAATGAGGAATAAATTCAGGGGTTGCCTGAAGTATCAGCGAACAGTTGATTATCTCAATACCTTTATTTGGCAGATGTATAATAAATAAGCAAGATCTCTGTCCTCAATCAGCTTAAATTCTTGCTAAGGACACAATGGTCACACAATATAGAAACTCCTAACCTGAGACAGAAATTTTATTGTAAAGGGCCTACAATAATACACCAAATATATTCTGAACAAATGATATCCTTGTACATATATATGCTACTACTCTGTAAATGTAGGAGCTTTTGTGATTAATAAAATACAAATCCATGTAAAAGTTACTATTTGTCTGTTTATAATTTTGTATTTTACTTTTGCCTGTGTGATTCTTTTATTATATGTCTTTCCTCACCAGAATGTAGGCTCCATGAATCTATTTCTATACTCCATCAAGTCCCTGGATACTCAAAGAACGTTTGTTAAATGTTGATTAAGTATATTTTCTCAACCAACAAGTTGAGGAATTACAAATATCATGTGCTGCCCCTTGAAATTTTATAATGTTAAAAAGGTGCCATCCTTTGGGTTGAGGTTGAGACTCTGAGGGTGGGTCAATAAATGAAAGATAAATAAAATACAGAAAAAAAAAACCAGACCCAGATAGAAGGGGTAGGGTACAATGACATAAAACTAATGAATGGGTCATAGATAGTTGGCTATGGGATGTCATCTCTGCCTTTGTCTCTCATTGTCTTGTATTGCTCCATACTTTTTAAATTTCCAAAAATTCTGACAAATATTGCCTCAGATGAGCATTATAATAACGTACCAGGTGGGGTGGGGGGCAGACAGAATGGCTGCTGCCTGGTTCTTTTCTCTTAAAGCTTTACAAAGCTGCTTATGCTTGGAAGAACAGAGTTGGCAAGCACTGAAGAGATCATCATACCCTACAAGCGTCATTTTATACTGAGGACACAGCTTTCCCCAAACACTAGGCTCCTGTCCAAGGTCATACAGCTAGATGGTGGCAGAGGCAGGACCAGAATCTAGTCTGACTCAGACTCTTTCCACCACACACTGCTGTCTCTTTGCTGGGGTTAGTTTCATCACCACTCAAATGTTTGATCTGGGAGGAGAATGTGATACAACTTATAAATTAAGGAAGTAAGGATTCGAATTTATAGTTTATGTCACCGGCCTTCTGTTTCACTCAGTCTGTTAAAATATATGCTCCACCAAGCTTGCAACAGCTGAAGAGCCAGCCAAAAATACAATTTTGATTGTAAACTTAATGTTAACATTTATCTAATTCTATAGATCATAATCTTTAGACTAGTATGTATTTATTCTGCTAATTCATTATAAATATGCTACTTGCCTTAATAAGAATGAGTAAATATGTTCTTTCTTCATCATTTGTGCATTCTTTCTATACAATAACTCCCTTCTGAAGCCAATATCATTGCTAATTCTGCATTAAAAAAGATAAAGACATAAAATGCAATGTTACAATAAATATCTGGCTAGCCACAGAGACACTATTTTAAAGGAAAATTGTCTGAAGACACTTTAATGCTTTCTATTGCTCTGGTTGCAGAATTACTTGAGGGCACATTGCTAAGGGGACTTCTATTACATCTATTACTGAGATTTATAAGAACACTAATAGGTAAATCCAAAACTAACTCCATCAATAGTGATGCAGATTAATGTAATTCCTACTATTCAACTTGGAGTTACAAATATTTAGGCAAGTTGTCTATTATAATAAACAAAGATTCTGCATGTTCTAAGTATATGCAAAATAACATGGTGTATATGGGGCCATCAAAACAAAAAGCAAATTATTACCTCACAGAGTAAATATTCTGCTCTCAATTAAACATATAACTTCTAGAGACACACATGCTCTTATTGGTGAAGAAGTGTATACTACCAACTAGGTTTAAGGACCGGCAGTAAGAATATTTTCCAAGAACTTTCAATGCCATTGACCCAGAGTCTTTGTTACTAGCCCGAGTAGTACTTGTAAGACCATCTGCTGGGTTCAGAGGAGCATCAGTCATTTAGAGAATGTTCCAAGTCAGAATAATTAGGAGAATATACTATATTTTCTAGGTTTATGTTATTAATTGTGTACTTTTAAGAATTTTAAAATTATTGAATAGCTTCTTTTTCTTTATGGAATATTTTAAATATAATTTTAAAATACTATTTTATGTTATTATTAAGATGTGATTCATGTTTGGGCTGCCTGGCTGGCTCAGTTGGCGAAGCGTCTGACTCTTGATTTTGACTCAGGTCATGATCTTGTGGTTTGTGAGTTCAAGCCTGATGTTAGGCTCTGCATTGAGTGTGGAGCCTGCTTGGGATTCTCTCTCTTTCTGCCTCTTTCACACATTCTCACTCACTCTGCCTCTCAAAATAAATAAATAAACTTAAAAAAATATGTGATTCATGTTTGTTTAATGCTTTGGTCTGTGTTTTATCTCTAACAGCCCAATCTCACGTGGCATTGTGATTTAAAAGGTAGCCATTGGTGTTGATGTTATATGAACACACTGAAGAAAAGCCATGTTGGACACACAAATAAACACTCTTAAATATAAATCACTTGATCTGTGATCATTTATGTGTGTTTGTATCTTTTTTTGTATGCAGCCATTACTTTCTTTTTATTTTACACATTTTAAATCTCTTGTCTTTATCATCTCCCTCATGTTTCTTCTGAAAACGTCTTAGTTTATCTAATGTTCCTTTAAGGGTATCTTGCTCTAAAATCTAGCTAATATTATGTGTACTTCTGTTCCAGAAGGTTTCCAACCCAGGAAAGGCATCCTTCTCTACTCATGACAATACTCCTTGCAATTCTAATCCATAAATATCTGCAAGTCAGATATTTATGAATTTAGCCAAACTACCTAAATGTTAGAGACATACGAAAATGAAGGATAGCCAACTAGTTAAAATCTCTTCTTACCCTTGGATTTTCCACACCTAATAATCACCACTGTCCGTTTAAATAAATTTGCTTACAAAATAGATTTTAAAGAAGTAACTTTTATGTCCCTCTCCAGAATTCTTTCAAAGTATGTCCTTTTAGTTTTAAAAATATATACATCGTGCAGAAACAGCAGCAGCAGTTCCAAACCAGAAAAAAAATTATAGAAGAGAAATAATGAGATATAGTGAAAGAATCCCAAATCAGTACCAGCTGCTGAACAATTAGGTTCAACTGTTAACAGGTGTGTGGAAGAGCCCATGTACAATGTTACCGTCTGTCAGTGTGGCTTCCAAAAGAACTTTTGGTTGTTAAATTCCCAGAGTGTTTGGACTGTTCAGAACAAATGCTTTGTGTGCGTATCTGTGTGTCATTATCCATCTAAGACAAAGCTTATTGAATAGAAATTAAATATCCATATCATATAGGTCATGGAGGCATGGGGTAGGGAATGGAGAGAGTGGTGGTATTCACAACCTGCGGTCCTTGATTCTGCAAGGTTTGCATGGAAGTCTTCTGGGATGAGAAATCCTTTGAAATGCATGTACAAAAATGTTTTGTGTTAATTCATGGATGAGGTTTCAAAGCTGTCATCAGCTTTCAAACAAGTTTGTGATTCCCCTAGTCTAGTTTAAACTGGTGGGGTAAAGAATATAAGAACTTTTAAGGTGATTAGCCCTGTGTTAGACTCTGCATATTACTTGACCTTTCTGAACACATATCTTCATTTATAAAATGGGGATAGTGTCACTGACCTTTTTACTTATTTGCTTACTTAAGGCAGTGTTTTTCAAACTTGAGTGTTCATACTAACCATTTGGGAGCTTGTTAAAATGAACATTGTTTCAGCAGGCTTGGGGTGGCACATGAAATTCTGCATGGCCAACAAGCATCTAGATGATTTGAAGCTGTTGGTCTGCATACCACCCTTTAAATGATAAGGATTTCAAACACCACTTCTCAAATTTGACTCCACATTGGAATCACCTGGAAAGTTAAAAACACAAATAAACAATGATATCTGGGCTTTACCTCCAAAGTTTCTGATTTAATTGCCATGGGGTGTGGCTGCACATAAGGACTTTTTAAAGCTTCCCAGATGCTTTGAATATGCATTAAAGTCTGAGAATCACTAACTTAAATCTGTTATTTACAGTGCCTGACTCATGTTACATGCTCCACAATCATTAGTTTCCTTAAGAGGGTCTTCAATTATTGGGGTAGGGTAATGAAAAATAAAACATTGACGTATTCTTTTCAGTGGTATAAGAACTGAAAAGATTGCTAGTGACTAAGGAAGTTGAATCTAATTTTGCAGGATTTGCTATGAGACCAGGGGTGTGGTTTCTTATCGTTCTTTTGTGTTTCTTATATTTAAACAATTGGGAGGAAAGGGATAATTATACTTTAACCTCACATATTTGTTAAGAAAATTAATGTTTATAAAATACTTTAAGACTCATGGATGAAAGGGTATTCAAGACATTTAAAATATACAAAGGGAAAGGATGGATACTCTAAAATTTTTCAGTAATTCATCAAAACAAGGGCACAGAGTATTGGAGAAATAAAGGAGGACAGTGGTGAAGGGCATGTTGACCTTGGCCATGTTTTCTTTAGATATTTGGAGAAGTGACACGCACAAAGTTTATACTGGTTCATTTTACTGGCCCTGATAATCTTTAAAGACTTTCTTTTCTAGTGGGAGCCTAAATTTCAACTCAAAATCTAGGTTTCTAAAGTCTTATCCAGGCACAGGCTGTGGGGAGCCACCTTTAACTAAGCTGTTGTTATTATCAATCCTTGCCAGAAAGAACTCCCAGCCTTTCATAAGAGATCCTTTGGGAGTACTTTAAGCAAATGCTTTGAAATTTGTAAGTGTTGATCTCATTTATGAGTGTCCAAATTCTTTGAGAGTGAAGTTATTTGCCATTACTATAAAACATCAAATATTTGGAAAGGCCATTTATTGAGGCGGGGTCCAACATGGTGTGTGTAAACGGGGTGAGCTCTTCTGTGCACCGGACTCAAGTTGATGGAATGTAGGGATAGGGATGCCAGGCCAGAATCTTCTATTCCCCTTCCAGATCAAGACTCCACTCTGCTGGGACACCTGGGTGGCTCGGTTGGTTAAGCCTCTGACTTCAGCTCAGGTCATGATCTCATGGTTTGTGAGTTCAAGCCCCACGTCAGGCTCTGTGCTGACAGCTCAGAGCCTGGAACCTGCTTTGGAGTCTGTGTCTCCCTCTCTCTCTCTGCCCCTCCCCTGCTTGAACTCTGTCTGTCTCTCTCTCTCAAAAATAAACATTAAAAAAAAAAAAAAGACTCCACTCTGCTTTATCCTGCTCTTAGATCTGTAGGCTGATGCTACATGAGTGGCTCCCTTGTCTTCTGGCCTCAGGTTGGATTTGGTCAATGGAGTGTCCTGACAGAGGAGACACAGGGAGCAAGGAGAGAGAGATGGGAGCTTTTGTTCCTCTGATTCCACTCCTGATTATCCCCTTGGGCTGACTGAACTCCTTGACTAAAAATCACAGCTTCTGTCAAGGTGACCCTCTCTATAGGGCACCCTCCTTCTTGGTTTTAGTATCCTTCCCTTTACTTGCTCCTTGAGATCTATGAAGATCTAATAATAGCTATATATTAATGGACCCAGAGTACTGCACTACTCCTTACAGCTTCCCTTCATGCTGCCCATGACTTTGTAAATAGCCTTCTATTAAACCCTCCTTAGGTTACTCTTATTTGGCACAAACAGAAATGCTGTGAGAGCAGGGACCTCATCTCTCTCATTTGCTGTTGTATATTCATCAGTATTTCCTGAAGGAACAAATAAACAAAATGTTTGAGCCTCTTTTCAATTGGCTGCATTTGTACACTTGACTTAAGGGTATTGATTAGTTATCAAGGGAGTAGCTCTGTGAGCAATAATGGTAGTCTCCCTGAGGTTAAATTTATCTAAGAATTAAGACCATATATAGAACTTCTCCATGTTCCTTTTGTTTATATTTATTTTTAAATTCTAAAAATTAAATGGAGTGGGGTACCTGCATGGCTCAGTTGGTAAAGCATATAGCTCTTGATTTTGGCTGAGGTCACGATCTCACAGTTTGTGAGACACCTCTGTGTTGGGTCCTTCACTGACAGTGTGGAGCCTGCTTGGGATCCTTTCTCTTCTCTCTCTCTGCCCCTCCCCTGCTTGTGCTCTCTCTCTCTCTCTCTCTCAAACCTTAAAAAAATTATGTTATATGGAGTTTTGAAATTCTCATGATTATAGGAATTACGCTAAAACAAACACTTGTTTTTATTCCTCTCACACACTTAATTCAGTAGGTTACCCTCTGACACAGCAGAACCTGCAGCAAACTCTGCAATGCAGCATCATTCAAGAAAGCAGTGGGGCCACATCTCTTAAACCCCATTGTTCTCAGCTGCCCCTTCAGCTTCTCCACTTACTTTTTTTCTCCTTTGGCAATAAAAGTTTTATTCACATTCTGAGATGATGATTCGCATGCTTCACTTACTCATCTTGAGATAAAGACAAGTCACATTTTCTTTGGTGCTCAAATTAAGCCACCATTTGTTCAAATTAACCAGAAATTCTAATATTTTCTAGTAACTCTCTTCCCAAATTTTTCTAAGGAGCAGGTTAAGCAAGTTTATAAGTCAGGGCTCCTCCAAAGGAGCTTTGAGGCACTAGTGGAGTCAGGCTGCTGGATTTTGGACAGCCCCTTCTCTGCTGTTGCTTGACTCCCCTTAGCACCTCCTTGCCGTTGTCACCAGAAAAAGTTCTGCTGTCCATTGCTGGAAGCTCATCTCGGGCGATTCTATTCTAACATTTGAAGATAAACCTGGTATTATTAACTGGATTATGTGTACCCAAATTCACACGTTGAAGGCCTAACCCTCAGTATTTCAGAATGTGATTATATTTGCAGAAGAGGCCTTTAAGTGGTAATTAAAGTAAAATGAGGTATGAGTGGACCCTAAACCAATGACTGGTGTTCTTATATAAGGAGATTGGGACACAGATGTACACAAAGACCATGTGAAGACAGAGAAGATGGTCATCTACAAGGCAAGGAGAGACCCAGAAGAAATCAACCCTGCTAACACCTTCATCTTGGGACTTCTACCCACCAGAACTGTGGGTAGCAATAAATTTCTGTTGTTTAAGCCACTCAGTGTTTGGCACTTGGTTATGGAAGCCCTAGAAAACTAATACATCTGGTATCTTGAAGCCTCCATGATCATAGCCAATTCACTAAGACTTAGATGGCCTCTGCAGGAATAAAATGTGTACCATGTTACTCTTAAGCAGAGAACACTAGAACCCAACCACTATGGACCAGCCACTTTAGTTCAGGTAGGGGAATTTTATAAGGCAGTCATAAGAGCTTTTAGCATCAGACATCTGTTGTGCCTACTCCTGACATGGCCTTTCTCCTTGAGTGAGAACACAGATCCACCAATGTTCAAAATACCAGTGGTGTTAGAACTTAGATATGACTCCTTGAAGATGGAGACTTAATTCACCAAGTAGTTTTTCTGCTGCTGCCATTACTAATATTGTCAAGATTCTATTTCTTGGAATCTGGATCCCAAACAGGAATATGTTCTTTCTCCCCCAGCTTTGAGGCCTGCCCTATTTTCTGTTCTATGGTTTACCATTACCCCTGATGACAGGGTGAATGCATCTTTGTTGTTCAGGGAAAACCGCCACTAACCAAAGTATGTTTGACACCAGTGTAATTCCCAAGGTATATACCTTTTTATAGACATTAACTTCCACATTTAAATTAAAGGTCCTTAAAGTCCACAGTGAAAAAGCACAAAATCCTCCATTTTGTCCCACTTTTAATCTGGGTAATCTAACCCAATAATTCCTACTTTTAAAACTGATGCTTTTAATGGGTCCCAGATTTAGTTAATTAAGAAACATTCTCAGTTATCCTATCTTTGCATGCTACTTTTCTACCATGTCCTTTCTTCTTATCCTATGGAATTTCTATCAGATGACTGTTCAGATTCTCAATTTATGAGCCCTAGAAATTAGCTGCTCTTTTCCTTCTGTTGTCACATTCTGAGTGAATTCCTCAGCAATGTCTTGTAATTTATTTTTTTTTGAAACTTTCTAGTCTAGAGTATAACAAGTCCATTGATTTTCTTGTTTTAATAACTATAATGTTCATTTCAGGAATTTTTGCTTTTTATATTCATTTGTTCATTTTTGTATCTTTTTTTAATCAAGGAGAATGTTCCTTATTGCTTTAAGATTTTTAAAATATCTCTATTTTAAAATTATTTTCAGATAGCTTTATTATTTTAATTTGGTACTGAAATTTCAAATTGGTGATTTGGCTGGCTTCATTTTTTGTAATAATTTTTGCTATGCTTTACAACTTTGGTGTGCAGGCTCATCTTGAATGGGATTCTCACCCCCACCACCATCCTCTTCTCTCTGGACACCCCTATCCCTATCTAGTGATTTTGTGGGTGTGTCCAACCAGCTTCCTAGGAACCTGTTTCCTCTAGCCAAGACCCAAGGTCCATACAGTGTTAGGGCTACTACACATTCTGTGGCTGACTAATGGACAGCTTGACTTGGAGCCTGACTATGAGGCTGCATTTGTGTCACTTGCCTCCCTAGTCATTGTATTAGTTTGCGAAGGCTGCCATAAAAAAGAACTGCAGATTAGGTAGTTTAAACAACAGAGTTTATTTCCTATCAGTTCTAGAGGCTAGGATTCCAACATCAAGTTGTCAGCAGGGTTGGTTTCTTCTGAAGCCCTCTCCCCTTGGTTTGTAGACAGTCATCCTCATCAAATGTTTTCACATGGTCTTCCCTAGTGAGTGTATCTGTGTCCTAATCTCTTCTTCTTATAAAGACAATAGTCATATTAGAGTCTATCCCAATGATCTCATTTAAACTTAATTGTCTTTTCAAAAACCCTATCTCCAAGCACAGTATGAGGTACTACTAGGTGTTAGGCCTTCATCATATGAGTTTTGGGAGAACACACTCAGCCCAGAAGAGGCATGATATTTTATATAAGCTGTAACCACAGAAAATATTAAGTTTCAGTTCTTTTCAGCTTCCTTTCATGGGCATGGAAACCTATATTGGCTCTGTTTTCAAGTAAAGTGACAGGCTTCAACTCCCATATCCAAATGGATTTAGTTTCATTATTCTGTGGGTATCAAAGTCCTGGTTGTCCCTGGCCTGTTTCTACACAGAATCTAGTGTGACTGTCACTTCTACTCCATTGACTTCTTTGTGCTTAGCTCATTTTGCCTTGTTTTGAGCTTAGCTATAATTTTTTATCTTTCTCTTATTATAACTGATCTATTATTTTTGTAATTTTGGATTGTGGCAGAGTTGTCAAAACATGACTTAATAGTATTATTATAAAAGGGCACCTGAGTGGCTCAGTTGGTTAAGAATTTGACTTTGATCTCAGCTGAGGTCATGATCTCACTGTTTCTGAGTTCAAGGACCACACTAGACTCCATGCTGACAGTGTGGAGCCTGCTTGAGATTCCCTCTCTCTCTCCTCTGCTCCTATGCACACCCACTCACTCTGTCTCTCTCAAAATAAATATGTAGAAACTTAAGAAAACAGTACTATTATAATGAAGTTGTCAAAATTATTTTTTAAAGAGAAAAATTAAAAAATTTTTGAATCCAAACATTCACAGGAAATTCAAATGTGACTATTTGATCAAGTCTGTAGTTAGATGTATATTGAGATATCTTACCAAACCCACATGATTACTAAAAAACATTAGGAGATTAACTTGAATCCAATAATTTTCTTCCAGATATATATCCAGTTTATCTAAATACACAGTAGTGCAATTTGAAATTTTCAAGCATAGCCCAATTTTAAAACATTGCATAATGTAGTCAGTTATTTTACAATTTGAACAACTGGGGCACAAATCATTTTGGAAAGTTTGAATTATTTATGCTAATGGGGGGAACACTGACAAGGGTAATGCAAGAATGGTAAATTGCAAATAATTTATATTTTGTTCTGCTCTGTATTTCTGTACTCTATTTAATCCAGGTGTTTGATGTGTTGGGAGTTTACACCATTTCCATTCAAATGATGAAAACACACTCTGAATATCTGATTTGAAAAATTCCCCAGCTTCCTATCCTGTTTTATCATTTGCCAAGTCTTTCCTATTACTGATTCCACACTCAAGAGAGATGCTGGATTGCTTCTGACTGGTTCACAACATCTGGAGCTCACCTTATCTCTTTCTAAGCTCATCCATTGTCTGACTCACATCTTCCTTAAGGAGCATATTGGAAGGTAATGATGTGTTTTGGCTTCCATGGTTTTATGCAATGTCTGACCCTAGGAGGAAGAGAGAGAAATGTTCTAAAATCCTGCAGAGGTTATATGTAAACTACTAAGTCAGTAGAACATAAAGCTTATTGTATCCTCTGTGAATAATCCACAAAGGGGCTAATTCATGTATAGATCTGACTGCTAAATCAGTGAGAGTTTATTGTGATGCTTTTGACAAAGACTTTAAATTACTGTGAACCTGCTCTAGTTTACCTGCACAATGAACAGAAAAAGACAAGTGAATAAAACCATACTCAGAGTAACTATGATGACCATAAACATTATATAACATCTTGACATGATTTACCACTTTCTGATCACAAACCACTGACAGGTCCTTCTTGCACATAAAAGAATGAATCCACCTGACTCTTTCAAAAAGTGCACAATGTTTGACCTTGATCTATAAAAATTTACCAACATAATATATACTCTTACAAATACATATTGAGCTCTTATTATTTCTCAGAACTATTCTAGGCACTGAGATACAGTAGTGAATAAAAACAGACTCCAGTCTGGGAGGTGCTCAGGGCTTGATGTTTATGTTTTCCAACTGAAATATAATCAAAACATCTGGAACCATTAAGAGAGCAAACTATACAATGCTTTTCTATAAAAATGCTTATTAAGTGTTTTGAGATCTGAATTTTTGAATTCTAGCTGAACTACTTTGATGTCTATGTAGATGAGTTGTGGTCAATTTTTCTGACAGAACTTTATGATTCTGATATTATTTTTCTGTAACACACAGATCCAGTCAGTGATAAATATAATGGTTGTGTAAATTAGAGAATCAAAGCAATTACCCAGGCAAGTTAGAAGAAAAGATGTAAGGAAAATCATATTTTCTAACTGAGACTCAAGCATCCATTACTCAGATTCAGAGAAAATTACATAAATTTTCATTTTGCTTTATGCATATGGACAAAACCTGGGAGAAAAAAATGGAAAAGACAGAGGACAATGAGTTTTCAATTTTTCTAATGTAAATAACTCCTTTTAAAAATAACCTTATTAGTTTTACTATTCGACAGTATGCCAACAATTTACCATAGTAAATTTGTGCTGTGAACACAGTCCACGTGGACATTGGCTTCTGAAGTTAAAAATGCTCAGCCAAATTTAAGAATGGGTTGATCAAACTTTGCATGGAAATTTTATGTGGTTCTGAAATTGTGTATATAGATTTAGAATTTGACTTGCAATTAGTAATTTTTAGGACGTTTTGTATGCAAAATATTGCTGAAACATATCATATATAGCTTTGCAGATCATAAAGTTTCTCCTGTTATTTGGTTATTAAACCTTAACTCATGTTTCTCAAACTGATTTTTGACTCTTCTGCTTCAGAACCACTTGGCCAGATGCCTAGGTTCCACGTCAGAGCTTCTGAACAAGGATCTTCACAGCTGTACTGATCCCTGGAATCTATATTTGAAATAAACTATCCTGATGATCCTAATGCATACTAAAGTTTAACCTCCTCATTTCATAAGACACTTATTTTTTGAAATTATCTTCTGGCTTAATATAATTTACATTGTTTTATTAATTTAAAAATGTTAACTTCCATCTAGGCAATTGAAAAACATCAAAGAAAATATGCATTATTGAAGGTTTTTTTTTTACATATTAAAGAATATCGTGAAAAAAGGCTGCCTACCCTCATCCATATTTTACCAATGCTATCTAATTCTTTTATTTTTATTATTTTTTAATGCTTATTTATTTTTAAGACAGAAAGAGAGAGAGGGAAGGGCAAAGGAAAAGGGAGACTAAGAAGCAGAAGCAAGCGCCACGCTCTGAGCTGTCAACACAGAGCCCAAAGTGGGGCTCAAACCTATGAACCCTGCGATCATGACCTCAGCCGAAGTCAGATGCTTAATGGACTGAGCTGTCCAGGCGCCCCTAGGTTGATTAATTCTAATAATTTAATTTGTAAAATATGGCTTTCTAAACTAATAATAGAATTAACCTCTTAAAACATGGGACTATTTTCCTTTGACTTGTGTGATAAAAGGGAATCTTTAATATGTACATTTGACTAGAGTAATTAAGCTTATAACTCATCTGTTTTTTAGTCAATTACATTCCTTTGTTACCCAAATAAATCTTGCAGCCTCAGTTGGCACAATTCCTATAGAGAATCATATATTTTTTAAAAAAGTGTTCAGCCAACAAAGACAAGTAAGAATGAATTCCAATGTCTACCTACCTCCTTCATAGTACTTTGAAGAGAATTTTTAAATTAGGTTTCTAAAAAGTCCTTCCCAAATTCTCCAGCTCTCTTGCTACCCTGAAGTTGTTACTTGAACATCCCACATCGTGAATTTGAAACTCACTTTCCATCACCAAAAAACACAATTATTTTCTTTTCCTTCCTGATTCTATTATTTACATAAAGTCTCTGCAAATATCCCCTTTTCTCCTCACTTGTATCTCATGATTACTGTAAGTCAGAAGATCTGAGGACTTGATTGATAGATGCTCTCTATTACTTGCTTCTAATACTTCTAATGTGACTTCAGTCAATAGGAACTGACTGAAAATATGGTTATACTCTTGGAATGTTTGATGGTAGTTTGAGATTTAAAAATTCCATCCGTTGGGGTGCCTGGGTGGCTTAGTCGGTTAAGCGTCCAACTTTCGCTTAGGTCATGATCTCGCAGATTGTGGGTTCGAGCCCCGCGTTGGGCTTTATGCTGACTGCCAGCTGAGAGCTTGGAGCCTGTTTCAGTCTGTGACTCCCTCTCTCTCTGACCCTCCCCTGCTCACGCTGTCTCTCTCTCTCTCCTAGAAATAAATAAAACATTAAAAAAAAATTTTTAAATTCCATCATCAATATGTCCTTAATATTACTGTCAACAAGTGAAACTAGCTGTGTGAGTTTTCTGAAATAAAAAATATTTTCATTTTTGTAATTTTGGCACCTAGTAAGTAATAAAAAATTTTGTGGTGTATAATTTCAAAACCTACTATGATATATGATGTGTAATTAAATCTGGAATGCCACACAGTACATATTCATTGTTGATTCCAGACTACAGCAAGAGTCTTTTCATGTTAATGTTGGTACTTTCACAGTTAAATGTGATTGAAGCACCATGGAACCATATATGGACCTCAGATTTTTGCCACGGGGAAATTTTTATTACATGCTTTGCCTTCAATTTATTTTAATAACATTTAATCATAATATATTGCATTATGTGGCACCTTTTAGCCAATGATCCCGAAGCACAATATAACATTAATTCTTAAAACTTTCTAGAAGATTAGTATTTTTAAACTCATTAAAAATTTTAATAAAAATATAAATGCATGGTATAGCTGAAGCTAACATATTAAATGGCTTAGTTTGCTAGAGAATAGAAGCTTTACAGTTTTAGCTCCCGGATTTTGAAATTCAGTGTTTATTAAAAATTTTTAAAAAGGGTTTTTTTTTTCCTTAGTGCAATGTAATATACATTCATTGCAGAAAAATTTAGAAAGTACTTAAAAATATGAAAAAGAATATAAAAATTACCCACATTCTTAACAACACAGAGATAAGCACTCTTAATATTTGGTATACTGTCTACAAATCCTCTTTACAGGCACATATACAGATATACTTTTGACAACATATTATCATTAGACATATTTTTCACCTAATATAGTATTTTCTAACATGTTGAAGTATTTTGAATTTATGATTTTTCAATGACTACATAATAAATCTTAGGTGAATACATAATAATTTATTTAACCATTTACATATCTTTAGATATTTAGGCTATTCCAGGCTTCCAAGATTATCAGTAATCTAGTAAGGGCCATCCCTATGCAAACATCTTCTTCGCTGTTTATTTCGTTAGGGTACATTTTACAAGTGGAATTACTATGTCAAATGGCATTACAGTAACAGGCTATTTGTTAAGAATTTAGTTTCCAAAAGGATTTTATTCTTTTACTTAACTATTTGTTAAGTCTTTTACTTACAAAGTTAAAACTGGGTTTAAAACACATGATAAGGGGCAGCTAGGTGGCTCAGTAGGTTAAGCATCTGACTCCTGATTTCGGATCAGGTCATTCACCTCACGATAGTGAAATCGAGAGCCCTGTGGTTGGGCTCTGACCTAAGGATGGAGCCTGCATGGGATTCTCTTTCTTTCTACCCCTCCCAGTTCACATTCTCTTTCTCTCACTCTCTCTCAAAAATGAATAAATAAATATTAAAATAAAAAAAACCCATCATAAAATAATCTGAAGCTAAAGAAAAATAAGATAATATCACAATGATTAAGAAAGCTGGCTTTGGAGTCAGTCATTCTGATGTTTGAATTTAACCTGTGTAGCTTCTGGCAAAATAATTAATTTCTAAGTCTCAATTCTACATCTGTAAATTGGGGATTATAATGCCTATTTTATAGAGTTGCTATAAGCTTTAAGTGAAATGAGATATACAAAGCAATTAGAACAATTCTGGAAATTTCTCACTGGTTAAATGTCTCTTTTATTCCTGTGGTGTTAAAATTTACTTATATGCTGACAAATCATAACGATACAGCTGCAGCTCACTGTTTTCTGTTTCTGAGTTGTGCATCCAGTTCTCTACTTGACATCTTCATTTGAATGTCTCACAGGCACCCCAGTCATAAAACTTCTAAAACTCTGGTATTTGGTATATTTTTTACAAGTCTTACTTACATGCACATATGCAAATATATTTTGTTTTACAATATCATATCATTATGAACTGTGTTTTTCAGGGTTCTCCAGAGAAACAGAGAAATCTATGTCTATGTCTATCTATAGAATGAGAGAGTGAGTGAGAGAGAGAGTTTTAAAAATTGGTACATGTGATTGCAGGCGGTCTAGCCCAATATGTGCAGGGTAGTTTGGCAGCCTGGAGACACAGGGAAGAACCAAAGTTGTGGGTTGAGTCTGGTGGCAGAATTTCTTTTTCCTCAGAGCTCTCAGTCTCTTTCTCTTAAAGCCTTCAGTTAGATTAGATGAGAGACTCAATTACATTATAGAGGATAATCTGCTTTGTTCAAAATCTACTGATTTAAATGTTAATCTCATCTAAAACATACCTACATAGTAATTTCTTAGGGAGATGGTAGAACATGAGGACCCTAAACTCACTACCTTTCATGGATACAACTAACACCCACATCAGTGTAAATAACCCAGAAAACAACCTGAAGACTGGCAGTGTACATTCCCCATAGCCAAATGTAGAGAAAAAGCTACATCAAAGAGGGTAGGAAAGGTGGGGTCCTGACCCACCAGACTGTCTGGCCAGGGTCCTGGAGAGGGAAAGAGACAAACACATGCCAAGCAACCCTAGGACAGGGAACCCAGCATTTGGTTCTGAAGCCAGAGGGTATAATTTTGCAAGTTCTTACAATCAGTGGGGCTTAACACCTGGAACTTTAAAAATCAGCAGGCTCAGCTCAGAGAGCCAGGAGGGTGAAAGAAAACCAAGTCCCTGCCCTTAAAGAGACAGTAAACACAGTCCAGAAGTGATAAAGCATAGAAGCAGCAGCTTGAAAAATGTCTGATGTATATGGGAGGGAGATTGGTTTACCAATCTCAGTGCATGTGCTGGTGATCTTTGGGAGACTTCTCTAAGAACAAAAAAGCTGGGTGGAGCCATTTCCCTCCCCTGCCTCCCAGCCTAGAAGCACAGACACCTGTGGGAACCAGTGCAGTGCCAACACTCTCTATCTGACTTGCTAACCGTGAGCCTCGTGTTAACTGCCCATGTGTTCTCCTGTGGACACACCCTCCCTCCAATATGCCCTTGGCCAGAGCCCATGTGAATAGGGGCAAAAGCCTGGCAACGTGTAAGCAGCCTTACCGGAGCCAGCACCACTTCAAAGTGACTTCTGTCCCAGGGAAAGGGAAAGATAACCACACACCTCAATCTGACTGCAGCCCTAGTAGTGGGCTGGGGGCAGACATTTTGGTTTCACTGCAGGCCCTATCTACCAATAAAAGCTTCTTAGGGCACAACACAGGGAAAACACCCTGCAGTTTGGTGCTATCTCATCTCTAGCAAATGCCTGGTCTGATTCAACTCAAGCTCAAGGTGGCCTCAGACTGGCCCACTAACAAAACAGGGACCAAACCCTGCCCATTATAGGCAACAGGAACCATTGCAGACAATGGGACTGAAGGCAAAAGTAGCTCAGCCACAACAGCAGGGCATATACACACAGGAGACATATCTGAAGTACCAGATCCTGGTGAACAGGGGACATTACACTGCAGGCCACTACAGTACCTCTTCTTCATACAGTCATCACTTTCAAAAGCAGGACATGTAGCTGACTTTCCTAACATATAGAAACAAACATGGAGAGTTAGATAAAATGAGGAGACAGAAGAATATGTCCCAAGTGAAAGAACAGGACAAAATCACAGCAAGGGAACTAAATAAAATGGAGGTAAGTAATATGTCTGATAGAAAATTTAAAGTAATAGTCATAAAGACACTCACTGGACCTGAATAAAGAGTGGAGGACTTCAGTGAGACCTTTAACAAAGAGAGAGAAAACATAAAAAAGAACCAATCAGACATGAAAAACTCAATGAATCCTTGTAGCCAAGAATAATCTATCACGTAAGACTATCATTCACAAAGACATAAAGAGTTTCTCAGACAAACAAAAGTTAAAGACATTCATTACCACTAAACCAGCCCTCCAAGAAGTGTTAAAGGGACTCTGAATGGAAAGGAAAGATCATAAGCAGGAGTAAGAAATGTAGGAAGCACAAAAGCCGTAAAACAACTATATCTATAAAAATCAGTCAAGGCATTCACAAAATAAAAGGATGTGAAGTATGACATCATATGCCTAAAAGTAGAGGGGAAAAGGAATAAAGAATGGGTTCAAACTTAAGTGAGCATCAACTTAACATGGACTGTTATATGCATTAGATGTTACATACAAACCTATCACAACCAATCATAAATCAAAAACCAGTAATAAGTATGCAAAAATAAAGAGAAAGGAATTCAAGCATATCACTAAAAAAGCCAGCAAATCATGAGAAAAGAGAGCAAAAGAGAACAGAGAAGAACTACAAAAACAACCATAAAACAAGTAACAAAGTGGCAATAACCACATACCTATCAATAATTATTTTGAATTGATTAAATGCTCCAATGAAAAGACAAAGGATGACAGAATGACTAGAAAGCAAGTCCCATCTATATGCTGCCTTCAAGAGACACATTTCAGACCAAAAGACACATGCAGAATGAAAGTGAATGGATGGAAAAGTATTTATCATGCAAATAGAAGTGAAAATAAAGCCAGGGTAGCAATATTTATAATGGGAAAAAAAAGACTTTAATATAAAGACTGTAACAAGAGACAAAGAAAGACACTATATAATCAATAAGGGGACATTCCAACAAGGAGAGCTAACAATTGTAAATATTTATGAACCCAACATGGATCATCCAAATACATAATTCAACTAATAACAAAGTTAAAGGAGTAACTGATAGTAATATGATAATAATAGAGGACTTTAATACCCTGCTTAAATCAATGGATAGATCACCCAAAGAAAAACTCAAGAAATAAGCACTTTGAATGACACATTGGTCCAGATGGATTTAACAGATATATTAAGAACATTCTATCCTAAAATAGTAGAGTACACATTCTTTTCAAGTGTATATGGAATATTCTCCAGAACAGATCACTCATTAGGCCACAAAACAAGTCTCAATAAATTCAAAATCAGTGAAATCGTGCCATCCATCTTGTCTGACCACAACTGTGTGAAACTAGAAATCTACCACAAGAAAAAAAAATCTAGAAAGGACACAAATACATGGAGGTTAAATAACATGGTACTAAACAATGAATGGATCAACCAAGAAATCAAAGAGGAAATCAAAACATACATGGAGACAAATGAAAATGAAAACACAATGGTCCAAAATCTTTGGGATGTAGCAACAGCTATTCGAAGAGGGAAGGTTACAGAAATACAGGAGTACTTCAAAAAACAAGGAAAATCTCAAATAAACAATCTGACTTTATATCAAAAAGAGCTAGAAACAAACACAAAAAACTCAAAACTAGTAGAAGGAAGGAAACACTAATGATTAGAGCAGAAATAAATAAATTAGAAACTAGAAAAAAGAAAAGTAGAACAAATCAATGAAATCAGAAGCTGGTTCTTTGAAAACATCAGCAAAATTGATGAAAACATCACTTCAAAGTGACTTCTGTCCCAGGGAAAGGGAAAGATAACCACACACCTCAGTCTGACTGCAGCCCCAGTAGTGGGCTGGGGGCAAGACATTTTGGTTTCACTGCAGGCCCTATCCACCAACAAAAGCTTCTTAGGGCACAGCACTGAAAAAGACAATCTTTTTAATGGTGCTGGGCAAACTGGTCACCTACATACGAAAGCAAGAAACCAGACCGCTTTCTTATATAATACACAAAACTAAACTTAAAATGGACTACAGACCTCAATGTGAGACCTGAAACTATAAAATTCCTAGAAGAGAGCACAGGCAGTAATTTCTCTGACATCAATGATAGCAACATTTTTCTAGATAGGTCTCCTGAGGTAAGGGAAATAAAAACAAAAATAAACTATTGGGACTACATCAAAATAAAAAGCTTCCACACAACAAAGGAAACAATCAACAAAACTAAAAGACAACCTACTTACCTGGAGAAGGTATTTGCAAATGACATATCCAGTAAAGGGCTAGTATCCAAAATAAATAAAGAACTGATACAATTCAACATCCAAAAACCAAATAATCCAATTAAAAAATGGGCACAGGATATGACCAGAGATTTCTCCATAGAAGACATACAGATGCTTAACACCACTCATCACCAGGGAAATGCAAACCAACTATAATGCAGTATCACCTCACAGTTGTCAAAATGGCTAAAATAAAAACTTCAAGAAACAAGTATTGTTGAGCCTGTGGAGAAAAAGGAATGTTTGTGCACTGTTGGTGGGAATACAAACTGGCGCGGTCACTGTGGTGAATAGTATGAAAGTTCCTCAAATAATTAAAAATAGAACTACCATATGATGCAGGAATTTCACTACTAGGTATTTACCCAAACAATACAAAAACAGTAATTTGAAAAGATATATGCACCTCTATGTTTACTGAAGCATTATTTACAATTGCCAAATTATGGAGCCAGCCCAGTATCCATCCATAGATGAATAAAGAAAATGTGGTATATATATATACATATACATATATATATACACATATATACATATATACATATATGTATGCTTTGCCTACATATATATATATATACACACATATAAATGTGGTACATAGACACACACACACACACACACACACACACACACACTGGAATATTACATAGCCATGAAAAAGAATGAAATCTTGACATTTGCAACATCATAGATGGATCCAGAATACAATGCTAAGTGAAATAAGTCAGTCAGAGAAAGACAAATACCATATGGTTGCACTTTACATGGAATTTAAAAAACAGAAAAAACTAGGAAAAGAAAAAAAGGAGAGAGAGAGAAAAATCAAGAACTAGACTTTTAACTCTAGAGAAAAAAACTGATGGTTACAAGGGAGGAGGTGAGTAAGGGTATGGATGAAATAGGTGAAGGGAGTTAAGAGTATACTTTCTATGATGCGCACTGTGTAATGTATAGAATTGTTGAATCACTATATATAACATTGTATTTTAACTACACTGGAATAAAATAAAATGAGTAAATAACAAATAAAATAAAAAAGAAAAGGAATACCTTAATAGAGAACTGATTCAACGACACCAACAGGTAAACCACCGAAGAAATATAAATGGATAATAAATGTATTAAAATATTCAATCTCATTAATCAAATAAAGGTTAATATGCTATTTTCATGTCCCCCCCCCCCAGATCCTTCATAGCTATATCTAAACTGATTTGGTCACCATAAATATATGGGCACCATAACCTAGCCAAGCTAAGACATAAAATTAACCATCACAGTAAATGTCTGTGTGCCAACTACTAATTAAATGACTCCTTATATCTTGATCTTATGCCTTTGGCAGTTTTCACCATCTCACTGTAGCCTCTCAGCATTTACCCACTTGTACAAGCCACTGTACCTAAAGCTGATAGTCTTCTCCCTTATAACCATAATATATCCTTTACTAGGTTTTATATATTTCACTTTCTTTTCTTTTCTTTTTTTTAGTTTTTAAAAATGTTTCATTTTTGAGAGAGAGACAGAGTACAAACAGGGGAGGGGGAGATAGAGAGGGAGGCACAGAATCCAAAGCAGGCTCCAGGCTCCAAACAGCCCAGAGCTCCAAACAGGGCTCGAATTTGTGAACTATGAGATCATGACCTGAGCCAAAGTTGGACGCCCAACTGACTGAGCCACCCAGGCACTTTATATGTATTTCAATTTCTTTTGTTTTTCTCCTTAAATAGTTTATTGTCAAGTTAGTTTCCATATAACACCCAGTGCTCATCCCAACAAGCGCCCTCCTCCATGCCCATCACCCCCCTTTCCCTCTCCCCCACCCCCATCAACCCTCAGTTTGTTCTCAGCATTCAAGAGTCTCTCATGGTTTGCCTCCCTCCCTCTCCCCAACTATTATTCCCCTTCTTCTCCCCCCATGGTCCTCCGTTAAGTTTCTCCTAATACACCTATATGTGCAAACATATGGTATCTGTCCTCTGCCTGACTTATTTCGCTCAGCATAACACCCTCAAGGTCCATCCATGTTGCTACACATGGCCAGATTTCATTGTTTCTCATTGCCATGTAGTATTCCATGGTATAGATAAACCACATCTTCTTGATCCATTCGTCCGTGGATGGACACTTAGGCTCTTTCCATGTTTTGGCTATTGTGGAGAGTGCTGCTATGAACACTGGGGTACATGTGCCCCTATGCATCAGCACTCCTGTATCCCTTGGGTAAATTCCTAGCAGTGCTAGGGTCATAGGGGAGTTCTATTGTTAACTTTTTGAGGAACCTCTACTCTGTTTTCCAGAGGGGCTGCACCCATTTACATTCCCATCAACAGTGTAGGAGGGTGCCAATTTATCCACATCCTCGCCAGCATCTAGAGTCTCCTGAACTGTTCATTTTCGCTACTCTGACCAGCATGAGGTGGTATCTCAGTGTGGTTTTGATTTGTATTTCTCTGATGATGAGGGATGCTGAGCATCGTTTCATGTGTCTGTTGGCCATCTGGATGTCCCCTTTGGAGAAGTGTCTGTTCATGTCTTCTGCCCATTTCTTCACTGGATTATTTGTTTTTTGGGTGTAGAGTTTGGTGAGTTCCTTATAGATTTTGGATACTAGCCCTTTATCTGAAATGTCATTTGCAACTATCTTTTCCCATTCCGTCAGTTGCCTATTAGTTTTCTGGATTGTTTCCTTGGCCGTGCAGAAGCTTTTATCTTGATGAGGTCCCAATAGTTCATTTTTGCTCTTGATTCCCTTGCCTTTGGGGACGTGTGATGTAAGAAAATGCTGTGGTTAAGGTCAAGGAGGTTGTTTCCTGCTTTCTCCTCTAGGGTTTTGATGGTTTCCTGTCTCACATTCAGTTCCTTTATCCATTTTGAGTTTATTTTGTGTATGGGGTGAAAAAATGATCTAGTTTCATTCTTCTGCATGTTGCTGTCCAGTTCTCCCAGCACCATATGTTAAAGAGGCTGTCTTTTTTCCATTGGATACTCTTTCCCGCTTTGTCGAAGATTCGTTGGCCATACATTTGTGGGTCCAATTCTGAGTTCTCTATTCTGTTCCATTGGTCTATGTGTCTGTTTTTGTGCCATGTATTTCACTTTGTTAGTGTCACTCTAATCTATTTCCTTCTTTCATCCACTGCTACTGCCCTTGTCCAAGCCATCACTGCCTCTGGTGTAGACTACTGCACTATTGCCCTATCCAGTCAATTTTTAAGCTGGCAAACCAAATCATCCTTAAAATTCCCTGCTTTTACTTTAAAAATCTTCAAAAATGTATTCATCTAAGAATAGAAATTTGATTCTCTACCATTACCTACAAGGCTATTCATGCTCTGGTATCTGTCCATTCTTCTGAACACATCTCTTGCTTTCCCCCCTAAACTCATTCACTCACTCTCCAACACTGCTGTCTACTTTAGTTCCTGGAAACTGTCTCACTCTTGATTGCTTGAAGGCCTTTGCATAAGCTGTTTCTTCTGCAAGTTCCCTTGCTGTTTAATTCTTTGCATGCCTAGGTCCTTCAAATTCCAAAGTCTTAGTGTAAGTCCTACACTAAGAGCAGCCTTCGCTGGATAGTCAAACTACAACTTTCCTTCATACAGTACCTTATTCTTTTTCTCATTTAAGTGACTAAAATATATTGTATGTAAATATATATTTAGTTGTTTACTGGATATCTTTCATACTAGTCTTTAACTTCCATGAAGGCAGTATGGACCATGACTCCTTGATTCACTGTGGTACATCCAATGCCTAAAATACTGTATGAAGAAGGCATTTGTTCAGTATTAACTAGATGAAATAATGAATATAGACTTACTTAGTAGGTAAAAGCTGCTAGTTTTGTGAATATGACTTTATTTGGAAAAAAGATTTTTGCAATTGAGACTCTCGGGATGAGATCATCCTGGGTTATCCAAGTGGATTCTAAATCCAATGAAAAGTGTCCTTATAAGAAATAGAAGAGGAAAAGAAACAAAGAGGACAAGTTCATGTGAAAATAGAGGCAAGGACTGCAGTGATACAGTCACAAGGAATGCCAACAGCTACCAGAAGCTGGAAGAAGCAAAAGATTCTTCCCCAGAAGCTGCAAAGGGATTATGGCCCTGCTGACACCTTGAATTTGGACTTCTGGCCTCAGAACTGTGTGAGAATAAATTTCTGTTGTTTTAAGCCACTTAGTATGTAGTAATTTTGTATGGCAGCCCTAGGAAACTAATGCAGTGGTAGAGCCTGTTAGTAAAGCCTAAAAGTTTCTAATATTCTGGAAGACTAGCATTTTGATATTTTTAGCAACCTTTTAATATGAGAATGTTCATAGCATTAAAACCATTGGGGTCAGCTGGGTGGCTCATTTGGTTTAGTGTCCAACTTTGGCTCAGGTCATGATCTCACAGTTTTTCTGTTTGAGCCCCGCGTTGGGCTCTGTGCTGACAGCTAGCTCAGAGCCTGGAGCCTGCTTCTGATTCTGTGTCTCCCTCTATCTCTGACCCTCCCCTGCTCACACTGCCTCCCTCTCTTCCTCTCAGAAATAAATAAAACATTTTTAAAAATTTAAAAAAAGAAGTGTTACATGTATAAAGTCCTGACATTCCTAATTCAGAATATAAACCACTGTATTGTAATACTCATTATTATCACCACACACACAATCTTACTACCTAGTAGCTGAGATGAAGGAATATTTGCATTTTTCTTTATCTCTTTATATCACTAATTCCTATTTTTATAGGTTTTTCTTCCCTAAAATAAATGCATCAAATATAATTATAAAAGGGGTTCCATTTTTCATTGTGCATACAGGGGAGCTTAAATAGATTTAGCCATAAGTTGTAATGAAACAACAATTATTGCTATTTAATACTTATAAGAATCTAAGGTATTTTTGCTAATTGTGTAAGAAAGAAAGCAGACATTCACAGAGATCCACAGCACTACTAGTCAGTGGAGAGTGGCACTTGGATAGGGGTCTACCTAACTATTCTGTGTTCCCAGACATCTTAACCCATGTAGTGGATGCTATGTCTCTTCTGTAACTCATTTGAAGTGACTTGAAAAACCCATTCATTTTAATTGGTTAGAAATTCAATGTAATAGTTTCTCTAGGGACACTTTTGATTTGAAAGAAAACCTAAGCACTAACAGCAGAACTTCTGATAGGGAAAGATATATTTAGGGCATTCCTTTTGAATTAAAGCCAATCTACAATATGAAATTGCTTACTGTGCACACATATAAGGTTGACCCTGAATCTGTAGGATGTGACTCACTTGAAACAGATGGAAAATTGAAATCTGATTCAGTGATCTGGGCTGACTGTACAGTTTTATTCAACGAATTAGCTTCATATATATTTGTGTGGAACATTATCTGTTCTATTTGAGGGAGGAGCTTAGAGATATCATGCCTATATTATAATGCGGACTGCCAAAGACACTTATGTGACCTGTGGCTGCACTGATTAATGCCACACAGCTCAAAGATGGGAGTGTGAGAGCCTTCTACCCTTCCAACCATTGATGTTCTCTTAATCAGTATATTTTTCTAATGATTGAAGCAATAAGCTCACCTTGCAAATCCAAAATCTTACTTGTAAAAAAAAAAATTCTGCTTTATGTACAAATTTTCACTTTGTCACTTACTAGCAGTATAACTTGAGCAGATGAATCAACTTCTTGGAATTTTGGTTCCCTCATCATTAGCATACTGATGAAAAAATATCCTGGTGTTATTAAAAAAAAGGGCCCAAACATACATGTATTGAGTAACACGTATTATATATTAAATTCAAATTAATTTCATTCTTTGAACCATTCAACAAATATCTTTTGAGAACCTGCTATGTGCCAGTCAGAAAAAAAGGATCATTAATTGACTTGTGGCTAATGTGGAAATCTAATCAAAAGCTTTTAGAGGCACCTATCCTTTCTTTTGCTATCTCTAACAACCCAGCTCTGGGGAAGTTGGAGAAAATTAACTGGAGTTCAATGGCTTCAGTGGAAGACTGGCCCAGCAGACTGCCATCAGAAACCCAATGCCCCCTCTCAGCCAAGCCATCAGTGGGCATTGAGCTGGAGACCAACTAATGAAAAGTATTCAACATCACTTTGTCAGTAATGCTTTTTGATAGCTGTCAATTCCTAGAGAAGTCTAAATGGACAGGAAACTGTCTGTGTAGGCCAAATTATGTGGGATCAGAGACAGAGTTGTAAATGACACCTCAAATCACCTACCCATGTCAATGTAATGGAATTGGAAATGGTACTAAAAGATGTTGGCTGGATTTAGGTTCCAATAGCATTTTTTTGCTTTAATGTTCTTCTTTGGTCAATGTTTTGGCTAGCTATAATTCCAACCTTCTATTCTGACTAAATCATATGATTATATCTTCTTTAGTTACATATATAACTTGGCCAAAACAAAAATATTTACATAAGTTACTAAAATTGCTCTGTGACAATAAAAAGCTCAAAATTGACAAACCCCAAATAGGTATACATTACTAACAGGTATAGAGTTGGCTTGTCAAGAATATCAACTGAATGAGTAGGGCATACATTTAATGAAAGAAGAAACAAGAAGCCTGGTTCCTCTGGGAGCTTGCAAAATAACACTGGCATGAGGAGAGTCCCATAAACATATATGTAGCCAATGATAACTTTTTCAAGGGTAATGAGTGTTATTAGAAGGATAGAATAAAGGCAATGTGAATCTGGGAAGGCTTCATGGAAAATCTGAGTTTTGAATTAGGGTTTGAATGTTTTGAAGGGATAAGGCTTGGCAGAAAAATTGTTTTGGGCAACACAGGCAATGAAAATGTCGCAGGCAATCTCTTCTCATTTTATATCCTTCCTACATCCCTAGGCTACATCATGATTTCAAGCACTTCTTATATTGAATATCCCCAAGCTTGCATATACAACCCAGTAGATCCAATGGACTACTGATATATTTACTTGCCTTCTCCAGAAGATTCATAAATGCAACCTATTTAAAACAAAACTTATCACTATCCTGCTCCCTACTCCACTTTCATATTGCCTCTCTCAGTGAGGGGCATTACTATCCATCTATTGGCTTAATGAATAAACTTATGACTCATTATTGACACATTTACTCCTTCACTTCTGATTCCAATCGGTGGGCAAGGTCTATCAATTTTACTGCAGAACTACTTCTATTAACTACCTACCTTTCTCCACCCTCACAGCCACATTACTAGTCCAAGCCACCAGCAAGAACCTCCAAATTTGTCTTTACGTAATTGCTTTCATCTCTTCCAATTCACTTTTTAGCTTTTACTCAGAGTGATCTCTAAGTGCAAATCTGATATTTTCTTGCTGCTTAAAACTTTCACTGTCTTTCCATTTTTAATAGGTTAACACTCAAACTTATTACCATGGACTTATAAAGTTGCTTCATGATATGGCTTTACCCTCCTCTTCACACACATTTAGTGCCATGCTACCTCTCCCTCTCTTGACTCAGTTATACTGGATTCCTTTCAGTGCCACAAATAGGCCATTATCATTATCTTCTCTGATTTCTCACAAAATCTTACCTGGAAATACATTGGTAATATTGCTTCATTCAGAAGTAAATAATTACAAACCATGATGAGGGCGATAAAAGAAAAGTACAGGGTGTGATAAGAGAATCTAATGAGAATGGAGGCTGGTGGAAGCTGATGAGTATGAATTGGCAAGTGTGGGATAAAGAACATTCCAGAAAAAGTGACAGAATGTTCAAAGGTTCTGATGTAGAAAGAGCACGTCAAGTTAAAGGATATGTAGGGAAGTAAAAGGATAGTGAATAAGAGGGCAAGTGGGATGAGTTGAGGCCGAAGTAGCTGTAAGCCAGACAATAAAGGATCCCCTGATCAGGCTAAAGATTTTAGGTATGAGGAAATATAAGTTGTTTCTGTGTGATGGGTAGTTGGGATCAGGAGAATCTGGAAATAGAGATATTTGTTTGTAGGGTCACAGTATTACTGCTGACAGTTGTCATTTAGTTAGGGAAACAAAGAAGTGGAGGTGTGGCCACATGAAGTGCAACTTAGGAAGGATGAATTAGTAGAATTGGTCCTGGGTCATGGGAGTAGGTGAAAGAAGAGGGACTGAAGAGGGCTCTGCAATTCTGTTGCTGGTGTCCAGGCGGGTAAGGGTGCCCCTTGACCGTAGCAGACAAGCTGAAGTCAGGCCAGGGTTCTAGAGAAAGGATGCTGGTTCAATTTGATAATAATTAGTTTTAGATCTTGGCAGATGACCAATGAAAGTTATTTTGTAGACAGCACAAAATATGTCATGAGAAAGAGGATGAGGGGTCAAGACCTGAGGTATTGATCTAAGAACCGTCTGTGTTCAGCAAGGAGTAGTTATGTTGCTTTGCAGTAAGCAAGACAATGTGACAATATAGAATTTATTAGACCAGGTCATCTGGGTTCCTGGATTTTCATTAACAGTGCTTAGTTGCATCAGCATGGGGCACAAGTATGGACAGTGGTGCTTACAAGGGAAAGGCAAAGCTGAAGGAGGGGAAGGTTAAAGAGAATAAGGAGCATATACAAACCCAGTGTTCACTGTCAAGGGTCAGCTTTAGGGAACAACTAAAGAGAAAACTGGGTTCACATCAACATTTAGGAAAGACACGCAGCTCCTGGATAGCTCAGTTGGTTAAGTGAATGATTTCAGTTCAGGTCATGATCAATCAATTCATGGGTTTGAGCCCCATGTCAGGGTCTGTGCTGACAGCTCAGAGCCTGGAGCCTGGATCAGGTTCTGTGTCTTCCTCTCTCTGGCCCTCCCCTGCTTGTGCTCTGTCTCTTTCTCTCAAAAAAAAAAAAAAAAAAAAAAAGAAAGAATAAAAAACATTTAAAAAAATTAAAAAGGAAACATTTAGGAAAGCCTTGAATAGTAACAGAAAGAATGGCAGTATCAGAACAGGAGAGCACATGGGGGAAAGTGTATGCAGGTGGGAAGAATGAGCTGATGATCAGACTTTGAGTCCTGATAATGTGTTGATTTTATAGTAGGGCTATGTGTGTTTGAAGTATTACAGGTAAGTTGTCTCTTCCTTCTTAGTTTTTTTATATGTTTGTTTTAGTGAGAATCTTGCCAAGACATTTATTAGCTTGGTGATCTTGGTCAAGTCACTTAATCTTTTGTATTTAAGCTCCATGTGTTTGAAATTAAAGAAGAGAATGCTATTCTATTAAGTGGCTAAGAGCTCTAAGTGAGCCAGTGTATGATGAAGTGACCAGCAGTGCGTCTGCTCCATTCTGTCCCTCCTAGTTCCAACAGTCATCAAGGGAGTAAGATCACTGCTTCTAGTTTCTACTACTGCTGCTTTGTTGGTGTTGGAGCCCTTACACTATTTTACAAGGCTTCTTCATTTAGGAGGAAATCAGATGCCATCTGCTTGACAACTTCTTAGATCTATTTCCATGAAAGAGATTATTGCCACAATTTTTGAATTCATGAGGATTTCATCGAAGCAGCAATGAGCATCAGTGTCCTTGATGATTCTTTCATCTCTAGGTTACACAGAATAAGACAGCACCTGTAAACTCATTGTAATTTGCAGAGCTGCACATACCTTTGAAAAACGATTTGTAATTCTCATGGCTAGCTCTCAAAGTATTTTTTAAATGACTGCGAGCTGAACAAGGACAAGCCAACCATGTAAGGCTTTAAAGAGGCACCTGACAGACACAGATATCACACATCTGTTTTGATAGTCACTGGAACACTGGGAAGAGGTCTAATTCCACTGATCACAAATTTATTTCACAAGGACTTATACTTGGATTTTTTTCATATCCCTCATATATTCTATAAGGATGTGTTACTTTTTTAGTATTTTACTTTCTTTAACTTATGGGAAAAAATAGGTTAAAAATGATCTTAGGTTTTTTGTTTTTTTTTTTAAAGACTGCCATGGATTCCAAAAACATTAATAAGCATAATAACAATGGAAACAAAGATAATGTTATAAAGGCTTGCTATGAATGGATGCTTACTTATTTCTGACTACAGCCAAAAGATACCAACTATTAATCTCCAAATGTCTTCACCATAACAAGTTTATTTATTTATTCAGTTTTTTTCTGGGAACATTTAGAGTTTCTACATTAGGTTGTCCTAAAATAATTTTATTTTTTTGAACTTGAGATCAGGGCAAAAACATATGTAAATGACAAAACCTACATCCTTGAATGATCAGGACACATGTAGCATTCAAGTAGGAGTTACTGGAGAATTTGTCCTTATGGAGGGTGAGAAATGGGAGTGTTTGATAGTCATGTTGTGCCAAGGCCAGGGGCTGTACCTGACCTTTTTCAGTCGGGCTTGGATAGGGAGTGGGGGTCAAAAAAATCTTAAACCTCACCTACTACAAAGAATTACCCTTAATCTTCTTTTTAAATGTTTATTTGTTTTTAAGAGAGAGAGAAAGAGAGAGAGAGAAACAGAGCATGAGCAGGGGAGGAGCAGAGAGAGAGAGAGAGAGAGACAACACAACTCCAAGAGAGCTCCAGGCTGCTGTGTCAGCACAGAGCCCAAAGCGGTGATCAAATTCATGGAAATCCTAACCTGAGCTGGTGTGGGACCTTAACCAACTGAGCCACCCAGGTGCCCCCAAACAATTACCCTGAATTGGCTCAAGGCAAAACTGGTTCCTGTACTTCTTCAGAGAAGCCTCAGGCAGCAGATACAGGCTTTGTTCATGTTTTATTTGAGGTGGTCCCTCATCAACATTACACTCCGTATTCTCTCGTGTAAAAATGTTGGAAGGATGATGAGAATTAGCAAAAATTAACTGTCAGTTTTAAAACAAACAGGATTTTTGCCTTGAATATTGTCTTCATTCTTAGCAAGAAACCATAATAGTTTTACCTGAAAAATATGGATTGATGACTATTGTCTCACTCCCAGAGTGATAACTTTGAACTTACTATTAATTAGTAGCAAAAGGCATAGCACAAAATAAGAAACACAAGAGGGTCACCCACATAAAGACTTCCTTATTATTACCTTATGGGTCTAGCCGATTAAAAGTCATATTGTTCCTAAAGATTCTTTGACAAGCTCTTTTTTATTCATTGTCTTCTTTTGTAATCTGTTTTCTTGTTTCTAGCTAAGTAATCTATTTAAAGTATAGTATTACTTAAAGCACATGATATTAGCATGATTTGCTCTGAGGGTGTTAACCTAATTTTAAAAAATTTAAATTCAGTTTTAATATCTCAGTGGTATTATGCTTTGTTAAAACTGCATTTCTGGAAAAACTCAGTCATCTGTAACAGTTTAAACATGAACCCTTTACCTATATACTATATTAGCTGAGTAAAAAATGAATTTCCTTTTTACTGTTTTTCTTTTCAATACATCTTGTGAAATCATAAGAGAATTCTGCAATTTATATGGAGAAATTTGGCTGCCATTTGCTTGGACTGTGACATATGACTATAATTTGTAACTTTCCTTCCAACACTTGGTTATTTGTTATCTGAATATCTGAGTTTCAGTAGTATGAATTAGTACATGAACAATGGAAAAGAAAAAAAAAGGTACTCTATAATTCTCAGGAGTATGGTGTGCTACTGTACTTAGAAATATGGGCTGAGAAACACATTTAGGTACAGAATTTGTATTCAGCTTATCTGGATGACTTACATGACTGTGTGACTTGCATCTTCATTTGATATTTACATTTTTTTATTTGTATGTTGTTATTCATTCTGTTTTGTGTTTGGGACTGTGCATGTCTTTGGCTGTTTCCAATTGTCTTTGAAACTTTATCAAAATCACAACCTTATTTTCAGGGTGCATTTGAAAGAAAAATATGTTAAAGGCATGTAGGTCTTATAGTATAGCACATTTATTCCTTTAACAAACATTTATCAAGGAGCTGCTATGTGTCAATTGCTGTATTAGGCACTGGGAACACAGATTTAAAAGGCAGACATGGTCCTATCTCAAGAGGAATGGTTTAGTGGACATTACAGAGGAGCAAACAGGTGATTACACATATGATGTGGTAAGGAATAGGTGACAGCACTAAGGCATATAGGAGGGGCACCTGTCCCAGAATTGGTAAGTAAGGGAGGGCTTCCAGGAGGGAGTGACTCCAACCAGATATTTGAAGGATAAGTAGGAATTAGGATAATAAGGAGTTTAGGGTTTGGAATAGAGGTAATGGATGGGAGGATAGTGTTCTAGTAAGAGGGATAGCTTTGTTATACAGAAGACTAGAGGTAACAAAGAACATCTTTATGCTTCTGAAATATTAACATTAGTTCACTTTAATTGTGGCAGTAGAGTAGTAGGGATACAGTTGTGAGATATTTGAGAAGTAATATTCAACAGAAATGATAATTATTGATTGGATATGGGCCTGGGAGAGGTAAAAATTAAGGATGATGCCCTAATTTATTGTTTGAACCACTGGATGATTTAAGAAGAGTAGGTTAACTGGGAATAAGGCTGGTAAAACTAGTTTGGACATGACAAACTTTTCCAACATTGAAAAACACTGGGACACTTAGGTGGAGATGGTGTAGGCAGACATGTAATTGAGATGGGGCTCGACCTGGATGGCTGAAATTCCTTATCATACAGATGGTATTCCTTAGCATCTATGTGTCAATTCCTTATGACAGTCAGTATAATTCAATGACATTTAAGCCTGGATAATAAATGTATAAAAGAGCTGGTTCAGAGTCAGTATAATTCAATGACATTTAAGCCTGGATAATAAATGTATAAAAGAGCTGGTTCAGAGTCCTCCAAAACAACTGAGGTTCATGCTTTACGGGACCATGCCTTAGACAGTTAGAGTAAGTTGTCATCAAAAAGCACATGAAAACCACAGAGGTTCTCTGACGGTTCCTACTTAAAGGTCCACATGAACAGGAATGCTATAGCAATATAGCTTTAGCTTTGGTTTATGTTACAGAGGGAAACTACCCTCAAAGATGGAGATACAAGCATGATCTGAATTGAAGTCTAGAGATCCTATTGGATGGGTCCATCAGAGTGCCTGCCATACCAATAACTTCCTTCTAAGGGAAAGTGACTTACCCACAAATGGGCTGTGGGAGCTGCCTTGGGTGGCCACGAGTCCCCTTCTTACTAATCCATCTCACTGGACCAGGGTGGTCCTACCCCTAACGAATGCCTAGGCTGGCTAATGTCCTATGAGATGGTTTGGCATGAAAAACTACCCAAATAGGCAAAACGGTCATTAGTTGGGTCAGATGTTCTGGCTCAGGAATTTGAACTAGGGCATCTGAGGAGGGAGTCAATTAGTTGGTTTGGGGAGGGAATATAAGCTAAAAAGAACCACAAAAAGAGGACTTGTGGCAGCAAGAAAGATGAGTAAACTGATGGCATAAGTAAACAGAATTTATGAGTAAGTAGAAACTGAAACAGAAATGATGGAGAACAGAGGATAAGGTGGCTAAATGATACCAGTGGGAGGCAGAGATCCAGTCAGAAAGGAGCTGAGTCACCACCAGAAAGACGATAAACACAGTCCTGCTACTAAAGGGCCAATAAGGTAGCTACTGGAACCATGTTGGATTTTTCTTATTACCAAATATTCTCAACCCGAAGGGTGTTCTATTTATTCCTTTTGTGCCCTTGAATATACTTACAATAAGTTCCTGTTAATTAAGGTAACCAGAATGAGTATTTATTTATTGGAAACAAGTTACTTTACTAACAGAATCCTTCAACCCCCAAATTTCTTGCAGGCTTGCCTGACACACAGCATGATGAAATGCACCATTAGAAATGCAGTCCTTTGGGCTAAGAAATTGGGGGCTCAAGATCATTTAGTAAAATGTAAATGTTACTGAGTGGTATAAAGTAGAAAGTCATTTTTCAACATAAGAGCAACTGTTGAACCTCTAATATGTATTGAGTATTTGTGTGTGTGTGTGTGTGTGTGTGTGTGTGTGCATGCACATACGTGTGTGCTGTGCTCTTGGGCACATTCTCACACTGAGATGGGGGTGGGGATGAGGGGGGAGAGGGTGACAGAGGTAGGAAGCACTGAGAAATATTAAGTATGCATAAAATAAAGTTCTTTTCATTAGAAGTTTACAGTTCATTTGGGGACATACTCAGGACTGGGAAGAATGTTAAAGGTAAGCTCTGGACTAGGGATGGTAAACTTAATGGTCTGCAGGCATGAGGTTAGTAGAGTTGAATGAAGTGGGTGAATAGGGAGTCATGGTGAACTGCAGGATGGGCTATGCATGCAATAGTTTCTGGGCAGAAGGCCTGCCCTGTGTTTATACATCAAAACTTTCAAAAGAGACTCAATTTTTATATAGAATACCCTAAATTATAAATGTTGGTATGTACTTCAAGTACAAAACAAAACAAAACAAAAATCTTTGGAGCCAAACAAAAAAACTCTGTAGGCAGGATTTGGATCATGGGTCAGTTAGTTTATGGTTTTTGTTTTACTGGGTTTCAAAATGTTTAAAGATTTAGGACCTGCATGCAGAAGAAATTTTATGCCTAAATCTAACACATAAATATAGAAAAGCAGTAGTACTGGGGTTGAAACTGGGTGAGGAGGCAGAGCTTTGCTACCCTCATCTTTCTTTCTTTTAAAAAATTTTTTTTAATGTTTATTTATTTTTGAGAGAGAGAGAGAGAGAGAGAGAGGAGGGGCAGAAAGAGAGGGAGACACAGAATCTGAAGCAGGCTCTAGGCTCTGAACTGTCAGCACAGAGCCCCACATGGGGCCTGAACTCACGAACCTCAAGATTATGACCTGAGCCAAAGTTGGACACTTCCTGGGCACCTCTCATTTTTCACTTCACTCTAATCAGGCCCAAAAGGAGCTTGACTAAATTTTGAAAAACCACTGAGATAATTCAATCCCTTAGTTTTACAGATGAAGGACAGGGAGGATCCAAGAGTCAGTGGCCTAAGTAACAGCATTTTGAGGATAACGTCCATTTTTACACAATGAGGTATAAGCTGTTGTATGGTGGTTAAGTGTTATGGTCCTAGAGCTACAACTGCTTGGATTTGAACCCACTTCTCAGGAGCAAATTTAAGAAAGTAGCATTCAGTCACTCTGCCTAACTTTCCATATCTGTTAGATGGGAATGATAAATAATATCACTAACTTCGTTAAGCTGTTGAAAGATTACATGAAATAATACATGCACTGCATGTAGTGTAGTACCTGGTATACTGTACGTGTTCAATAAGTGTTAACCATTTCTACTGTAGAGTATTGTTGCCAGTCATTAACATCATAGCAAGATTTACTGCATGTGGCAATTAGCCGTCACCAACAAAATAGTCTTGGAGAAAGGACATGAGTTTCGATGAGGGCACTTTATATATGGAGCATGGGGATCTTATAGAGAGGACAGGCACTGTGTGTAACCTCAACCTAGGAGGTTTGTTTGTTTGTTTCCTCTGTAGCTCTAGTCCTTCCAACTCCTTGGATTTGAAGACTTCACAGGTTACTGGTAGGTTTTTGATGTTCATATGAACACACAACCCATCATTGATCTAAAGGGCTACAAAGCTACCTAGAATCAGATTTGATAAGCTGAGCAAAGAGCTTAAATATTTGAGGATTAAGTCTTTATTATACAGTGAGTGGTTTAACCAAATTTGTAGGTCTATCCCTCTTCTCAGCCCATAAAGGCACACATGGTCCATTACACCCCTTGTCAAGTACCTGTGGAAGAGAGGTGTAATTGTTTAGGAGTCCAGTTTAGAGGTCTTTCTCAATAGAGATTGTCTCTGTTGGTAGCCTCCATGGGATAATAATCAGTGTGGACATTCAACCAGTGATTCTTGAATACCTTCCATCTGCCCAACTTTAGGGTTCAAGTGTTTCATTGTTTCCTGATCAAGATGGCTTTGTCAGTCCCTAGTTGGTCTGGATGGTAATTCCAGAGCCTAGCGGGCACCACCGTGCACCGCACCCCTCTGCAGTGCTAGTCATTTTCACGGCAGTCACGTTAGGGGCATCTGGTCAAAGAAGAGATTGGAGTTTCTTGGCAGAAGGAAGCCTAACAAACAACCATAAAAGGATTTTCTAAATATGTCCACAATCCAATATAACCCTCGGTAATTTGATTTGTAGGAAATGGAGAGCAGAACATTACACACAGAGTGCTTATCTATAATTCATAATAATTACTGTAATGGGGAATCTATTGTATAGATAGATGTAGGAACACAAGTTACACCCCCAGAAGAATGCACTGCTGGCTGACAGAGCCGTTCACGCCCTCCTAATCTGCCTACCCTTTAGTGCACATCACTTAGCTGCCCAGCAAATTTAAAGCTTTGGAGGTTACCTGTTGAAAGCTGAAGAGTTTCTCCTTTTGATTAGAGAAATCACTGACCCATTTTGGAGGAACTCAAGCACTTCCTTAGCCTGGTTTTTCTCTAGTATTCTGGGTTTTGAGCAATCACAACATAACATTTGAGAACTTATTTATTTGTGATATTGGTGATCTAGTGTTATGACAGGGACGGTATCCCTTCAATGGGAGTGATAGGGCCTCTTCAGTTCCTTATGCCCCTGAAGGTTCAATCAAGCTGAAGACTGATATGCCATTAGGGGATGTGGCCCCTTGAAAGGGGGCTGCAGAGAGAAACAAATTTGTGAAGAACAACAACAACAAAAAAAAATGGAAAGAGGTAACTTTGTGTTGAATGCAGACTTTAGAACTGCATATTCCTTTACCATATAAGTCTGTTTATCTTTGTTGAATTGTGAGATACCTATGCCTATCTATAAATAAATACATATTTCCTGAGAGTAAGGGTAGAGTATGCTACATATTTCACAAGAAAATAATTGTGATATCTTTGTTCTTTTACTTTAAGCATTATTTTCATAACGGACAGCTCTCTTTCCCAGATGCCCCTTCTGACCCTTGAATTCCACCCCAAAGGGCTTTGTATACCTGCTACTTCAAACACTGATAATAGTCTCCTTTAGTTGTTCTTTTTACAGTTTATAATTGTCCATCATCATTTGCTTTTGGTCTGTCTGGGAGACATTCAAAATCTGGCCACGACTTTATTTTTAGTGGCAGAGCGTGTCTACTCCTCAGCTGTTGGGAATGCTGGTCCTGGCTGCGAATCTTGTTTGCTTTAAGTTGCAATGCTTTTTTGCCCCATGTGTTTTAGTTTTTGGAAGCAGCTGTATTGGTAAAGCTTCTGGCTGAATTACCGGACAAAGCCCGCATTATAAAAATCCTCAACTTGTTTGCTCTTCACTTCAAAAAGGCTGTGGGCTGCCAGCTTGTCATACTCATATTACCCACATGCCTGTTTAAGTTTTCACCAGCAGGCATGAATCTCTTGGTCTCTACTTTTTTTTTTTTTTTTTTTTTCGCAATTGGTTGGCCTATAGCTATTTGGTTTGATACTGATCTGTCAGAGACAAACCATGAAGTGGTTGCCATAAGACAGCTGGCAGTCTGCGGCTCTCCCATTAGCAAGGAGAGGGATTTGGATAGAGGATTTTACTTTTTCCTCTGGTCATCGTCTTCCGAATGGAGCTGAAACTGGCATAGAAGACTTCTATTGGCTTTTGTAAAGCTGACTGCTCAGTCCTTAAACTTGAAATGCAGGTGGGGTGAGAGTGAGTCTGTATGTCAGCATCAGGGACTCTAAAGCAGTAAAGCGGGATATGGTAGGGAACAGTCTTATGTGCCTATACATAGAGAGGAGGAAGAAGTTTCAGTTGGTTGGTGGCCCATAAAAGCACCGGCTCTCATGCTATGTAGTTGTTCAATTGCTTAAATTGCCACCATCTCACTGCTTTCATTGCCCCTAAACTAATCCTTCTGTTTCTCTAAATCTCATAATGCTTACTGGGCCTTCACTGCCATTTCTGATTTTTATTATCACCACAAGCTGTCTTTCATCTATCCTTATGATTGTTTTCTGTCTTGGAGAACTTCTGGATAGCTAGAGAATTTAGTGGATGGAAGCTGAATTGATCTGCAGTTGGTTATTGGTATTTATATCGGATATCATGGATTCCATCCTCCAGTGTTCAAGATAAATGATAGGTGACAAGAGAATTAGCTTTCTCTGGGTCTTTATAGAGTCTGGCTCTGACAAGGGATGTCAGTGCAGACTTAAAGAGCAGACCTCTGGATTTAGCTTTTGGAAGTGTTCTCAGCATCAAAACCTTGGTTTAAATAGTAGTAAATCTTGTGCTTGAATTAAAAGCAGAAAAAAATTTTCTGAGCTTTGCCAAGACTAGAGGTGCAAACTCTCAGCCTTTGGAGCTTCTCTGGTTCACAGATGAAATTTTGTTTAGCCTGAACGTTTATACTCCACCAAATGATTGGTTTTTCCCCCCTTTCAACTGAGTTCGTTGTCATCACCTACAGACCTAAAAACTGGGAGACTCCACATAAAAATCTTAATTTCCAGCTTCTTGGGAAACTGTAAATTCTGGCAATACTGGGCTTATATTTTTTCCTGCAAACAACTGATGGAGTTTCATAGTTGCTGTCCCTTTTAAGTCAACAAGTTCAGCCCAGGCTCCACAAATCCCTGTGAATTCTCTGTTACTAAGGCAAGTGTTAATTGCCACTCATCCTAGTTGCAATTTTGCTACTTTAAAGATAGTGTTAGGAATCTTTAACACTGTGTTCAAGTCACCTTGTTTTCTCCTCCCATTGTATTTACTTTCTTAGCCCCTAAAAATATTTGCTTTTGTGGTGTCTACCTTCATCTCTCTATGAAGAATAGGAAAAACAGAGCAAAAAATGACAGCTCCTCTTATCAAGACACTCACAAAATGGGTCTGTTGGATTTATTTTGTGTGCTGTGTTTTTGTAAAATTCTGGTGTCTGAATACTTGTGGTGTCAGGAATAATGTCTAAGGCAGATGCAAAAGAGACTTTGTTATCTCTGTTAGATATAAGCGATTCAGGATGGCAGTAATACACTGGGTGAGAAGTGAGTCTGAGAGGTCACAGGATTGTGGAAAGCTTAAGTATAATGAACTGTGAATCCTTTGAAGAAAAACAAGCCCTTCATATCCTTCCCTATGCTGGAGATTACAAAAGAAAACCCAGGCTTGAACCCTACCTCCTTTCCAGACTGCATCAAATAAGGAAATGTGAGTCATTGTGTATTGTCTTGAGGCTCACTCTATGTATGTAGTGCAGACTTCCCAGATGACTTCTATGTGTGTACAGAGGGAGAGGACCATGGATGGAAGAACCTGTTAAGAATTCATTCACTATACCACTTGTCCCTTGGTTTTGGGACATTCAATGCCCATGGAGCCTCTTCGTGGGAAGAGACACACCAAGGAGAAATCACATAAAATATCCTCTGGGTGCTTGATAAATATTTCAAAATGAATGTGTAGCACAATGTTTGTTTGTTTTTAACAAGGAACTCAGAACAAAAAGTGATCAGCTCCTGGCTTTTTAAAGATTGGCTCCTTAGGAAGACATTGCCATTTGAAATTACTTAACATTTTTACCCCAGTATAAATGCTTAAGGCAAGAACTAGATTTTATACCTAGCAAAAAGCAATGTAAATGTCAAAGAACATATTCCAGAGCATTACACTTACAGCTCTTAAAATGGCATCTTAGAATGGTATTAATCACTGTCAGTTTTGCATACAATGTTTCATCAATTAAATAGCAGGAGGACCTGTCCTTTCATGGAAAGCAAATAACACATATGGATTTCCTCTTAGCAATTAGCCGAACATTCTGCATTTCCTTCTTGCTTGCAAAAAGGGTTTGGACTGAAACCATCAACATGTTTGTGTTCTTCATCGGTAAAGCAAAGCAGATGTGTAACAGCTTCAGTAGAATCCAGATTCATTTATAAAGCATCTTGTGAAACATCTTGATGTGGAAGCATTTCTGTATCGTTAGATCTTTTAGAGTTGGATAGAGGGTGACACCCTATAAAAGTTGCGAAGTGCTTTAAACTTTGTCGTGTCTTGAGCTGAGGTTTTCAAGACTGTGTCATTCTGTGTTTGTAGAGGGGAGTTTAAAACTTTCAAGCTTAATGTGAAAAATTTGTTTCCAGCAGGGACTAGTTTCAGCTAGGTCTATGGATTTATAAAATGATGAGGCAATTTTATGCAGCAGAGACTGATGATAGAAATGCAGTTTACATAAAATGGCAATGGATTAGCACTTAAACCACTTTCCACATATGTTTAAACAATCTTCCACGACCCTCAAAAATCTCCTTTTATAAACTTCATCATTTATCTAGGATTAAAAGGGCCATGTTTTGACAACATTGTTGATTTACATGTAACTCATCATTTGTTTATCATTTATCTGAGATGATTAGTGCCTGAACTTCATAGGCCTGGAATGTGTATTACACTTGTTTACATTTTTGGTAGCTGATGCCCTTTTTAATGTACTTTTTAGGGCTCAGGACAGTTTGGTGACTTTGATGATCCTACTAGTAATCAGTCCCATCTAAGCCTGAGGGAAGTTGGAGATTTATAACTTTTCAGCACAGCTGAGTTTTAGTGATAATCCATCAAAGTTCTTAGTATTCTTCTCAGACCCTAGTCTCAGACCTAGTCTGACAAGATGCATTGGTCTCTGAAAATTGGCCCTCAGGGCCGTGAAATCCTATAGAGGGTCAGGAATACAGCACCAGGTGTAAGTATTCTCAAATGTGAAGATGTAAGTGAACAAACAGAAATGTGGAAGAGATACAAAAACAGAAATTCTATATTCGTAAATTATACATACATAAACACACACACACATATATTCTAGGTAAGATATAGTTATTATATTATACTTTAATTATCATCTGCCCATCTAAAATAGCTTTTGCATTTATATTTCCAATGATAGATAATGCCTGTTGCCAACTATTTGTTCTTATTTTTCCCCGCCTAGGACCATCTTAAATTGATACCATAGCTTAAAATAAGGAGACATTCAGAGGAAGTAACTGAAAATAATTTCTATCTGTAGAACAATTTCAGTGGTTAGGTGAATGATTGTACACCTACAGAAACTTACAGTGTAACAAGGTGGTGAATTTGTATTTTTATTTCCAACAAAATCCTTGTAAAAGATGTCTATTAGGAGAAAAAGCATTCTGAGCAGAAGGCAAACTCTGCTCTGTGGGTGCTGCAAAAGGTATGGGGATGCACACGTTGGGAGCTCTAGATGTGTCAACTATGCTGAGCAGAGTAAGAAGGAGAACATGGCAGGAGGTGAGTATGGAGAGAAATGAAGAGAGAGAGAAAGATGGAGGAAGAGGCAACTCCCATGAGAGGGAGAACTATGGTGAAAGGCATCAAAAAATAATTTTTAGGAAGCATTCCTGTGACATTTGTGTAAATTCTCCACATTACCCATTAAAGATAATTCACAATCAAGATTTATGTAATACTTCAGGTCTTCTGTGGCCAGAGTGCTGTTTCATTGAATAGAAGGCTATTCAGAGACTGATCCAAGTGGGAGTCAGCTATATACCTAGGTTACATATGGGGTTTTGGATACAAATCATTACCCTAGAAATAGGTTAAAAGCACATCTTCACTATGAGCATTTATGTTTTGTTATTACATGGAAGTAAATATTACAAAATTTGGACTGTATAGTTATTTCAAGTGAACAAAATACAGAAAATATGGACATATAGGAATGTTTCTTCTATTGTGTTATACATCTACCCATAGAAATATATCTGTAATGGGGAAAGGTAGAGCAGAGATTTTGGAGAGATTTAGTAGTAAACCATTTAGTTCTATAACTGGATCAAAAACAGGAAGAAGTAATCTGTATCAATATATACAATGCCCAGACAGAACTTAGAGTCAACAGTATCTTCTTAAATGATGTATTAACAAAATTATTCATAGAAGAAGAGCTAACTGAAAGGACTCAGTCTGTCTTCTAGGAGATAAGAGCCTCTGGATGAAAAGGTCATGAGGTAGCAATAAGAAAATGGTAAAATAAAATATCCAACAGCTAGAACTTAAGGTGACACGGATAGAGTGGTGAATTGCTGGTGGAGACATGAGGTAAGAAGAGGGAGAGAATAATTTCCTTGTATTATTCTGTATAAGCCAAATCATTCATTCACTGTGTCATTGATTCTTGGCCAGATTCTAACCGGCTAAGGACTGCTCTTAGAGATAAAGCTCTTAGACAAAATAAAGTTAATGTAGTTCATGTAATGGCTACAGTTTCTTAAGAGCAAATATGGCTGTTGCATCTGGCTAGCTTGGGAACAGTCCTCTGGTTGGGGTTGATATGGTGCTATTAGTCTGTGTTCTATAGCATGTTGGTTGGTTTGAGATTAATGGCTGAGAATCAACAGAGGAAGTCTTAAAAATTCCCTCGTGAACAAACAAGCTAAAAATTGATTTTTAACTTAGATTCAATGGACATCCATTTACTGAGAAAATTGGAGTTGCTCTTGGTAAGGAAGAAGAGGTCAGTAACAGCCAGGCTTGGGCTTGTTCAATGCTTTTGAGTTACCTCAGTTGACGAGAATAAATCCCTGGGGACTTGGCTGTAACCGTGGGACTGGAATTAAGCAGGCTTTGAAGCCCCCCAGTTGAGGCCAACAATCCTAGAAACTTGAAAAATTAGTAGGAGGTGCTATGCCAGGCACTGGAATAAAGGCCTCTAAATGCTGTTAGAGAAGCCACTGAAACAGAACAAAGATAAATAGCCTCAGAGCACGGAAATGCTACTGACTAAGTGAGAGTCTATGGTCTTTCGGGTTATCCAGAGATGCAAACTCACCACCAGGCACTGCCCCAGAGAAGAGCTGAAATTCACATTTTGAACTGACAACCATGAATCAGTGAGACCTCAGTGTTCAGGCTGAAGCAACTGGAACTGCAGGCCATCCACCAGGGGGCAGTAAATTGAAGCATGCATGGTCAATCTGACTCTTGAAGGAAATTTACTATTCAATAGGCAACTTTTGGATTTTATTACCAAACCAAGGAGCCATCACAATTTTTCCTGGGAGAAACAGAGGCAACTCTAGGAAACCTCCAGGAACACAAAGGCCTGACATACTGACATGATTTGGGAAGCCGGAATGACAGTTAATGCTTTAGTTTTACGGTGTCTGATTCCCCACAAATAAGGTCTACTTAGGCCAGGACAAGCAGCTTGCAAACCCTGAAGAGGCTGGTTATGACTGGGTTGGAGATTTGCCTCCTTGTTTGTTTCAGGCGAGACACAGTGATAATAAACAAAGTTGCTTTGCTTTTCTAGCCATCCACTCCTCAGGGTTTAGCAGACCTCAGGGCACAAAGGTTGCTCAGAAATTTGGGTAGGGGGAGGAAGAAGAGATGATCCTATCTTTGTTTTTGTTGTTTTAGAAAGAGCTTCCAGTGGCTATCAGCTCCCCGAGGGAAAGAATTAAATGAATACACCTTTTTCCTTCTATTACTAGCAACACTGACTCTGCAGGAGGCTTGGGCGGCCTCAGAAAGCTGACAAGTTTTGCTTCTGGATAATGCTTAGAGGAGCTTCGAAGGGTCACAGTGCCTGAGAGGAATCATGAACAGCTCAGTAAAGGAAGGGGAATCCAGAAACTGAGTATAAGATTTCATGAAACATGAATAGGAAGGGTCCCAGGGTAGCGCATATAGAGATTGGGACAGTCTTTGTGGAATACTACCAAGATATAACCAGAGAGATGCTGTAATAATACATGCTAACTAACATTTATTTTGCATCTGCCATGTGATGGGCACTGTTCTAAATGCTTACCTATAATGATTTATTTAATCCACACAATCCTAGGGTGAGATACTATCATGAATGAATTTTGTAGATGGAGAAACTGAGGCACAGAGACATAAAGATCTCCCAAAACAGGGCTCAGTGACTCAGGCTGTGCTTTTAGTATGCTGTTCTGCTTCACAAACATGGCAGACGATTTCTTCATCAGGGTTTCAGGGGGGCAGAGTACCAGAGTTTACTACGAGAAAGGTAACTGTGGGGCACCTGGGTGGCTCAGTCAGTTAAGCATCCAACTTCAGCTCAGGTCATGATCTCACAGTTCATGAGTTTGAGCCCTGGTAGGGCCCTGTGCTGACAGCTCAGGGCCTGGAGCCTGCTTCAGATTCTGTGTCTTCCTCTCCCTTTGCCCCTGCTCCATTTGCACTCTGTCTCTCTCTCAAAAATAAACAAACATTAAAAAAAAACAAAAACGAAGAAAGGTAGTTATAAATTTGGGGTAGAGGGAAACTCATCAAATAAGATATTTAGAAAGCATTTTATGTTGAATACTATGTACGCCCTGTCTCTGACACCCCTATACTTCAGTTTTAAGAAATTATGACTAAAAAAACTATATTATTTTTCAGTATATATGGAATTGAATTTCTCTTTGAATGTAGCACTGTGTAAAAAAAAAAAAAAAAAAAAAAAGGTCCATGACTCCAGGTTGCAATGGTTGTCTAACAGAAAAACTTCTGTCACTAGTTAAGCAGTTGCTATTTTTCCTTAAAGTTATTAAAGCTCTTTAAAAGTTGGAACTCCAGAATAATAAAGACTGCAACGTGAGGTGGCACCACTGTGGCATAGTGGTTCTAAGCACAGTGTGGTGTCTTACCCTGTTTTGTGCCCCAGGTCCTCTTCTGAATAGTTGTGTGACCTCAGGAAAATCACAAGAACTCTCTGAGCCAACGGATCTCTTCTGTAAAAGGCAGGAAATAATCTTTACTTAATAGGGTTTTTGAGAATATTAAACGAGGTTATGATTGTAAAATGGTAAAATGCCTGGCAGATAGTTAAGAATATAATGTAATATATTACTCTTGTTATTCTTAGCACTTCTCTTTTTTGATTGCTAGTATCATCTTTAGTCTGAACTTCAGAAGCACATGGAGTTAGGCTGGATACCAGGTGATCTGGCCATAGTCACCTTCTACTGTAGCTAGTCACTAACAGTTGTCAACACTACCAGACATATTGACAATCCTCCATTTTTTGAAATAAGTGTTTCACTTGGCTTCTGATGTCCCCTCTACCACAGTGGCCACTTATCTCACACCTAATTCCTATTCATCATCCCATCTTCTTAATATCAAAGTATGCTAAAGCTTCGTTCTTGGAACTCTCCTTTATCTGCATTTACTCTCTTTGTCTATCTCTTGTTTTATAATCTGAATGTCTTAAAAAATTGATTAATTAAATCCCAGTATAATGAACATATTATACTGGTGTTATATTAGTTTCAGGTGCACAATATAGTGGTTCAACAATTCTGTACATGTTACTCAGTGCTCATCATGATAAGTGTACTCTTGATCCTTTTCACCAATTTCCTACCCACTGTCCCTCTGGAAACCATCAATTTGTCCTCTATAGTTAGAGGTTGGTTTTTTTTTTTTTTTGGTCTTTTTTTGTTTTTTCTTTGTGCTTTGCTTTGTTTCTTAAGTCCCACACAGGAGTGAAATAATATGGATTTGTCTTTCTCTAACTTATTTCACTTAGCTTATACCCTATAGGTCCATCCATGTTGTAAAAGTCAAGATCTCACTCTTTTTTATGGCTGAGCAATAGTTCATTGTATATACATACCACGTCTTCTTATCCAGTCATTTGGTGATGGGACACTTGAGTTGCAACCATAACTTGGCTATGGCAAATAATGTTGCAATAAATATAGGTATGCATACTCAAATTAGGGTTTTGGCTTTCCCTGGGCAAATACTCAGTAGTGGAATTACTGGATTATATGGTAATTCTATTTTTAATTTTGTGAGGAACCTCCATACTGTTTTCCTGAGTGGAAAAACCAACTTTTCTACCAATAATGCACGAGGATTTCTTTTTCTCCACATCCTTGCCAACAGTTCTTCTTTCTGGTGTTTTTGATTTTAGCCAACTTGACAGGTGCAAGGTGATATTCTGTGGCTTTGATTTACTATTTCTCTGATGGTGAGTGAGGTTGAGAATCTTTTCATGTCTGTTGGCCATCTGTAGGTCTTCTTTGGGAAAAATGTTTGTTTATGTCTTCTGTCATGTCATTTTTTACTGTTTTTTGGGGGGGTTTTTGGTATTGAGTTGTATAAGTAATTTCAGTATCTTTTTAATGTCACGTTGACATTGCTCCTAACTTTATATCTCCCAACTAAAACCCAGTTTGGACTCACATAGTCAACTGTTTATTAACATCTCCACTCAGATGTCTAAAACACACATCACACTAATTATGCAAAACCCTTGACTTCCCTCAAAAACGTACTCTATCCCACTCTTCCCTATCTCCAGTTTCTAAAAAAGCAACAACAAAAACAAGTAAGAAAAAAACCCAAAACACCAGAAAACCTGAAATCATTCTTTCCTTCATGTACTACACATCCATTCCATTCTATCAGAAAACCCTACTGACTCCATCTTCAAAATATTTCCAGAACCTTACTTCTTCTCACTCAGTAGCTCCTCTGATGCCATCCAGGTCCAAGTTACCATCATCTCTTGTCTTCATTTTTGCAAATGCCTCCTACTTGGCTTTATTGCTCCCACCACTGCCTCCCTCAGTCTGTTCTCAACACAGTATTTGAAGTAATCCTCTTGAAACTTAACTAAGATACTGTCATGCCTCTGTTCATATCCAGTATCACTCAAACCAAAGCCAATAATAATAACAATAATAATAATTGTTATTATTATTATTATTGAGGATGCTTTCCTCTTCTAACTTCTCGGACTTTCTTCTATTGCACACTCTTTAGCCATATTGGCATCCTTGATTTTCCATGCATATGTCAGGCTCACTCCTTTCTCAGGGCATTTGCACTGGCTTTTCTCTCTGCCTTGAATACTTTGTTTACAAATATTGATAAAACTTGCCTTTTCACCTCAGCTTGACTACTCTATTTATAATGGTAATCCCTCCTTATCTCTAACTCCCTACACAAAGGTAAACTGGACTAAGATACTTGACTACACCCTTTTTCTGCAAAACAATTAACACCTGTTAATAGGCTTTGTATTTTATTATCGATTTGTCTATTGTCTGATTCCTCAACTTGAATACTTCAGCTCCACCAGGCCAGCAAATTTTGCTGTTATGGTGACTGCTACATTCCCAGTATTAAGAACAACAGTTTTGGTAAATGGTAAATATAGCCCTGAGTGACATATTAGGCATTCAATAAACACTGGTTGAATGAATGAACGATTTGCTTATTTCTTATGAATTAGACCATGCTTTGGTACCTTATTGTACCAATTACTGGAGTCAATAGGTATGGCTGCAAACTATAAGTAAATTTCAGCTCATGTACAAGGCTGATTTCAAATATTTGGTGTGTAGATGCATAGATCTTGGCCTCTGTCATCTTTAATGTTTACTGTACCATTTTCTTCTGGGGTGTGTATTTACCGAAATCATCTTAGTCCTCATTCACTGTTCTCCACCAAAAATAATGGAGAATTCCTCAGGTGAGAGGAAAAATAGTATGTAGTTTTTTAATCCTCTCTTTAGTGTTTAGAATTCTTTTCATTCTCACTTGTGACACCACTGGTATTGCAAACCAAAGAACCCAACATTAAAATTTTCCTGCCATTTGGAATTCAGACAATAGCTGCCTTGATCCCTGTTCTTCTCTTGCCAACAATTGGAGAAGCTATTATATTACATGCATGGACTGTCCAATGAACAGAAGGCCAGGTGTCACTTTGAGTGACAGCCTTCCAGTTTGCAAAAACTGTAATTCTCTTCATTCAATTGAGTGATTGTGTGGCTGTATGTCACTTTGCCTTCAAAATATCTCCTCTTAACTTCCACTGTTTTGACTGCATTGTGGAGTTGATGCTGTAAGGAGAGGGTGGTATAATGCAGAGAGCACTGACAAGTTTGAAGCATGTGCAAGCGGGAGCATATCTCCCCCTGCAACGTTTATATCTTTGGCTAATAGTGATATAATTCCTCTCTCCTTTTTAAGTGACGGGTGGTAGGATTTGTGCTTTTGTTCTTCTATAAAAGGAAAATCAGGTTCGTGTGGTCTGTAAGGATAGGATTCATCTAGTTTTAAGATTTGGATCTAATTCCTCAAGAACATTCTTATATTAACATAGTTGAATGGAAATAAAACTATGGCTGTGCTAAACTGATTCTGTCATCTTACTCAAAATGGAGATCATCGTGTGGCTGATTTAGCTGCAGTTGTTCTCATTTGATGTTACTGTCAAGATAGCCACAACGATGAGCTTGGAAACAAAGTGGTCTGTTTAACTGGCCACAGGTGACAGTCAATGGACTGGTGTTTTTCTTAGCAGCATCTAGCAGGGCTGTTTTTTCTCAAGTGTCCTGTGATGTTAAGTAAAAACATCTATATTGCCACTCACCCAGACAGCAGTATAGTTGCTTTAGTTAGTTGAACAATTTCCTAAAAGTTGGGAAGACTTACCATTCTTCAGAGTCAGCCCTTGAGTGGGAAGAAAAGTGCCTCTCTTTGCAGTATAACTGGATTAGGGCTCAAGCAATCTGTTCTTTATCCAAACAACAGCAGCAGCATATTATGAAGGTCTGGGCCCTTAGGATGGGGACTGAGACTTCATTCTTTTAGAGAAGACTTTTCTCTGGTTCCGAGTCCTGTTTTAGAGAGATGAATGTGTCAGAGACTGCTATGCATTGGCAAAATTCATTTTCTGCCCTTCCTGGGGAAACGGCTAGACCTATTTCCCAGTCTTTCTTTGGTAATGTGAAGGTATATGATAAGAGCTTTGGCCTGTGAAATTTGAGTACACTGTGTCACTTCTTGGTCAAAGTGGTAAAGATGTAGGTGTGTCTTCCTTGTCTGCTGGCTGAACAGAGGCACTCCAAGGATCTAGATATGGGTGGGGCCATGAGACTGAAAGATCCTGAATGGAGACTGCTTGAGTAGAAACACCTGTGTTGCAGGGTAACATGAGTATGTAAGGGTGTTCTCAGCCATTGACATTTTAGGATTTACTTGCAAACAACAGCTAGCATTACTGTCCTAATTAGCCTGTCAGCCACAGGCTGAATGAAAAGGGGAGGCTTTGGCGGAAATAGGACCAGTTGGATTGCTCTTACAGAGATAATTTTTATCTAACTCTAATTCTAGAGTTGACACGATAAAGAATAAAACGAATTCTGAATAAGTATTTATTATCTTACATGTAAATGACAAAAGTGACAAAGATAACCTCAATATTTTAAGCTGAGAAATTAGAATAGTACTTACCTCAGACAAAGAGTGAAAATTGGGAAGAAGAGCTCAAGAGGGGTTCATGATTATGAAGTGGATGCAGTGAATGCTGTTTGGTATGTGAACAATATGAAGAGCTGGGAATACAGAATGGGAGACTAGGTGAGAGGTTAGAGTGCAGCTTTAGATTTATGAGTTGTTAACATCTGCAGAAAAACTGAGAGGAAAGGTAAACAAGTATAATGGTAGCACAAACGAGGATCCTACTGTTAAAAGAGAAACAGGAATCAGTAAAGGCAGCAGAAAAAAAAAAAGACGAGAGCAATATAAATGAAAGACAAATTAAAGAGCAATATAATATAAAAGCAGAAGAGAGTTTGCTAAGTAACTTTGCTTTGACTTTTTAAGTCTCCTTCCTGTGGACATACGTTTGCATGACTGTGATAGATTTATATATCTATAAACTGCTACTTTGTAAATTTTTAAGGGATGGTCACTGGGCTGGCCTACTGTAAGCCTAGGGCAAAGGAAGCTTGGAAAGGCATAGGACACATTTTGGCTTTAGTATATGTTTCAACCTCTGTAAGATATTTGTTGAGCATCTTTGATATGGTAAGCATTAAATAAAACTGGTAAAATGGGAGATGGTCATACTACTAGCCATAATATAGAGTCATAGGTGCCCTGATGTGCTTTGAGGATGCAAGGCTGGGGGTGATGAATTGTTTTTCCCCTGAAAGATGTGTCAGAGAGAAGGTAATATAAGAGCAAAGTAAATTTCAAACAGAGAGTGCACAATGAGCAAAGGCAAACAAGCACATGCATGGGAAAGAACTGAGGAATGGTGAGAGGTCATGTGTGGCTACTGGGTGATGAGGCTGGAAAAGGGAGGGTAGCTCTACTAAGGATTCTAAAAAAAGGAGGGACAAAGATCTCTGCTTTGGAAAGATTGGGAGAAACAGGAAGCATGGATGACCATTAGAAGATTATTACAATTGTCAGGTAAGAAATAATGAGAGTTCAGTATGGAGAGTGGTAGGCATAGGAAGGCAGGAGGGAACAGATGTGAACATGTGTTAAAACTGGAAATGGTAGAATTCTCTGACAGACTGGATGTAGAAATGAGTGGAAAGCTTAAGAAAGTTCAACAATTCTGCCTAAATTTGAGGAAGCCATTAAAGGCATAGGGTGTGGGGAATTGGTATTATATATTTAGATTATTATCCACTACATCTAATGGGGGGAGGGGGAATTGCCTTCAGCTTCAAGGAATATCCAGAATACAACTGCTTCTCATCATTTCCCCCTCTATTACTCTAGACCAAGCTGCTGTCCTCTTTTGCCTAGATTACTACAATGCCTTCTAGTGACCCTGCATTTACCCTTGGCTTTTGATAGTCTATTCTCAATGCAGTAGGCAAAATTATCCTGCTAGAACGTAAGGACAAGCATCTCCTCTTCTCAGTATCATTCACTAGCTTTCTACCTTCCTCAGAACAAAACCAAAATTCTCATATGATCTACAAAGAATTATCTAATCTGCCATCCTTCATGTTCCCCTCTCATCCACACATACACACCCATTATCTGCTATCTGGCTTGCTTAACTCCAGCTTGATTGGCTTTCTTGTGATTCCTATAATAGAACAGGTATATTTCTGCCTCAGGCCCTTTGCACTTGCTTTTGTCTCTGTTGGGAATGCGCTCTCTTGGAAACTTGCATGGTTCTGCTGCTTCACTTTTTTTCAGGTCTTTACTCAAATGTCATGTTTACTGAGAGGCCTTCCCTCATTATTCTACTTCAAATGTAAGTATGCCTTTCTTTCCCTTCTCTGCTTAATTTTCATTCTTAGCACTTTTCACTGTTTAGCATTCTTGATTTTTACTTAATTACTTTAATTTTTAATGTGTTTAATGTGTCTTCCTCACTAGAATGCAGGCTTCATGAAGGTGGGATTAAAACAATTTTTTTCATCTCTATCAGACACCAATGGTATTCATTAGTATTTCTCCAAAACACTTTCAATAATATTCAAGATACATTACATAAATAATGAAGTTATATAACTTATAACATTATATAACAAAATTATAATTGTTTTTAAATGTTGAAACTGGGATTATATAAACAGTTTTGAGGATATATGTTATAAAAAGCATGGTCCAGAAATGTCTCTTAAATGAGGTAAGGAGCTGAGGCAGACATCAGCCATACCATTTCTGTGAATTCCAGATCTACATTGGGAGGCTGGATGCACATGGTTGGTGAGAGGCTGCAAGTCATTGAAGGACTCAAAGATCTCCTTAGACTTATATATCTTTGAGACAGTAAGAAGGAATTAATTCTTGCCTGTTCTCCACCTTTGAACCATGATACTGAAACTCCTATGGCTACATACATCATCACTCTTGTAACATCTCCAAACGATTCACCAATGATGTAATATAAACTGTCAGCTTTGGAGAAATGTGTTTTAGACAATAATGGAAGTGTATGTGGAGAACATGATGATTATGTAACACCCAAACGAAATAATTCTAACAGTGAAGAAGGTAAAGGTAATAAACACTTGGCCAAGGAGATAACATGATCACGAAAGTGGTTCTCTCAGGGCGAGGCTCATCAATTGCATTTCAGACTGTGCTGACCTCTGCAATTTCCCCAAATGTGGGAAACTTGGTGCGTAATTGGTTAGTGGTAGACTGCGTTTGTGCTCTTAAAAGAAAAAAAGGTGAAGATAATAAAGTCAGTCTTGTGAATTACATGATTGATTCATCTACTTGTCAACACTGATTGAATCTGTCCTTTGTAGGCTCTGTTTGGAAACAGGGATGCAAGATTAACGAAAAATTATGCTCACTGCAGATAAAGTTCACAGTGTAATTAGGAACACAGGCAGGAAAATGAATAATTATTTCACTGTATAAAATATTATGACAGGGGCGCCTGGGTGGCTTAGTCGGTTGAGCGTCCGACTTTCGCTTAGGTCATGATCTCGCGGTTCGTGGGTTCGAGCCCCGCGTCGGGCTCTGTGCTGACTGCCGGCTCAGAGCCTGGAGCCTGTTTCAGTCTGTGACTCCCTCTCTCTCTGACCCTCCCCTGCTCACGCTGTCTCTCCCTCTCTCTCTCCTTGAAATAAATTAAAAAAAAAAAAATATTATGACAGAGTCATACAAAAGATGTTATGGGAGGCAATGAGAAGAAAACGTCCAATCACAAAATCTTTTGTTTGTAGAGATCCAGGATACAACTTTGAGGAGAAAAGCAGTATACATGATTTTGTGCATATATTTATAGTAATATTAAATGTAAAAATACATATAAGGGAGCATAAGGTTAAACTATTTTTTATTAATCAAATTGATAGTTGAATTTAAAGATGATGCAGTGTCTTTATAGATGACTGTGTTCAGCAGCTGAAAATTTGACTCTCAAACTCAAGATAGAGGTTGGGGCTAGAAAGCAGCATTTTGATATTGTTGATTTATAGGTGATAAAGTTATAGCAGTGAATACGATTACTCAGAGAGCATAGAGCAGGATGGTCCAATATCTATCTATCTATCTATCTATCTATCTATCTATCTATCTATCATCTATCTATCTATCGATGGGTGGGGAAGAGAAGCCTGTGACAGAAATGGTGGAAAAATATCATGGGAGTTGGAGACAATCCAGGAGACCCATTTTCAATATCAAGGAGGAAAAAAACTGGAGAAGGAAATTCTCAATCCTGTCAAATGCTTTGTAGTATCAAATGAAATGACTGAAATGAAATATTATTAAAAGAAAATACTGCAGACAGCTTCTTTAATTGATGGGTAGACTCAAAGTTCTAAGTTGGTTTAATACTCTTTAGAATATGAGGCGACTTCATACCAAAAAAAAGTAACTCAGGAACTAGAGAAAAAAATCATCAAATATCAAGTTTCCATTATAGTCTTTCCATTGTATCAGCAAACATATTACCTGGTTTTTATTAGTCCAATAAAAGCGATGGCTTTTTCAAAAATTCAGGTTTGGATAAAGTCCACATGATTTCGGGATTTTCAAAATCTATTTGACAAGACCATAAGGAGGATATAGCATGGATCCAATTTTATGCTATCTATATATTTTTCCCAGGTCACTTGTTTCTTGCCCTCTTCTTTCCTAATATTTCCTATAGAGTTTCTCTGTGGTTTTCAAAATCCCACTAGCATATTTTTGTCATACCCGACATTCATCTTGTTGTAGGCTTAGATATTTCTGGAAGATCAAATCACTGAGCCTAATAAAACACAGATAATGGCATTTTTGACGATCTGGTACATCCATTTCTTAATGAGCTTAGGGGTCACACTGTCTGGTAAATGGCAGAGCGGGCACTAAGGCAGATTTGGGCCGCTGGTGGGCATCGATGTGATTATTGGCTGGAAGAAATGTGGATGAGTTGGTCTATGTCTAATCCTTTTGTGGCTTTCTGTGTGACACACTGTAATGAAAACATTGCCGCAAATGACAAGAATTGTCAAAATGGGCTACCAGAAGATGTTTTTCACTCTAGAGTCTGCTAACCAAAAATGTACGGTACATTGTGTTATATCTATATGCTGCTCTTACTCAGTGGATGTACACAGGAGCTGAGCAATTAAGGTGTGGTAAGAAAGTGAAACCCTCTTTGAAGTCAATGTAGTGGGGGTCTAAAGGATAATTGTTTTATTGCTGCAAATGTAGAAATAGGTTGGAAGTCAAATTTCACTCCTGGGGCTAAAGTCTTATTTGCTTTTGAATGCTAGGTATTTAGTTTAAGTATTAAAGATAGTTATACTGTTTCTATACTTATTATTTGTAATTTTTGGGTGTATGATTTAACAGTTAAAAACACACAAACTCTCTTCTATTAAACTGTTTAATCATTTAGGTCCTTCCAGGAAATTTATATATAAACATTAACTGTTTGCTTGGGCCATGCAATGTAGATTAAAGTTCCTGGGAAAATTAAAAGATCTTAAACAATTCACTATTGAAACCACACACCTAGTGTAATAAGTGCTTTTTAGTGATTTTCTCACCTACTCCTCCCAACATCTTTAGAAATCTGTACTATTATTCTCCCATTTACAGATTAAGTATCAGAGACAGACATACAGAGGCAGCAAACTCAATATCACGATTCAAACCCAGGGAATCTAAACTCCAGAGCGCATCTGGCCACTCACCTAGCTTTTGCTCACCTATGCATAATTTGTGCTGCCACATATTTTATCTCATTTGAATTTCTCAGCACTGTGAGGCAGGCATGGAAGGACAACTATTCCTGTTTTGAAGATGAAGATCCCAATTACATGACTTATGCAGTGTCTCATAAAAATAAATGTGTGACAGACTGGGCTAAATTCTAGCTTTCTTAATTCTATTTCAGCCACTTTTTATCTGTTAATCAACTCACTTTTTTTAGAAAAACTAGAATTTTTCCTATTAAAAAAAAAACAATGAAATGTTCTTTGTGTGCTTTAAAAAATGTCATTAGCATTTCTCTTAAGGAGAATAAAATAGGAAAGCAAATCTACTTTTCTTTGATGCATTAGTTCAACAGGTAGTTGCAAGGCAGTTTTGAAGGGCCAGAAATAGGGTTTATAGGTAGTAGATGAGGTCATCAGAGAAAAATGGCATCCCTCAGGGTGAATTATGAAAGTACCATGTTATGGTCAACAAGAAAGGAAGCCCCCCAAAGATTCTGATGTATATAAATTTCAAATGGCTACTCTCCCCAAACCTAAAAGACCAAATCAATGAAGTGCACTCTTAATGCATGCTTCCTATGTCCAGAACAGTAGGTAGAGGAGGTCATAGATGACTGAGACTGGGCCCCAGCTTTCCAGGAAGGTCTTGTAAAGAAGGAGAAGGCAACATGGCAATAGCTTTAATACAAGACAGAATGAGAGAAGTGCCATAAGTAAAGTAAAAATTACAATGGGGTTCAAGAAAGGGTGAGAGCACATCTGGTTGGGGGCTATCCAGAAAGCTTTGTAGGGAAACACGTTGTAGGATGGGTAGGGTTTTGGCACCGGAGAGAAATATGTGGGATGAGGCTAGTATGGAATTTAAACAGGGTAGCTTTTGCCTAAGGCTATACCACCCTGAATGTACCCGATCTCATCTAAACAGGGTGGCTTTCTTTTTTTTTTTTTTTTTTTAATGTTTTATTTATTTCTAGGAGACAGAGAGAGAGACAGCGTGAGCAGGGGAGGGTCAGAGAGAGAGGGAGTCACAGACTGAAACAGGCTCCAGGCTCTGAGCTGGCAGTCAGCACAGAGCCCGACGTGGGGCTCGAGCCCACAAACCGCGAGATCATGACCTAAGCGAAAGTCGGTCGCTTAACCGACTAAGCCACCCAGGCGCCCCAAAACAGGGTGGCTTTCAATCCACAAATTGAGAAAGCAAATGGAAGTTTATATTTTACCTTAATTTCTTAAAATTACACTGATTTTTAATGGTTCTCTGCAAAGAAGAGAAGCGTCTACTATAATTAAATCTAAAAACTCCTTATTGATAACGCTTTTCTTCCAAAGAAGTTACAGAATTGTGCGATCTAGATCATCTGAATGACTGTCTTTTGCAGTAAGTAGGAACTTAAAAAAAAATGAGTGCCTAAGTAATTGGCCTTTCAAGAAAAAGTCACTAGTAAGTTAAAAATAGAGTTAGTACCATCTTTGGAATTTCTTCTACTTCTCCACTTCTTAGTACAAATGACAGAGATTATAAAAGCTTAATTCTGGAATTGAAAAATGGATATTAGTGAAATGAGTAGAAAAGTGTTTTTGAATATAGTTGCAATCTACAACTTTTTATAACAGTCTATTCTTAAATATGGGTCAGTGAACAAAGGTCCTCTGCTTTTCACAAATATCCAAATGCTATTTTCTACCTGATAAAAATCTCTCAGCTCATCATGCTAGAATGTCTGAGATTCATTAGAACATACCAAATCCATTCCACTTATGAAATGAATGAAAGTACCAGAAGGTTGCTATGCTGAACACAACCTATATGACAAACATGTGTGGCAACTCCCCATGGACCTACTGCATTATGGTGGGAACAGCAGGGAACTCAGCCCCTAAGCTAACAGTTTGAGACTCTTCCTTCTCTCAGGGCACAAAGCATTTCCTGGGAATTCTTACCCAAAAGTGTTAAAGTTATTAGCACTTAATTATGCTTTAGCTAATATAGGCACCATTACAGTACAAAATAAAAGAAAAAGGAGAATGGGGAATCTGCAGTGAGTAAATCAGTATTGTCAGACTGATTTAGGTGAAGGCTGAAGCTATTTTAGTAGACTCAAACTTTAATTCCTGAAAAGGAAGAATGGAATTTCCTTCTGAGCGAAAATAATGCTCTATTCACATGATTTAGGGCCCATCTAATCTGGTTTTCTCCAGATTTGCTTTTAAGAATTAAGCGTACATTGAAAAAGAACTAACTGATTCTACAATGATAATAGAACACTTAGAAATTCCTATGTTTAAATGGCTCAAGTTCATTATTTTAAGAGGTTAGGAAAATCGCTGAAGGAGAATGTTAGGGTATTTTGTTATTTCCATATTCAGTCCCTGGTTTGCCTTTATTTAAAGACACACTTTATTCCTTAGAGCAATTTTAGGTTTATAGCAAAACCGAGCAGAAAGTACAGAGCTCTCATTTACCCCTGTCCCCACACATGCACCACCTCTCCCAAAACAGACAGTCCACACCAGAGCAGTGCATCTGTTACAATCAATGAACCTACACTGACCATCACTATCAACCAAAGTCTACAGTTTACACTAGGCTTCACTTTGGTGTTGTATATCCTATGAGTCTGAACAAATGTATAATGACATGTATCACTGTAGTATCATTCAGAATACTTTTACCATCCTAAACATCCTCTATGTTCTGCCTCTGTCCCTAACAACTATAAATCCTGGCAACTATAAATCTTTTTACTGCCTCCATGGTTTTGCCTTTTCTAGGACATCATATAGGTGGTATTGTATAGCATACTGCCTTTTCAGACTGGCTTCTTTTACTTAGTTGTATGCATTTAAATTTCCTCCATATCTTTTGATGACTTGATAGCTCATTTCTCTTTAGCACTAATATTGCATGGTCTGGATATACCAGTTTACCCATTAACCTACCGAAGGACACCTTTGTTGCTTTCAAGTTTGGGCAATTATGAATAAAGCTGCTATAAACATCTGTGTGCAGGTTTTTGTGTGGACTTGGATAAACACCAAGGCACATGATTGCTGGATAGTATGGTAAGAATATGTTTAGTTTTGTAAAGAAGCTGCCAAATTATCTTCCAAAGTGGCTGTATCATTTAGCATTCCAAAAACCAGTAATGAATGAGAGTTCCTGTGTTCTACAACCTCATTAGCATTTGGTGTTTTCCCTTCTGGAATTTGTCTGCTCTGAGAGTAATATAGTCCTAAGATTTTGTCTAATAGTTTGTCAAAGATTTTGTCTGTTCTAATAGTTTTACTTTGCATTTCTCTAAAGACATATGATGTGGAACAACTTTTTATATTCTTATTTGCCATGAGTATATTTTCCGTGCTGAGGTCATTATTTAGGTATTTTGCCTATTTTAAAAATTATGTTTGTTTTATTATTGCTGAGTTTTAGAGTTCCTTGTATGCTCTGGATACCTGTCATGAGGGACCCTAAAGCAAGCTGAGCTCTAAGCAAATGCCATCAGTACCGCCTCCGCCCTCCATCAAGGGTGGGATATGTGTGACATTCTTCAGGCATTCCTGGCTATCCAAGGACAAAGACAAGGGCAGAAAACAAAAGGTTAAATTGATAAGAGTCTCCATCAGTTTACAAATATTTTAGCAAATTATAGGAAAAAGACAATCTTATTAATAGTTTAATCTCCAGAAACCTACATACTCAGTTTTCTGGAGCCCAACATCTCCCTCCCTTCTACAGTGATGTGGGGAAGAAAGGCAAGAAGGGAATGGTAGGTAAAACTGAATTTCCTTATAACTTGCAGCCCATTGACAAATCAGGCCAAGTAAAAAGTTTCTTCAGGAACTCCCTACTGTCTTAATGTTAATGCCTTGCTAGAGGGAAAAACAACTTTAGCTTGACAATAGCTAGGCCTCCAGTAATCTGTAAATCTTTAGCAGATGAAAGTCTCTTTGGAAACTCCCTCTTCACTTTATCTCCCCCAACAACCACAATGGCATAAAATGGTCACCTTCCCTCCACCCCCAAACACTATTAGTGCGGCAATTGCTGCCCACGGTTCTGTCCCTGTGCTTTAATAAAATCACCTTTTTGCATCAAACACATCTTCAAGATTTCTTTCTTGGCCATGACTCCAGACCCCATGAACCCCACCATCACCCCAAAACCTCATCAACTGTCCTTTATCATATATGCCTTTTGCAAATATTCTCTCCCAGTCTATGGCTTTTGACATTATCTCTCACAGAGAGTAAGTTTTTAATTTTAATGAAGTCCAGCTTGTTGATCATTTCTTTCACGGATTTTGCCTTTGCTGTTGTATCTAAAAAGGAATCAACATACCCAAGGTCATCTAGATTTTATCCTATGTTGTCTTCTAGGAGTTGTATAGTTTTGCATTTTTTAAAAAAAATATTTTTATTTATTTCTAGGAGAGAGAGAGAGAGAGCGTGAGCAGGGGAAGGTCAGACAGAGAGGGAGATACAGACTCTGAAATAGGCTCCAGACTCTGAGCTGGCAGTACAGAGCCCGATGTGGGGTTCGAACCCAAGAACCGTGAGATCACGACCTAAGCGAAAGTCGGACGCTTAACCGACTAAGCCACCCAGGCGCCCCTAGTTTTGCATTTTACATCTAGTCTGTGAACCATTTTCAGTTAATTTTTATGAAGGGTATAAAGTCTGTGTCTAGATTCATTTTCTTGTATGTGGATGTTTAGTTGTCCAGCACCATGTTGAACAGACTATTTATCCATTGTTTCCTGTAATACTCAGACTCTGCACTGGATCCATTAACTTTCTCAAATTCCATCTACTTCAGCCTAGGGCACAGAAGTCTTCCTTGGCTAGAGGCTGGGGCTCCCAAGGTGAATTTGAATGTTAAAGAATCTGTTCTGCTGGAAAGAAGGTGTGGTGGGAAGAGTTTCTTTACTCCTAATGCTTGCCCAAGGGTGGGATCAGGAGGGCAGAAGCAAGTGCAAACTTCTCTTCTTTCACTACCTTTTCTCCTTTTGTTCTTCCTTCCACTTAACTAAGAATTCCTTTGCAAATACACTCACTGCAAATGTAGTGGCTCTATGATTTAAGTGTTCTTGAAACATCTTTTTCAAAATACAGATTCTTAGGCTTCACCATCCAGAAGTTAGGATTCCATAGGTATGAATGGGTTACAGAAATCTCCCTTTTGAGCAAACTCCTGTCAGGTGTTCTAATGTGGATGGTTCCAAAATGCGCTTTGAGGAATTTTGTCATAGAGTAGTTCAATATTAATAAATTAAGTGCTACGGTGTTACAAAAAAAGTATATAAAAATAGGCAGAAAATATGAGCTAAATAGCATTTAAAATTCGAGATTTCGCCAATTATAAATGCAAATAATCAAATAAAATAGCTATAATGCTTCTGAGAGGTTACTACTTCTAAGATTCTGTCAGCAACAATGAATATACAAATATATATATGCCCATTTATGTAAATAACAGATCCAGATTGTAACTGGGCTCATGAGAAGGTGCTACACTTGGTGTTAGCATTCACTGACATAACTTGACCATGAATTTTCTTATTTGATATTGCTTATTCTCCTTAGTTATGTTTTCTAAGTAAGCACATCATTAATGGGCCTAAAATAGAAATTAAATTTTTAGACAGTTTGTTTCCAAGCATTGGTACTTTCTAGGACAGAATTTATGTTAAAGCAAACATAGATAGAACGCGAGGGTGGAATTCATTTCACTATTTCATGAGTTCGTTTTGTGATTGTGAAATATTTTGATTTCATTTGTTTCTCTTTGTTTTGATTAAAATTCCACATTGATTATGTCCAAGTTATCTCAAATGTGCCTCTATCTTTCTGATCTGTATGTGTTTAGCCAACATGTATTTTCAACCTAATACAGGATGTAATTCTTCACCGAAATGGTACTCATCAAAAGCTTTTTTTCATTCAACAATGTACTATCTTTTCTTTGAAAATTTATTTTGAAAGATGTTAAGAAAAATGTAGAGCTAAACTTTTTATGTGTCAAATTGAACACACTGAATATTCTCCATTTAAAAACACTATGATCTTTAGTATTTTCCAAGGAATATATAAAAAAGTATCTCCACTGATGATTAAATATATCATTAAACCTATTTTGGTAATAGTTAGCTTAATTTTATTATTAGCTTTTCAAGAACAATATGAACAAAGCTTTTTATGATTTGTCCCTGGAAAGTGACTGTCAGCTGTCAATTCTATCACAACTCAGATCTCTTTATGGGTGAAATCCAACATTAGAAACTTCTCCTTCTTCTCGTGGACTAAGTTATCAGTTCTGAATGTAATAACTTGATTTATTCATTTAACAACCATTTACTGAGAGCCCATCTTGGGCAGAGCATTGTTCCAGGCACTTCATGCAAATGAAGATGTTCCCTTTTCCATCATTCAGTTCTAATAACTTTTTCTATTAAAAACATTTACAAGCGTGAAGCTTTCACACAATTAAAAAAATTACACAATGTGTTACTGTTGGAAGGGGAAAATAAAGTCTTCTCATCTTATCATGTTTGGATCCAACTCTGCAGGATTATTTTCCCAGGTATTCAAAAGCACACTTTTAAATAACCTTTCATGCACATACAAGAATACAAATATACATACAGACACCTCTGTATACACTATTTATAACAAAATGGAACAACACTAAAAGTACTATTTAGCAATCTGCCTTTAAATTTCAGTAAACATAAAATGAGTATCTGCATATGCCAATCATCTCACTCTTACTAGAAAGCTTCCTATTGTTGGACATTAACTTACCTTAATTTTCTTCTTTTGCTATTTACAATAATAGTATAGTGAATGCAGTTCTGCATATAATCTGATACTCTTGCTAATATTTATGTAGGATAAATCTTAAGGAATTTTAGAATTGTTTTCAAACAGATACATATGAAAGTTTTGATAGGTAATATCAAATGATATTTAAGTTTTCTACTTAAATATTTGTGGTAATTTGTTAAATTACCACAAATTTACCACAATACACATTTATTTTCTCACAGTTTCCAAGGACCAAGAGTCTAGCATGGTTTAGCTAAGTCCTTTGCTCGGGGTCTTACAAGGCTGTTATCAGTGTCAGATGGGTCTGGGGTCTCATCTGAGGCTTGAGGCCTCTTTCAAATTCACATAGTTGTTAGCAGAATTCACTTCCTAGTAACTATAGAACTCACACTGGCTTGCTTTTTCAAGACCAGAGGAGAGATTCTCTATGTCTGACTCTGACCTCTAGTCCTTCTATTAAAGAGCTCCTGTGATTATATCAGGTCTGCCTAGAATATCCTTCTTAATTAACTTACAGCGGACTGAATAATTTTACCTGCAAGTCCCTTCACTTTTGCCATATAATGCAATATAATCGCAAGAATGACATTCCATAATTTTTGCCATATTCTATTGGTTAGAACAAGTTAAGATCTCACCACACTAAATGTGATGGGCTATACAAGCATGGGCTTTTGAAAGTCATTTTAGAATTGTGTGTACCACAGTATTCTAAGAGTGTTATAATAATTTATATTCTCCAAAAAGCAGAAACAGATCCATAAATGGTTTCTGTAAACCAGATCCCCATGGTTTCTAGAGCGGAGTGGTGTGGGTGGCAAAATGGGTGAAGGAGAATGGGAGATACAAGCTTCCAGTTATGGAATAAATAAGTCATGAGGATAAAAGGTATAGCACAAGGAAGATAGTCAATGGTATTCTAATAGGGTTTTGGTTTTCTGCTAACAGTTGGTAAGCAGACTTGTGAACACAGCATAATTACATAGACTTACTGAGTCACTATGCTGTACACTTGAAACTGATGTAATATTGCGTGTCAACTATGCTTTAATAAAGAAAAAAAATCTATATTCTCACGAAACTTTTTGAGGAGGGCTTTATCAGTCAAGGTTTACTCAGGCAAGGAGAGGCCACTCTATGAATTCCACGGATGAGCAATTTCAGTATTTAGAATTAGAAGCTTTAAAAAAAAATTTTTTTTAATGTTTATTTAGTTTTGAGAGAGAGACACACACACACACAGACACAGTGTGTAAGCAGGGCAGGGGCAGGGAGAGAGGGAGACACCGAATCCGAAGCAGGTTCTAGGCTTCAAGCTGTCAGCCCAGAGCCTGATGCGGGGCTTGAACCCATAGACTGCGGGATCATGACTGGGGACAAAGTTGGACGCTCAACCAACTGAGCCACCCAAGGTGCCCCATAGAATTAGAAGCTTTTATAAACATGGAAGGACAAAGGAAACATCTAGATAGCTGCCAGAAATGATTTCTGGCTGTTGCAATAACATGGGTGGTTCTTTACAAGTTTCTTAGCAATTTGCCAGGAAATTGCTAAAATCTCCCAAGAATCTCTGGGAAGCTCTGACCAACTAACTACCTCAGTCAGCAGCAGGGAAATAGGTGGGTCTCTAGAGCTAGTCAAAAATCTCACATCTGTACAATCATCTGGATGCAGCAACCTCCAGAGAATGATGGTCCTGCTGCATCTCCAGCTTCCATAATCCAGCACGAGTGTGTCTTATTAGCATGGTACCTGGAACCAGGCAATGAAAGGGATTTGGAGGAAGGTAATTCCTGGCTTCTCGTCTTGATGAAAGGAACTTTAAAAGGGGGCTTGGTGATGCTGAGCTAACACCAGACAATCGAGTGCCTATTCTCCACATTTATTTCAAGAGTAAAAGTGATCAGTCTTCTAAAATTTTGCCATTCAAGTAAGTGTGAAATATAGTTGTCTGTGGTTCACTTTAACTTTCGTTTCCTTGATCACCAATACGGTGAATCACCTGTTTGTTCTAACATCTTAATCCAATCTGTTTAACAGTGTATATACTATCTCTTAGAAGACACTGATACCAAGTTGGGATGTCCAAACCTTTTCTACATAAAGCATTCATATTGCCCCCAGCCTCCCCATTCAACCACTGATTTATTTTTTTAAATTTATTTATTTTTTTACAAATAGTTTATTGTCAAGTTGGTTTCCATATAACACCCAGTGCTCATCCTCACAAGTGCCCTCCTCCATGCCCATCTCCCCCCTTCCCCCCTCAACCACTGATTTAAAAGGAAAAGAAAACAGAACCAATTCTGGAAATCCAGCTTCATCTTTCATTTTCAGGGTTTTGTTAAAACTACTCTATCATAAAGAAAATGCTTAAATATTGGAACACGCCCAGGGATCAGATGGCACAGATAACTCTAATGAGTTATATGGGGAATAATTAAAGGGAAAAGAACATTTTTAAATCAGTGTCTTAGTGTTAAACTTAGAAGATATCAATATTGATTACTGTATTTTACATTTAAAAGCTCATTTGAATTTCCTCCTCTTCACTTCATATCTAGCGATAAACTGTTGTTTCAGACAAAAGCGGGTAACACACAAAAAATGTTTTATAACCAGACCCCTATGTCATCAATAACTCAAAGGCTAAAAACGGGGCCTACTGGCAATCACTGCTATTTAAAAAAATCATTATGTTTAATCTCTACATGCTGCACAGTCAAACTTGGAAAGCATATACTAATATTGCTTTTATATAACATTTTTTTGTTTCATATATAGTTCAGGCTCATTTTAGCTATTAAAATTATATGTTGTATCCTCTCAAGCTTTGCTTTTATTTTAAAAATGTTTATTATGGATTCAACGTTTAATTTGATCAACAGAAAACTAGGTGAACAGCAAATAAATTGCATTTCTTGGCAAGCCTAGAAATAATTGTTTTTCATTTTGTTCATTATTGAATGTGTTATATGTACTCTACAAAAATACTATCTCAATTACTATCCACTGAACAAAAATTCAACCCATTGTATCAATAAAATACAGTAACATTTTTAGAATGGCCCTGAGCAATTGATTGCATAAGGTGGAGAACTGCTAACTATAGTAAGAAATAAACCCCTAAAGCTCAATGGCTAAAAACAATAGAAGTTAATTTTTACTCATGGAACAGTCTGATGCAGGTGTGCCTGATCTGTAGGCATCTTTCCCCCTTTATAGTGATTTAGAAATCTAGGTTTCTATTATCTTCTGTATACATAATCTTTCAGAACATGAGACTTGTCCTCTGCATCTAGCTTGCAGTGGGATATTCCCAGTAAAATCAGTTGATTAAATTGCCTCTGGGAGAAGGCCAGACTAAATGTATGACGCCTAGGAAAACCATTTGGTTGGACAAAAAAATTCAAGGAACAAAGCAGATTAAAGACTCAACTTTCCATAGGAAAGCCCGCAGTCTCAAGGAGTGCCCCTTCAGTTGAAAGAGTAATATGGGATTTGTGTGTGTATGTGTGTATGTGTTTGTGTGTGTGTGTATGTGTGTGTGTTAGAGAGGGAGGGGATGATGGTAGAGTGGTGGTGCTGTGATTGAAAAAGCAGAAATGAAAACCAAAAAAAGGAAATGTGAGACCATATCTTGCAATGAACTACGGTCATCTCATCAAAGAAACATTTCACTTTTTGGGGATAAATTCCTATTGCCAAAGGTTCCATGAGCCTAGACTAAAGGCCTATGATTGCTCAGGATTTAAAAGAGGTCTTTGGATTCCATCCTTCTTATGTGCAGGTGACTGACAAATCTGTGCAGTCCACATGGGGCTTATTCTAATGATTACTTCAATAGCCACCAAAGACGACACTGAAAAAGAAAAAAAATCTCTTATAGGATGAAACCGGGAAGATCTTCCCAAGGTGCGAAATTAGGGCTTAATGAAGGAATATCCCCATACTCTTCACTGGAAAACATACTATTTGCATAGTAGGATTTCAGAATTGCTATAGGCCAGTGGGCTCTGTGTGTCTAATAACTATCCTATTTTCATTGTAGTTACTATTCCATCACTGTGCATTGAGTGGCTGTAGGACAGATGGATTCACATTTGAAAGTGATTTAGAGGTGACTACACATCCCTCAGAGATAATGGACTTTGATGAGGATGCCAAGAGAGTGGGCCTTCTGGCTTTCTCCCTTGAGGAGGAATTGAATGGGATCCATGTGTGAAAAGAAGGGAGCAAAGGAATGTTTGGTGCTCAGAAAGGCAGACTGACAAACATATTGATGCTCTCCCAATGTTCCATCTGCTCCCCCATGATTCCTAGCCTGAGTCCCTGACTGTATGGAACAGAGTTCCTTGCAGAGTGCCAACTCAGGGCAGGGCAGGGAGCATGGAAGGTAAGGCATGGAATTGAGAGAAAAGATAAAAAGTAGAAAATCTGAACATGTTATGACACATTTTGCTTATATTAAAATTTAACTAGGAATAATACAGAATCCATCATCCATCTGATAGAAGTAATAGTAGCTAACATTTACCGAGCATTTATGTATGCCACCTTCTGTATCATTTAGTCATTATGCCCTATGAGTTGGTAGTATTATTATTCCATTTTACAAATGAGGAAACTGACTTAGAGTGAAGTTAAGCAGCTTTTCAGTAGCACACAGCTAGTAAGTGGCAAAGATGGTATAAACAACCTCAAGCAGATATAAAAAACCAAGCAGAAGGCAAAGTGAGGAAAGGTTCAAGAACCAAGGGCAGAGTACTCGAAAGCTCTGTCGTTAACATAATTGATATGTTTGCCAAAAGAGGCAAAGTTAAGGGTTGGAAGCACCAGAGACTGGTTATTACCAATTCAACTTTTGTGGATTTGTCTAACTAGGTGAGAGTTACCAGTTACACGATGGGAGTTGTTTTTGTTTCTTTGTTTCTTTTTTGAGAGAGAGAGAGCACACACATGAGCTGAGAGAGGGGCAGAGGTTGGGGAGTGAGGGAGAAAGACAGACTTCCAAGTAGACTCCCCATGCTCAGCATGGAGCAGGACACAGGGCTTGATCCCATGACCCTTGGGATCATGACCTGAGCAGAAACCAAGAATTGGACACTCAACTGATTAAGCTACCCAGGCACCCATGAAGGGCAAATTTTATGATAAAATTTACCTAGGCCTATTTTTTCCCCCTTTCTCTCTTTTTAAATTTCAATCATGGACACATGTGAAATGTTTACTTGAAATACGTAATAGGCATATTATAAGTCAAATTTCAAATCCCAGACACTAACATAACACTACATAAAATTAGAACAGGTCTTCAAATTGTACTTAAAAAACATTGTATGCATAAGATACATCAATCTTTGAAACAGACTCTTTAAATTTTCCCTAAATGTAACATTTTTAAAGGAAAAACAGGGACAAAATACAGCAGTTTACATTAAACTGCTACTTGTTTGGTAATTTTTTTGCTTTGAGTGAAATACGTTATTTTTGAAACTGATTTGCTCTTGGTGCTACCAAACTATAAATGCCATTAAGAATGAGGTATTATTGTTACTACATTTTGTTATAAGAACCACCAAATTTAAATGCATCATGGATGATATTTCCTTTTTCACTAGATACTTAATTTATTCATTTTTAAAAATTGGAATAGTAGTTATCTGTTGCTCTGGATTCTTTTCCTTATTTTTAAATTTCAAATTCTACTATTCTAGTATTCACATTTCTAGAAATTTAAAAAATAAGAAGTGAAGAGTAAATAAACTATAATGACACTGTGGTCAAGTTACCTTTTGTCTGATCCTTTCCATTGAAAATATTCATAATTTTAAAAATATATGCAACCTCTACATATATATATATATAATTTATGCTGCTGCTATATTATTAATTTTATTTTCATTTTCTCCATGAAAGATGTTTTCCCAAAGTCCCATTTTCCCAAAGTCCCAATGTAAAAACAGAATCTAACCTAAAAGATATGGCTTACAATAAACATTTGATTTTGGAGTCCTTCCTTAAAGCACCTTAAACTTCATAAGAGATGCCCTATATGGTATCAGACACAGATTCTCTTGTGATGGATGAAAACATTTCTATCCTTTTAGTTATCATGAGAAGTTGCTCACTCTAAGATTCATGTTCAGAACTCACAGTGCCAACTAAGAATAACACCTATTTTAGTTCAAACAAATACCTCTTGTTTCAGAAATGACTTCATTGATGTGACCTAATAGGTATGTCATGCCCCATGGAGCAATCTTATCTTGGTATGGTTTTTCCTACATTTCCCATCACTGTTGCACAAGGGTTGACTTGTGTAATATTAATAATGTTTTCAAAATCTATGCAACAATGTAATGAACTCAGAGAAGGCTGCACTGGCATAAAAAGTGCTGAACATGCTCACTCCAATTAACACGGGAATCTTTTGTGACTCACATCAGTACTTCAAAAGCAAATTATATGCGTCATTATTTTGCATTGTATTCCCTGGGATAAATCTAACAATATTAATGAAATATCCAAGGAATACCCTAAAATTATAAAGAATAAATAAAATGTCATCTTCCCTCTCTGCATATACATTTTGTTGCCTCTACCCAAGGAAATTATGGCTCTAATGAGTGAAGGACTTCTGAAAAAACAATTCCATAGCTGCATTTTGAACCTGAAATTACACTTAGTGTTACATGATTGGTAACCCTCATAAAAAATACAAGGTTAAAATTATCCCTCTGACCATTCAGGAAATATATTTTTAGGTTTCCTATAGCCCCTTTAAACAATCATATAGAAAATGAATATTAAAGAGAACTTGATTACTTTTTTGAAACTTTTTAACTATAAACATTAAAAAATAATAGTGCCCTTTTAAAATATCTTATTATTGGATATACAATAATTTTTAATTTTTCTTAATATTTTAAATAATTCAGAAAGAGATAATATAGGTAAGCATGATGAACAAAAGATCATGATGTATTTCATTTATCTAATCAACACAAATGAATAAAATATGAGTTCATCCAAGTAAACATCTCAGGTAGACTGTAAATTTTAGCTGTAAATAGATTTTTAAAAAGTGAATTAAAGAAGGGGCGCCTGGGTGGCTCAGTACATTAATCATCTGACTTGATTTTGGCTCAGGTCATGATCTCACAGGTCATGAGATCATGCTTAGGATTCTCTCTCTCCCTCTCTGCCCCTCCCTGCTCATGCTCTCACTCCCTGTCAAAATTAATGAGTAAACATTAAAAAAAGGAAATGGAATGTTATAGTAGAGATAGTCTAGGACCATTAACTGCTTGAGTGATCAGCACTAAAAATAATAAAGCAGACAAAAAGATTTATTCATTGTGTCTAGAATACTAAAAAATATTGGGTGACACAGAAAAGTAATATTAAGCTTGTAAGCAGGTGTCTGATTATTAATTTTATCAATATTTAAAAAACTATATTTTTTGACCATGAAAAGATACATATTTAAAATGATGCCATAATCTTTTCAACGTCTGCCTTCACTTCATGAGAATAAGATCTAGCTGTGACTCCACAGAAAGGGGCTGACCCTCCCAGAGGGTCAGGCTTCCAAGGCATGAAGCCTGTGATCAATGCTTCAGCACACTCTATTAAGAAAACGATTATTAGGAACACTGGCTGGAATGTGCATTTTGGCGGAATTTATTATAGATAACATTGTATTTCTGGTGGCATTACAAGGGATGAAAGCTCCATTAACCTGTTAAGCACAGAGGGTATAAAAATGCTAATAAGTAGAAAATCACAGAGACTGGGAGGAAAGGTTTTACTGCAGTGCTGTGTTCTAAATGGATGAGAGAAATCCAGAAAGCTGTTTGTACATGGAGCTAGGTCTTAATCTCTTTGTCATAGAAAGGGAGGGACTTTCCGAAAATGGACACCTGCTTAATCTCCTCCCTCCTCAGGAAGCCCTCTGGCAGCAGAACAAGTTATGTGACTCCAACGTGGGCATGTAGATGTGGACCTTGGCTACACTTCCCAGCACATATTGCTCTCCGCAGAAGTCTATGCAGTCGTATGGTTGTCCCTGGGTGGCCATCTGTGGCCATTCTGCAGCATGTCAGTACTCACAGAGTGCCTCAGATGTTATTCTAGAAAACTGGCAGTTTCATTTCCATTCATGCACTTTGGGAGGTAAATGTGGAGAGTGTGTAATAGAGACAAGGACTGGCCCTGAGCAAAGGCGCAGTAGACATCAACCTATGTGGTCATATCTGAGAGGAAAGAAGTGCTCTCAAACATCCAGTCTTGTTTCAAAGGTGCCATGAAGAATGAGAATGAACGAATATGGTCTCTAGGTGTGCTGATGTGAAAAGGCAAATTACGTTGGCTGATCTCAGGGCAGCGAGAAATGTTCACAGATCGAAAATTTCTCCCTTTTTTGACACTCCTTGTTCTTGAAATCAAGTGTTCATTCCAGGGAATAACATTTTGCCCTTTCTAGAAATATTAGTACATAACTTACTGCAGTGAGGGAGAATGTTTTTTATATTAACTGTTACTCTTTTTTTCATGAAAGACAGGAACTTGAAGGAAAAACAATTTGAGAGGGTGAAGATAGAAGAAAATAATGGTTCCATTTGTTTCCATTCATTTATTCAGTCATTCATTAACAAATGCTAGCTTTTGTGTAGGAGATAGAAAGATTAAGGCTATGGAGGACCTCAAGTTCCTACCATACAGAAGAGGTACTAATAAAAGTATATGAATAATAATAATTCAAGGCAAAAATACAATTATTGGTATTACTTAATGGTTGTCCCAAACAGGTCCAGTATCAAATTGTTTACTACCACCAAGGATGCTTTTAAAATAATTTTAAATACCATGCCTATTATCTGGTAACCACTATCCTAAGAGTTTTCCTTGGATTAGCTCATTTCACTCTCACATCAGCTTTAGGAAATAACTGTTTTACTAGCTCTATTTTACAAAGAGGTTAAATAACTTTTCCAAGGTCATACCTCTAGTGAGAGAGTGGGCATCTAAGCCATGCCCAAACAAAATGCTCTTGACATCAAAACAGAAACAGATAGAAAAAAATGATTGGAGCACTTGCCCAAGAAGACCTAATAGTTGCTGCTTTCAAAGTACTCGATTATTTGATTGCATTAAACTATTCTCTCCTAAATTAGAATCCTAATTACATTCTTAACCAAAGGCCCCTAGAGAATCCTTTTGTTGAGGTCAGTTTGATAAATCTAGTGGGATACACTTCATTAGGGTCACCCAAGACTCCCTTGTCCATGTAGAAGGGTTCATCTTTTGCATTAATAAAATAAGTCTATTTGAAGGAAATAAAATACTTATTTTCTCAATTTCCTTCCCCTGCCTCTTACTTTTTCCTCTACATTTTCCTTTCCTGTTGATCGTACTAGATTCTTTTTTTTTTTTTTTTTTTTTAGAATTGTTACTCTAGATCAGGGTATGGTTTTAAAGTCTCCAATAAATGGTTGTAATGTATATCTACTGCCTTTCCCTGTTCTGAATCAATTTCTGATAACAGTAATTTTTTGGGAAGCACAAAAACAAAACCCAGGGGAAAAAAAAGAAAACTTCCAGTTGAGGTGGTTTGGGGTGGGGCCAAACTCATTTCCTGGTGGTCTATCACCCATACCTGGAAAATGTGTTATAATTTTTTGTTATCCAGGCCAAGGCAATGGCACTCAAGGCTGGGTTTCTCATCAAAACTTCTGGAAAAAGGAAATTCTTTCCTTGTTTTTAGAGAGTAGGGGGTGAGATTGTAGCTACTGGTGGTCACCATATATTGGTGGACACTATGCTCAAAGAACTTCTAAGAGAATAAAGATGACAGAGGAAAGCAGAAGCCTGGGAGGAGAAGAGGTAACTTTCTGACAACCATTGCTAGACTACCTAAATCCAGCTCTACCTAGAAAATGTCTGTAACGGTCCAGTTAGCATGTCAAAAATTCTTTCTTTGTATAAGCCAATTTGCATTGTTTTATTGTTGTTGTTGTTTTGTAACTTAAAATGTCCTGACTGATAACAATGACCATAGCTTTTTGCAAATATAGCACTGGAGACCATTAGAAGCCATTAGCAAAGAAAGATTCAGATTTGCTCAAATGTACTAGGAGAGTTGTTGGCCAAGAGCACAGGAGAATCTGGATATTTTCTTAACAAAGATGGAGTAGTGGAAAAATCTCCAGATCATGGGCTTCTGATCAGGGCAAGCAGGACCTTGAATGAACAGGGGGTAGTCCTAGACTTACACTGTAATGTAAATTCTAAGAGAGTGGGAGCTTCATTTTACTCATCGATATAATCCCATCACCAAATACAATGTATGGCACTGAATGGGAAGTCAATATATCACTGATGAACAAAAAGATGAGGACATGATGCTGAGGGAGAAATTGGAAAATCCGTTCACTTCATCAGGCTAGATGATCTGACTACTCTGGTTATTGAGAGGAAGGGAAGCCAGGTTTAATCTTCAAACAATGTAGCAACTTTGTAGCTAGACTTAGTGAATCACATCAGGGAGGTTGGAGGGCAGAGTAGTTAGAACACATACTTAAAATAAAGCAGAAAATTTGGACCTAGGCAACATAATTTACTTGCTCTATGATCTTAGGCAATCTAATTTAATTTTCCTGAGACTTAATTTCCTCAACTGTAAAACTGGAAGTATAATATCTCATGTGTTATTATGGAGATTAAATGTGGTAATGAACATAAAATTTTAGCACACTGTCTGGCACATAGGAAGGCCTGCTATCATTTTTTTTCTTATTTTCTTGTTATTCATGTCATTATAATTATTATTACTATGAGTCAGAACAGTAGAGTGAAAAGAGCTCTAGGCATTACAAAAATACCTTTCCTCTATTTCTGATCCTTTGAAAACATTTCAAACTATATTTCTAATCTTGGTCAACTAAGATCTCTTAAGTATTGTCTTTCTGAAAAATATACTTGTGGAGAAATGTGGTTACATATAAAAGCACTTGGTAAACTGCAAAGCATAAAAAGAATCCAAGGTAGTATTATTTTCTTCTACTTTTGTAATATGTGCTTTTGGTATTTGTTATTGGGCTCACCTGACCTTGGCTCAAGAACCAAAGTATTCATAAGACACATGGAGGAACTTTTAAAAATGCAGTTTCCTGGACCTTGCCCTAGGAGATTCTAATTCAATAGGTCTGGGGTGGGGGATGAGGCTGCATTTTTAACAAGCTTTTCTGTTGATGCCCATGCAGCTGAACTGTGGACATCTTTCAGGAAGTACCACTCTGTGATGTGTAACTAATCTGAAGGCTGCCATGAGTGCTCTGGAATACTAGATCCTGTTTGGTGCTGAAGCAGTGGTTGGTGAAGGCTACTATGATCGCTGTGGCCCACTGTGCATCATCATTTCTATTTGTAGCTGAGTGGAATTGGCAGCAGGCACAGGCTGGCAGCGGCTTGCAACACACTCCTTGTCAAAGCACATACTGTTTCTGCAGCTGGCATCTATTCCCTGTACATCCCAATTATAACAGTATTACTGAGTCTTGTGACAGTCACACATTTCATCACCTTAGGGGACTGGGCAGAGCAGGTTTGCCATGGCATGGGTGCCCTGCTCCCTCCTTTCCTCATATTCATCATTGCTTAGGAATCTTATTGGTCTCGTTTGGCACCGAGTGTCTGCTGTTCCTAACTGGGGATGTTTGGAGCCCAGACCAGGTCAAGGATTATGTACAAGCTGCAGGTTGTAGTCTACCTGCTGTAAAACACTCATTTTTGAAGCATTTTTACTATTAAAGTTGTCACTATTACAATGATCACCATGCTTCTGCCCTCCTTTGCTGGGCCTGTATGCCTCAGCAGACCATTCCTACCCCTGGATGCACATGGCTGGCTCTCTATAATTTGACAGAACTATAGGGTGCATTTCACTGTACCTGTATAATGGAGAGTTTTGACTCCTGCACAGCTTTTCCTCTTAAGGGAAGTAAAGGGACCTAATAAAATTGATGTTGTACTACTGAATGAAATATACTGTTGATATATGATACATACTCAAAATGCCTCTCCTTAGTAACCTGGTTAAAAAAAAAACAGAGTAGCAAGTTGATCCACAAAGAAATATGTGTTGAGAGTATCCATCATTTGGATTATTACTGGCTGTATATTATATCGGAAGTTTACAATTAAGCAAGATATCAAAAAATAAGCTTTCTTCTTTTTATTTCTTAAAGCTATCCTGACATGTATGTGGGATCAATAAATGTTCCTGATCAAACCTTCTCTGTTAGATCAGTGTAACATTTAAAAGCTACCTAGTATAAGCTGGAAAAAAATGATTGCTGAGACTAAAATCTGGGATAATAGGCTGAATATAATCGATGTAAATAAGAATAATGACTGGCAAATGTAAATACTGACGGTAAATGTAGTTGTAGCCACCTCGGAAAGCACAAGGAATCTTAAGCTATACATGTTTGTAGTAGAATATCTCTCATGAAAATATTTGCAATGGTCCTAGAATGTAAGAAAATGCAGAAGTTAATAAAAGAATTACTTTGAGTGTTCTGCCCTCTATAATTTAAAAGAAACAGGTGGAGATTGGCAGAGAAAAAGAACATGGTCATGGACTTGATAAGAATAGAAACCCAAACATGTGTTGAAGTTCAGAAAATGAGGGTTCTTTAGCTGTACAAAAGACAGCTAGGATCTGATATCAATTTAGCAATGGCCTTCAAGAACTGGATGTAAAAAATTAATACAGTAGGTGATCAATTTTTACCCCCCATTAAATTTTAGCAAGAGCAAAGGGAAATGTGCCTTAATATAGAATCTGATAGATTCAGATTTGAAGTTGATGTTTCTAGGAGAACAATTCCTGAAGGATGGAATTACAAGAGAGAGCTTTAAAAGACAACACAATCTATATTGTTTGTTAGGATGGTTTTTGAGGGGCTGTGACTAATGTTGGAAAGGTCACAGTGCCTTTTAAGGTTCCTCAACCCTAGAATTCTATGATTAAACCTAGTTTGTAGCATGGTACCCAGGAGGAACAAGCAATTGCTGTGAGAGAAGTTCTTAGAATTGCCTCAAACTCAAAGGTTAAGAGAAATGACAGTGAAGTTTTCAGTTTAACTTGGAGCACATAAGCTAGAGCTGTAGGAAGGCTAGTGACATGTCCTGATCCGAGGTAAATTTCCTGTTGGAGAAGCACTGCACAGACTGTGAAAGAGTGGCATGGTTGAAAATATCAATTAGAACAGTCACAATCCAGGGGCGCCTGGGTGGCTTAGTCAGTTAAGCATCCAACTTTCGCTTAGGTCACGATCTTGTGGTTCGTGGGTTCGAGCCCCGCGTCGGGCTCTGTGCTGACTGCCAGCTCAGAGCCTGGAGCCTATTTCAGAGTCTGTGTCTCCCTCTCTCTCTGACCCTCCCCTGCTCACGCTGTCTCTCTCTCTCTCCTAGAAATAAATAAAATATTAAAAAAAAAAAAAAAAAAGAACAGTCACAATCCAGGAAGTTGAGAAGTCAATGCTCATCCTAATTTTTATCCATGATGATGAACAGTCATTTCTTTGAATGCAATAGGCGCCCCTGATTTCCTTATTCTTTTAAAACACTGACAGAATTACCTTTTCCCTAAAATTAATTTTTTTTATTGTGGTAAAAGACACATAGCATAAAATTTACCATTTTAACAATATTTAGGTTTACAGTTCAGTGGCATTAAATACATTTGCAATGCTGTGCAGCCATCATCACTGTTCATCCCCAGAACTTTTCATATTCCCTAGCTGTAACTCTGTGTACTTCCCCATCTCTCCTTCCAATGAAGTTACTTTTCTAATTAACCGTATTAACAAACTGTTGATTAGCGGGTATATAGTACTTTTGTCTAGAGGAGAAATTTAATTATGGTTCTCCTATCATAGGGAAAGAAATTATGAAGTGTTTATTACCATCTGAAGGATATGATCATTCATGGTTAAAAGTTCTAAAACTGGAAGAAGGAAAATCTATTGGAATTAAAAAAAAAAAAAGCCTTAAAAACAGAAGGGATTTGAAACTACAGGGGTGATTCTCTCCATCTCCCAAATTTGTACACATCTGAATATTCAGGCTTTGGGTGGAAATACCTTCTCACTAGCCTGTAGCTATAATATAGTTGATGATTGGGCTTACACTAGTAAATCATTGGCTCACAGATGACAAGAAGATAATGAATTTTACATTACAGAAACACATCTTTAGACTGCTGTGCTTTCCAAGTGGTTATGTTTTGGGTTTCTAATGACCATAGTTTAGTAATAGATATAAAACATGAGTAACTTTGATGGAGAGAATTTAGCATTCTGGATTTAACTTTATCTGCTGTAAAATGTTTGTTGTTTATGTTTTTAAAAAATACCAGTGCTCTATTATCTTTGTTTATTGGCTATAAAATCAAAACAAAACTGGCTTCATTAACATATAAAACTGTCTGTAAGATAGACACAAAAATAACTGAAAAACTAGAACGGTTATTTAACCATCTAAGTAAAGGTGGGCCTATGTCAAATTTCATTCTTTAAAAAAGTTATTTATCTTCTCACTAGCTGTTAACATTTTCTGTTTATCCTTTGTTCCACAATTCCACAATGCTATGCCTAGTTTGGGCTATTTTTATTTATGTGTTTTGCGTTTTAAATCTTGGAAAACCTCAGTTATTATCTCTCTAAATATATTTTATCTTTCATTTCTGTTTGGTAGACCACATCAATCTGTCTTTTGGTGCTGTATTCTGAATGGGTTGGTTAACCAGTCCTAGCTTTTAATTAACTGAATCTCTCTGTGTTAATAAGGAGGTTTTTTAAAAAATTAAATAAATACTTTTGTATTAAATTTCTCATTGGTTCTATTTTTTGTTTATCTGTTCTCAATTTGTTTATGCCATTTTTGGTTTTATTCTTACTTTTTCACTTTTTATTTTACTATTATTTTTTAAGGTTTTTTTGAGAGAGAGGCCCCGTGCAAGTGGAGGAGGCACAGAGAGAGGCAGGGACAGAAGATCCGAAGTGGGCTCTGCCATGACAGCAGTGAGCCCTATGCAGGCTCCAACTCATGAATCACCATATCATGACCTGAGCCCAAGTCATGCTCAACTGACTGAGCCACCCAGGTGCCCCGACTTTTTCACTTTAAAGATAAAACTGTTTTTATAAGGAACATAAAGACTGTTTATTTCAGTCACTTTGAAATTAAAAGCAAAATTCCAACTTATTGATAGTGATAATTCTGATGGTTCTGAGATAATCAGTCCTAAATTTATCATGAGTAAGCGGGCCTCTCAGCCTACCTGCCTTCTGCCCTACAAACTCATTACTGCTTGGCTTCTGATTTTGGGGTGGTTTTGCCTGCCCTGAGATAGCTGGTGAGAAGCACAGTTCAGGTCCTGCCTAAGAGGATGGTATTCCATCTTCTGACGGGTCACAGCTTTAGGTAAGGGTATCCTCAGGCAGTGGAGACTTTTGACAGCATCCTTTCATTGGCCAACAGCCTAATTTAATGATCCTTCCTTATTTTTCCTTATTTCTCTGTTTGATTCTACACAGGAAGATTCATCCTCTACTTTTAAAAGTATTTATGGTGCGGGGCGCCTGGGTGGCTTAGTCGGTTAAGCGTCTGACTTTCGCTTAGGTCATGATCTCGCGGTTCATGGGTTCGAGCCCCGCGTCAGGCTCTGTGCTGACTGCCAGCTCAGGGCCTGGAGCCTGTTTCAGAGTCTGTGACTCCCTCTCTCTCTGACCCTCCCCTGCTCACACTGTCTCTCTCTCTCTCTCTCCTAGAAATAAATAAAACATTAAAAAAAATTTTTTAAAGTATTTCTGGTGCTTAAATTTTCATTTATTTATTTATTTTTAGTGCATTAGTTTTTCTTTTCATTATTCTTCCTTTTCCTTTCCTTTCCTTTCCTTTCCTCCCTATCTATCTATCTATCTATCTATCTATCTATCTATCATTATTGCTCTCTTTCAACTGAAGGAAATAACTCAACGTTAAGCTGAGAGTGTTAACCTGCCTATGAAGTCAAGGTCTACATGTATAGACTATCAAGAAAATTAATGTTAAAATCTGCTTTTGAACTTAACAATTCGACAAATCTCTTTGAATGCAACATTAAATAACTTTTTTGTGCATGCTCTAGCTTGAAATTTGGGAGGTGGATCAGCTGATATATAACAAAGCCCCTTTAATTATTAAATGAGTATTTCAGTGAGAAGACAGACATGGCTGATAAGGGGCTATATGGCTTCTAATAGGTAGGTGAATCATAATTACAAATCTAGAGTCCGTTATTGTTATATTTGTGTATATTTTATGTAAAAGTAATTTTTGTCTTGAATGACTTGGACAGTTATCCCAGATATTTTTAGAAAAAAGTATAAGTTTGGGAAAAAATATTTGGTGATGCATATTATGATAAGGGTAAAAACTGAAATGGCTATAATAAACTTTGATATTAATATTGCAGGAAAAATTGAAATTACTTAGGTTAAAATCTGAAGTGGGTCAATGCCTCGAGTCACTAACTTTACAAACTTTTTCTGGGTATATTTCTTTTTCTAATGCATTGTCACATGTGCTTAATGTCAACAACCAGCCAGGTGCTTCTTGTGTGATTCAAAATGCCTGAAATACTGCCTGAAATGTTGAGCATATAACTCAATTGATAAAACTTGAACAATAATTAAATTGGAGTAAGAACAATGAAGTATAAGCTAAATTTAAGAGTGATGTTTTGTTGAGCTGCCAAGAAAAAAAAATTCCCACATAACTTTATGAATGATATAGAAATCTTTGACAACAGTGTAAGGCTGTTACCCCATTTTTCAATTCAAAGTTCAGCCAGATGTCAGCAAATCTGATGATATGGAACTGAGAAAGTCTTATGTTTTAGATTTCTTTTTAAAAATATTATCATTTTAGTCCTTAAAGACTCAGTTTTGCTAAGACATGATTCACCAAAAACTTTCCTAAAGGAAATCTTGTGTGTGTAGAGCAGAAGACAAGTGCGGCAGGCTATGTTTTTTTGTTGACTGAAACATACCTGTTCTGGGACTGGAGAGAAAAAATAGGGGTTATATAAACGTGTCTCTTTCTACCCTCCAAGAAGAGGCTGGGCAGCTGGAAAAAAATCTTTATGCATACTGCTGGCAGAGAAATTCTAACGGCACTTTCAGCCTGATTTGGCACACCATGTAACTCTTCCAGGCACAATGCACAATTTTCATAAACAGATTGAACTGAAAGATTCCTGCCATTGTTTCTCCATTCAGCTGACCCTGAATGTAACTATACAAGATATTTCAGCCTAGGTTTTATGCAATATTTGTTACAGAAAAAAGACTGATAAGTGGGGATTCACAAAAGCTATAGACATGATTTATAAAAGCAACAATCAGTTGTTTATTTTTAAGTGTAAGTGGAAAAATTCCTAAATAATTTTCTTTGGAAATCTCTATGACCCAAATTGCTCATGTCATCAAACCAGCATAATTTATTTTTTTAAGAAATCATTAAAATATTCAGAAAATCCAGTAGCTAAGGATTTCTGAAATAAATATGGTTTGTGAATTCCCCATCTTTTCTAGTAAAAGGTCATTAAAACTTTCTGATCTGTTGTTTTTTTTTTTTTATGTTTCATTGGAAATATTCACTTGTGTTTCCATTATGTATTTTTTGTGTGCATTTCCACAGGATTTTGTTTTCTGGGAATTTTTTTTTAATGTTCTTGACTATGTCAAGCAAAACGAATATAATCAAAGGGTAAATAAAAATAACTGTTTCACGTTTTTCACTGGAAAACTTTAGTGTGCCAACATTGCTGTATGCTTCTAAAGAAATTCAAGAAATTGGCAAACAAGGATAGTGGGTAGAGCCTTGCAAAGTGATTAGCTCACTTTTCTCATTAAGACATGGGAGTGATAAGGATCTCTTTGATTAATATATTAATAATATTATTAAAAACTAAATAGTTTAGTTTAAAATCTTCTACCCATTATACCTAGGTTACCCTATATTCTATTTTTTATTCCTAGTGTATTGAACTCTGATTAGGAACCCCAAAATCTAGAACAACATTTCCTTAAACATCTTTGTTCTATCAAAGAGTGTTAACAAGAATATTTTAACCCAGGCAGTATTGCACAAGTCAGTGATTATGTTGAATAATGATAACATAATGCTGTGTTTAGAACAACAAAATAAAATATGTATTTACAACAACACAATCAAATTTCCAGTTTGCCAACAGACTGTACTGGAGGCAAGTCCTAGTGAGTTTTAGTTCTTAATCATTCTATTCTAAATATTATTTTCATATAAATAAAAAAATAATGTGAGATAAAGATTTTTCAGTCTCCTGGTCTGAGATTTATATCAAAACCATAAAAACTTACCTTCACATATTTTGCTTTATTAAAAAAATTAATTAGAAATACTTAAAACATTCAGAAATGAAAATCAGTATGTATGTCTGATGAACCTATCATACAACCTAAGAAATAATACATTATTTATATAGAAAGCTAAAAATTAAAGCTCTCTGATTCCACCTGCCTTTACCTCTGTCATCCCCTGAGGAAACCACTCTCCTGAATTTTATATTTAAAGTTCTAGTGCATTTCTTATAATTTTACATCATAAATATGGTTTAAGTCTTATGTATATGGTACTAAACTTGATGCATACTTCTGCTTATTGCTTTTATCACTTGATATAAATGTTTGAGATTCATCCAGGTATTTGTAACTGCACTTTATTCATTTTCTGTGAATGGCACCATCATTTATCATTCTCTTCTATATATGACATAATTCCGATTTTTTTCAGTATTACCAACAATGGTGCATAAGCAGTCTGGTATTAGTATCTTTATGTAATTCATGAAAGTTTCTTTAGGATGTATAACTAGAAGTAAAATTGCTGGGTCATAAGATATTCTATCTTCAACTTTATTATCAGCTGTCAAATTGATTTTCAAACCAATTATAGCAACTTCTATCCTCACCAGCAGTGAAAATCAGTGAATTTCTATATTCTTGCCAACTCTTGATATTGTCAGATCTTTTTTCCCTAATGTGATTAGGTGAAATGTTATTTCCTTGGTGTTTAAGTGGTACATTCCATTCTATATAAGCAGGGACCTCTTTTTTATCGACTGATTGATTGATTAGATTCCCTCCTCTATGCATTGTTTACCTTATAATTTTTGCTTATTTTTTGGTGGTATTTATCTTTTCATTATTAATTGTAAGTTTTTAAAAAATTAAGGATATTAATCATTTGTTGGTTATATGTATTGCCTATACCTTCTCTTGGTCCATGTTTCATTGCCTAATGCTTTTAATACTTTTTTCTTTTTAAAGGAGAGTGATCATTTTTAGTGGAAGAACTAGTATATGTATACTAATTATACATACATCTATAATAACTAGTGTATGTATTTATGCATATACACATAGATACATATGCATGTATGCATACATAAATACATATACATACACAGAAAAAGACTTGAAATAATGTATGCCAAGATGATGTCTCCAGGTTTAATAATTATTTCTTTTTAAGATCTTATCTGGGACTTCTAGTTTTATATCCAGCATGTAAGGAGCTTGGAATGTGCCACTCTATTTTAACAACAAATAAAAAGCTGAATAAACTGAAAAATCAACAACTTTCTTACATCCATAAGAGAAGTGAGGTCACAAGGCAAACCTCCTCTCCTAAACTGGAAAGATAACAAATACAGAGAATCACAACCCACCAGAACAGAAACTTCTGCAGAAACCAGTGACTAGATAGGAAAACCTGAAATGTAATTGATGAATTGCTGGGGGTTCAGGGTATGCAAGTCTGAGACATAAAAACTCCAGAGGTACTCCAGTTATCAGAGAACTCCACTTTAAAATCCTACCATGTTCTCACAGTGAATATTGAAGAAAGATCCCCTCCTACTTCTGGTAGAGGGAGGAGAAAAGAAACCACTGTGACATGTAGCAAAGCATTCTGTTCTTAACAAGGTCTGTCCTTAGCAGAAAATATTTAACCATATTCTAACCTGCTGGGGTTTTTTTTCAGAGCCTAATTGGCCAAGGGGAAGGAAAACACTCCATTCCAGTTGGCTCTAGTCTTCCACATGCAGAAAGAGAAATATCCAACTCCACCCCACACTAGCCATTCTGTCTTACTTAATGAGTGGAAAAACTGAGAAGTGTGTGTGACTTTGACACTCCAAAGGTAAAGGCTTACTAAAACACTGAAAAGTAATCACAGAGCTATAGAATGCTTCTTCCCCTACGCCATACTTTACCACCACTTTTCTAACAGCCTATAATCAGTTTCTTTTACCCACAAAGATCATGTCTATCAATAAAAAATTTCAAGACATAAGAAAAAAATAGTTTGAAAAGATAGAGGAAGCATTAAACCAGATTTAGATATGGCAGGAATGTTGAAATAATTAGACCTAGAATTTAAAATAATTATGATTAATATGTTAAGAGTTCTAATGGATGAAGTACCCAGTATGCAAGAACAGATGGGTAATGTAAGCAAGGGAAATTCTATAGAAGAACCAAAAAGAAATGCAAGAGACAAAAAAACAGAAATGAAGAACACTTCTGATGGACTTATTATTAGAAAGAATACAGTTTAGGAAAGAATCTCTGAACTTGAGGATCTCTCAGTAGAAACTTCCAAAACTAAAAGCAAACAAAGGTTGAAACAAACAAGCAAATAAGCAAACAACTCCCAAAGTATTCGAGGACTGTGATACAACAAAAGTTATAACATACTTATAACGGGAATGTTACAATGAGAAAAAGAGAAAAAAAATTGAGAAAAACAAATGAAATAATGACTGGAAATTTCTTTAAAATAATATCATATTATCAAAACAGATCCAGAATGCTGTAGGAACACCAACTTCATAATACACCTAGTCATATTATTTTCAATTTACAGGAAATCAAACAAAGGAAAAGAATCCTGAAGAAAGCCAGAGGAGGAAAACATCTTTCCTATAAGGGAGCAAAGATAAGAACTACCTCAACTTTTACTCAGTAACCACACAAGCAAGTAGAAAGTGGAGTGAGATATATTTAAGATGTTGAGAGAAAGCCCTCAGACAAACCTAGAATTGTGTACCCTATGAAATTATTCTTCAAAAGTGAAGGAGTACTAAAGACTTTCTCAGATAAATAAAAATTGAGGCAACTAGTTGCCAGCAAACCCGACTTATAAGAAATGCTAACAGTTCTTTAGAGAGAAGGAAAATGATATAGATGAGAAACTCAGATAAACATAAATAAAGGAAGAGCACTGGAAAAGAAATAAGTAAATAGGCAGTGGAAGAACCTGAAACAAACTAGATGGAATGTACCTCTCCAAAAGTGCAACCACACATCTAAAGAACCTCCAGATATGTGAATTTCCTATACTTGGGGTCAGTGTCAAAAGAAATACTCTAAAGGTTTTGTGAATTCTTGTAGTCTTTCTTGGTGGTTCTCCTCAAGTGCATTCTTGTAGTCAGGAAAATGAATCCAGAGAGAATGGAGATTCTGTACTCTGGGGATGGGGCTTTTTCGGCCAGTGTTCCTTTTGCCTCAGATTGGAACAGCCTTCATTTCTTGCCAAAATTTCCTGTACTGATGCAGGGCTTCCCTTCTCCAAATATGAGGAAAGAGAAGGTGAAGTCAATATGAGGTTGCTAGGCCTTTTATCCAAAAAGAGTGGGAGATCCAGAGTTTTTAAATTTTGAACCATTTAAAAAACTTTACTGAGATATAACTGATACGTAATAGCATATATATATTTAAAGTGTACAATGTGAAAACATTTTGTCATACATATATACCCATGCAACCATCCTAATCATCATAAAAGTAGGAATAGAGGAAAACTTGCTCAATTTATAAAGAATATCTACAAAAGACCCTATAGTTAATACCATATTTGATGGTGCAAAGCATGAAGCTTTCCCACTAAGATCAGGAACAAGCCAAGGATGACTCCTCACCATTGCTTTTCAATATTGTACTAGGAGTTCTAAAAAATGCAGCAAGACCAGAAAAAGAAATAAAAGGTATACAGACTGGGAAGGGAGAAATACAACTGTTTTTGTTCATAGACAACAGATCATGGATTAGAAAATCTGTAAGAAATGCCAAAAACCCACACTGGAGCTAATAAGTGATTATTATAAGGTTACAGGACACAATGTTAATATAAAAAGCCATTGCTTTTCTGTATATCCACAACAAACAAGTAGAATTTGAAATTAAAACCATACTTAGATAGAAATATAACAAAGTTTGTATACAATTTATATGTGGAAAACTATAAATCTCCAGCAAAAGATATCAACGAACTAAACAAATGGAGATATATTCCATGCTCAGGGAAAGGAAGACTCAATATTTTCAAGAGGTCAGATCTTGGGTGAAATAAGTACAAAGGATTTAGAGTACTTATCTTGATTAGCACTGAGTAATATATGGAATTGTTGAATAACTATACCGTACACCTGAAATTAAATATAACACTGTATGTTAATTACACTGGAATTAAAGAAAAAAGTTTTACAAAGAAAAAAGAGACCAAAAATGTCAACTTGATCTGTAGTTTCAATGCAATCCAAATCAAATCCCAGCAAGTTACTTTGTGAATATTGACAAATTGATTCTAAAGTATATAACAAGAGGCAAAAGATCCAGAATAGTCAATACAATATTGAAGAGGAAGAAGTTTGGAGGACTGACACTACCCAACTTTAAGACTTAGTATAAAGATACTGTAATCAAGACAGAAAATTGTGGTACTGGTACTTTTCAGGTGTGAGATGATGCCTCATTGTGGTTTTGATTTGCATTTCCCTGATGTTAGTAATGCTGAGTATCTTTTCATGTATGCACTGGCCATTTGAGTATCTTCTTTGGAAAAATGTCTATTCAGGTCCTTTGCCAATTTTTAAATTGAATTATTTGTTTTTTGCTATTGAGTTGTATGAGTTCCTTATATATTTTGGATATTAGCCCCTCATCAGGTATTTGGTTTGCAAAAATTTCCCCCATTCTATAGGTTGCCTTTTCATTTTGTTGATCATTTCTTCTGCTGTGTAGAAGTCTTTTAGTTTGGTATAATCCTACTTATGTTTCCTTTGTTGCTTGTGCTTTAGATGTTGTATCCAAAAAAATCACTGCCAAGACCAAAATCAAGGAGATTTTTTTCTATGTTTTCTTCTAAGAGTTTTATGGTTTTAGGTCTTACATGTACATCTTTAATCCATTTCAAGTTAATTTTTGTGAGTGTTCTGAAGTAGGGGTCTAGTTTTGCATGTGAATATCCAATTTTCCCAGCACCATTTCCTGAAGAGATTATCTTTTTTCCACTGAAAATTGCAAATACAGCAAATATTGCATATATTAGTTGCTTGTAAATGCATGGGTTTATTTCTGAGCTCTCAATTCTGTTCCAATGGTTGATGTGTCTATTTTTATTCTAGTACTATATTGTTTTAATTACTATAACTTTGTAATATAGTTTTAAATTAGAAATTATGATGGTTTCCACTTTGTTCTTTCTCAGGATTGCTTTGGTTATTCAGGGCCATTTGTGGATTCATATAAATTTTAGGATTTTTTTTCTAATTCTGTAAAATAAATGCCATTAGAATCTTGATAGGGATAACACTGAATCCATATTATTGTTAGTACTGACATTTTAACAATATTAACTCTTTCACTCTATGAACATAGGCTATATCTCCATTTATGTTGTCTTCTTTAATTTCATCAATGTCTTACTAAGTTTTCAGTGTATAAAACTTTCACTTCCTTAAATTTATTTCTATATATTTCATTGTCTTTGATGGTACAGTAAACGAAATTGCTGTATTTCTTTTTTTTTTTTTTTTCCAGATAATTCACTGTTACGGGCATTCTTATCTTACTGCTGAATTTAGCAGAAATTTGGCTTAAGCTTCATAATTAAACATAATATTTGCTGCAAATTTTGTTAGCTATACTTTATCAGAGTAAAAATGTTCCATCTCCATTACTGTTGAGAGGTTTCTCATGAATGAGAATTGAATTTTATTAAATGCTTTTCCACATCAGTTGAGATAAACATATGGCCTTCAAATTTAAGTTGTGAATATGAGAAAATCATAATAAAAGACTTTATGTTAAATCATCCCTGAATACCTGGAATAAGCCTAACTAAGTTATAATTTTTTTTAATTGGAGGATTCATCTTGCTAATGTGTTATTTAGGATTTTCACATCTGTGTCTGTAAGTTATTTGTTTTCTATTTGTATATTTTATTAGCAATCAGATCTCAATGATTTTTTCCAGTAAAAAATAGTTCCTTTTGTAGATTAGTTTTCAACTCTTCTTAAAGAGAAAGATGAAAGGGTTTTGGTCTCTGAACACTGGGAACATTTATTTTCAAAGGAATTCACCAAGATTATATATGTATTTTCTCCTTTTTCTCAAATGCTAAAGGTATTTTTCTTCTCACATTTTATAGTTGAATTTTCCTTCCCAATCTCTCCTAGCACTTATTGACTACAGATTTCATTTATAATTTATACATAATTTTATGACTCTTTTCTATTACTGTTTAGAATGTTATTTTGTGCATTTCATGTCTTCCTCTGTTATAAACACTTCTATTCACATTCTAGTATAGAGCTTTACTTTGAATTTTCTAGGAGCTCAATAGTTATTTTAATTTTGATTTGACTTTTATTTATGAAAATACTACCTTTAAATAATACTTAGTTTGGTGATCTAAGTATTTTAGGAAAATCCATATTTTTTTAGTCCATAATTCTTAACAATTTTGTTTTTCATTTTATCCTTTACTTCATTTCTGATCAACTCCATCTCCCCAGCACACTTTTTTCTCTCCCAGGAGATTGTGGGTTGACACTTCTACATGGTCAGCTTTTCTAGGTCACTGATTGGGTCACCGAGGTACGTGGCAGAGGAATGAACGATGATTTTTGGCTTTAAGAACTGATTATTCTAGTCCATGCCATATTCACTTATTCCTAAAAGCATGACTGTCAACAAAATTTCAGTGAATCCTGAACAGCTTCGGAAGGTATGTTGAGTTCTTTCACTTTAAAAGGTAACACAAATCTCAGTGGGAAAATAAATGATCGAATCTCACCTCATTCCAAATGAATTAGAGTTGGCAGGCTTATGTGTCTGGAGCTGACTTACAGTACTTGATGCTAAAATGTAGCCCCTTGTAGTAGTTATAATAAATTAAGGCTTCTGTCAGAGGCCGAAGTCATGAAAGTTAAAGGAAAAAATATATTGCTACCCTTTACATTTTGGGCTCTGATAGGAATTTTGGTCTTCAGCAGGTTGACAGCACAAAATAGACAAATTCAATATTTTAGGATACTGTGCCAAATTTCATGTGTAGAAGCTTGTGAGTGTCTTGCATTAAGCTGTGAGTTATAGCAGTGAAGGCCTAGAAAGTGAGAAACAGCATATTTCTTGAGGCCTATAGGGCATGCAAGTTCCCCGGTTCTCCCTCTTGAATGACAACATGGTCCAGCTTCCCAGTGAGAAGCATGCTGGTGTGTTTCTCTTTCGTACTCTCTTCTGAATAATGTGAGGTGTTGTTAATTTAAAAACTGTCACTCACAGGGCATAAAAATGTTTTTCAGTTAAAAGTCCAGTGACAAGCAGAAGACAACAGCAGCAATGGGTACTCTGAAACAGGTGATAATTTTCCATAGCTAATTATCATTATTTTTCTACATGAAACATTGTAAGAACAAACTTAATAATCTATGCCTTAATAAAGTGTGTTTGTAGAAAGTGACATTCCACATTAACTCTATCAAATAACTTGACATTGAAACAAAGAAGTCACTACTAGTCTCATTCGGAGTTGGAATACTTTGCTGGGATTAATTTTTGTCCTTTTATCTATATTATCTTTGGTGATGCAACCAAGTAAAAACTGGAAAAAAACCTAAGGATAAGCTGGAAGTGGTTTCAAAGTATTAGTGTTCTGAAACTGGATCTATTTTGCCTCCTCATTCCTTTCCTTTCCTGATAAATTTCATAGTAACTCAGGATTCTTTCTGCTACAGAACACTGCAGCACAGGAAACTGCCCAGACATCTTCCCCGTGTCTGTAGTAGTCCATTTGTCAGTAACTGAAACTAATTTCAACGATGTGACTCACTTGTCTGTCCAGTTATTATTTTTAAAATTGTTACAAATTAAGTGGGCATCCTCTGGCTTCAAATGGAGAGCCTGAAATATTAGCAGTGGAAACAAACTAAAATATTAAGAAAAGAATCTCAGAACGGCTCAGGTTACCTAAATACACCACAAAGCCAACAACAATGGAAAGCAGTAAGAGTTCATACAGCTTCTGGTGCTGAGTATTAAAGGGTATGAAAATGGAGATTAATCTCCTGACTTCTGAGGATAATTCAAGAGAAATGATGAACAAAAAAACAATGTATCAATATATAACTGGAAAGTGGAAAGAAAGCAGATCTATTCCAAATGTGATTTAAATTTCATTATATTTTGAATATTCAGCGGGAATCTCCTAAGGTTTTAGTTTCTCTTTGGGAGTAAAATGGGTTCTTAAAAGTGCATTCATCTATGCTGCTGGAGTATCGTTTACTAACAAATGATTACAGCTGTACCCAAGTGGCCTAAAAGAGTTTTAATGTTGCTTCCAGATGTGCCTAATTTATTTCCAGGGTATAATGTCTGCCTTGGGAGCCTTGGTGATTTTCTCACTTATCAGTGCCAATTTCTTGGGGGTAGGTAAAATTTTAGTCCTCTTCTAGATGGGGAAATAGAACAGGAAGATATTATGGTTTCATTAATATTAAATGAGAAACCTTTAAACAACCCTGAATAAAATATTAAATCTAGTGTGTATTTCATGGGCTTACACACCTGGACTTATTTCTGCATGGATTTCCTAGGACTCTTCTTGCCAATATTCAATTTTATATAAGTGATATCTGTCAGGAATTTTAAAAATTGAGATTTTGGAAAACTGCCCTCTAAGTTTGCTTTCAAAATCTCCAGTGGTTACTGTTATAAAAATATTACAAGGATGAAACAAATTTAATTTTCAACTACTCAAAGGATAGCTACTAAATTGCATCTATGACTATTCTTTGTATATTGGATGTGAATAATAATATAAGGTATTTATTATAGAGCAGTTATATAAATTTAATTATGAAGCACATTCAAATGAAGATAAGTTTAAATGTAAAATTCACAATGCATCTCAAGCGATTGGGATACTTACTATTAAAGCTACTTTGGTGATGCACAAACTACGCACTTGGATTTCAAGAGGTTTTTCACAAAGATAAATCAAGTTGTTGAAGATATTTAAATATGTTCAACTAAGTTTAAATGTTTGCTAAAATACATAATTTAAACTAATATATATCAGAAGCACAGACATCATCTTAGTGTCTATATGGCCACTTGGTGTCTATCCTGGAACTTAAACCTCAGTCTCATGTTCTACACAATGCTAGTCATACAGTAGGTGCTTAATAAATAATTTGAATAAATAAAACGTGAATTCGATATGTTGAAAAATTAAATGAATGAAAGGCAAATGATTATGTCTCATAAACCTAGTTCATGGATGTTCTAAGTTAACACCAAAATACCTAACTGGAGAATTGGTTGTATGGAATTAGATTAAATAATCTTGTGAAGTTTTTGGCCTTTTAAATATTCTTTTGGCTTGGTAATAATCTTGTATATTTTGGATAAGGAGATAACTGCAATAATTTTTAGTTGTTATATGTAAACAACATCATTCACATGCAGGCTATTTACTGAATTACTCAGATATTTAGACATTAGTCAGATATGGCAGAAATCTGCTATCGCAGTGTTCCTATGCAGAATAAGATATATGAGAAATAAGTTGTTGTATGTCAATTCTTATAGAAATGAGCCAAATTATTTCTTTACAACAAAATATCTCATAAAGATATTCAAGCTTTCAAAAACTGAACATGTCTCTCTCCCCCCTCTCCCTCCCTCCCTCCCCCCTCTCTCTCTATATATATCTATATATCTACATATATCTCTATATCTCTATATATCTATATATATCTCTATATCTCTATATATCTATATATATATCTATATCTCTATATATCTATATATATATCTCTCTATATATCTCTCTCTATATATATAGAGAGAGAGAGGGAGAGTATATATATGTGTGTATATATGATGATGGCTTTCTCTATTTCAAAGACTAGTCAGAATGTATTAGTAATTCAAATGCCCTGGAGACACTTGCTCTGGAATCGGGTTTTCCCTGAGAAGGTGATTTTTCAAAATTCACGTTTTCATCGGATCCGATTTCGGGATGCTTTCGCTGTTAAAGTTTCAGAGATTTCTTTCTCCCCCTCTTCCTCCTTTCCTCTCTCCCTCCCTTTCTTCTTTTTCTTTCTTCCTTCTTTTGTCCTTTCGATTATTTACTGTGGAGTTACAGATTTAGTTATATTAATCTTAGATATATAAGGAAATAGAACGTCTTCACTTCTCTCACTGTCTTATTTCCCAGATGATGTCTCAAGTTATGAGACTTCCAAGTTGTGAGAAAAAAATAGATTTAGTCTACTTGGATAATAACAATGCTATTAAACAAACAATCCTTATCAAATATACAGCCTCTCTGCCTAAGTGCTTCATACCTTTTAGATAAAGTGTTTCTTTAGAGATACCTGCCCCTCTCTTCCATCTTTGTCTTTCCAGTATGGTCATTCATGGAAGCATTTAAAGACTAGCAGCTGAATATAAAGAATTAAGTTTGTGGAAGTAAAGTGCTATAGTGATGTAGCTCTGCCTTGTGCAATTCACACATCAGCTACTCAACATTGATATACCTGATTAGTTACAGTAACGACTTCAAGGGTCTAATAAAAGTAAAGCCTCCAAGTTTTAAATCATTAAAGCTCCATTTGGCTTAGAAATAGTCTTATATTAACTGGATAACACAGTCAAGAGGGATCAGCTGTATAACTACTGTTGTAGTAAGAAGTTAAGAGCCAAGAGTGTAGTGATGGCTACACACACAGAAAATAAACATGAGCTCAGGAAGATGTGCCATAGAGGAGGAGCAAGGTGGGCAGTTGGGCTCATCCATCCAGCCTCTCCTCCCTCTTCTGAGGAAGAGATAATCTTTCAGCTTTTTCCAAATACCAGCTGAGTGGGGGCTTTGCTTTTTTAATGTTATGCCTTTGGTTCATTCTTTACTGGCTTAGTGGAGGAATTATGTATTTTTTTTAAATTTTTAATGTTTTATTTATTTCTATGAGAGAGAGAGAGAGAGAGAGAGACAGCGTGAGCAGGGGAGGGTCAGAGAGAGAGGGAGTCACAGACTCTGAAACAGGCTCCAGGCTCTGAGCTGGCAATCAGCACAGAGCCCGATGCAGGGCTCGAACCCACGAACCGCGAGATCATGACCTGAGCGAAAGTCGGACGCTTAACCGACTAAGCCACCCGGGCGCCCCAAGGAGTGCCCTCTTAATCAGTAGCTTTGAGATGCCACATTTCTCAAAAGCTCTCAGAATAAGGTGAGGCTGCTCTTCTAGGGACCAGTTTGAGTGGTGAACTTGAGGCAGAGACTCAGGCATTCGAAGAGGTGGGGAGAACTACATGTATGGTTGGGAAGTATGACAGGCCAACCNTACGAACCGCGAGATCATGACCTAAGCGAAAGTTGGACGCTTAACCGACTAAGCCACCCAGGCGCCCCTGTATTTTGTTTTTAAACTGTTACGGTGAGGGATGCATGTAGAACTGCAGGAGGCAGAGACAGAGATTACATGTTAGCAAATAATTTAAAAGCATGGAGATAATTATTAAAAAAAAAAAAACACAAGAAATGGTGGCTAAGTACCAATAAATTGGATCTGATCCTGAATTTCTAGGGTCACGGGAGGCTGGCTAATTTCGTCCCCTTCTTTTATAGATTTTATGATTTCATTTTAACCGCTCAATTAAGTATATTCTCCATGGGAATTTACTAAATTATTTATTTTCTTTTAATTTGAAGTCTTTACATTTCTATACACACATATGTAGGCCTTAAATCATGGAATTTTGAGAGATAAAAATTCTACCTAATCTTTAAACTGTGCAGAGGGACTCTACTTTGAAGCTAATGAAATTTCTTACTTCTAAGGTAATAGAGGCTCTGGCAACATGTCCACAGCACATACAGTTTGATAAAGTTGGCTCAAATAAGGTAAGATGTCTGCCCACTGTCACTTTCCTTTATTCACTTTTCTTTCAGATAGCTCTGGAATGCTATCTCAAAGCAGGTCATGGGCAAGCTGAATTGCGGATACACTAAACTTGGGTTTAGTGGTGCTTATTTATATGGTTTCAATATCCTCTCTGTTAGTTAAATTACTAGGTGCCTAGGTATAGTTGGAATACTCCAAATATCTGTTGGGCTGATTCCCTCAAGAGTGTAGGGCCAGAGGGTCTATCATGACATGAATGTGTCTTAAAGCAGTCTGCACCAGAAATACATAGGTGGAGGATGAGAAATAAGGTCCAAAGTATATCATTCCAGAAGCTTGCTTGTAGAAAGCATTTCCAGTCATTAGATGTTTAAAATTATAAGGAGAGAATTCCATTAACATCAACACTCAGTCAGAACAGAAGTTCTTGCCCATCATGAATATATTTGGTAATGCATCTTCTGAAATTCAAATGCACCCTACATTATTTTTTGATGGGAATTTCACAAAATGGAATTTATCAGAATTTGTGTTATAGGACATAAACTTCTAGTAGGTTTATAAATGATTATGTCTATGTTGCATTTCATGTTTTATGCATCTCACTACTACTAATAAAAAACAAATTTGATCAACTCTGCTAAGAAGATTGAATTATCTATTATTCTTTTTATAGAAAACAATTACAAATTTGTTGTTATGTGAAGAGGTGATCAAAGAATATGCATCGAAAAGAGGAAGAGAAGAAAGGGTGTGTCAGGAAGTTTAAGTAAAAGTCTTCCATATTACTTTCTGTTGGCAGTATTCAGATTTTTTAGATTTGATTTTACTATGATTTCTTTTCTCACTGTAAATAAACATCCATGCTCATACCTAAGTGTGTATTCATAATATTGTAACATTTTTCTGAAAGTGAACTACCCAAATTATATGTAGGTAACACTCTATGAAACTCAGGCCCTTGTAACTGAATCCAGAACAAACCTAGATATATGCAGGCCAGGAGTGGGGCTGTACAAGGTAGGGTTGGAGGTTTGTGTAAAGTGTGGTAGGTTCATGAAGGGAGGAAGCTACATCTTCATCAGATCATTTAGCTGTCCTCATTCACTCCTTCTCAGGAAATACAATGGAAAAGTGAGGTCCAACACAATTTTAAGATGAGAGTTGGTACTTCCCAATGCATATCTGGAAGCCAATAAGTAGAAAGAAAAGGTAGCCTTTGGAGGCCAAGTATAACTTTTTCTTTGAAATCTGGTTGTTGATATATGGCTTCATTTGTCATGAAATGTTATAAGTTTTGGAATATTTTCATTAACTTTCCATATAATCTTCATTGGAGCAGATCTATGTTTTTTCTTATATATTGTATTTGATACAGTGCTGCTTCTTCTATAGCTGACAACGCCCTGATACCAAAGAGTTGCAGTCATGCCGCTTCCCCCATGAATGATACCATCCATTCTACTCCATAGCCCAACACAGCCCTGACTTTTTGGCAGTAATTCTTTACACTTAGTAAGGCCAACACTTTCCTCTATAGAAGTTGCCCCCTAGAGTTTGGGAACTCTTTAAAGGACTGATTAGAAAGCTAGTGCAAATGTTTCATCTGCTTTTGATTTGTGGATTCTAAGCACATGGCTTCCAAATGTCACATTTGGAATGTGGAATTCAATAATTCATCAGCATTTTGATCAAATCATTGATTTTATTCATTGTCTTTGGTGAATGGATGATACATGCTGTCTGGTTCTTTCCAAGCACCTTTCTTTCTTCCTCTTATATATTACATAATTTTATTTAGCTGACATGTTCTTTCAAAGTTAGGAGAATTTGGGATTTGTGTGTTTTGAGAAAAAAGGCAAACTCATTAGATTCCCTTTCTAAATATTTTAATAATGTTGCTGAAGACTGGAATGCCATCTTTATTCAGCTATCTCTTTTGTTTTTCTGCCACAACTTAGCACTTATGGTGAATGGCAATACATATTAATAAGCAGGCAGCTTAATAAGACTCAGGTTAATGATGATAATTATTCCTACATGGTGTATGCTGACAGTGTGTGCAAAGATATTCAGTCTTCAAAAAAGCCCCAAGGCAGTACAGATAATTCTGACACTGAGTACGTTATCTGAGAAGAAGGTTAACAATGCTATGTGATACTTGCTTTTTTTTTCCCCCCCTGTAAGTGAACATTTTAATTACCTGGGGATAATGTCCATAGCTGGAATTTAGTGAGTGGGCATAGGGCCAATAACTTTTCAGGAGATCCTGAGAGAGACTTAGAATTTTAGCCATTAAAAATTATAGGCTTGCAAACAGGGTCACTAGAAATAAATAAGCATAGTCAAGAATTAAGAAAAAGCCAGTGTTTTGACTCTAATTCTCATAGTGGTTCCTAGTTTGGAGTGAATGTTTTATTTTTTTTATTTTTTTATTTTTTAAGGTTTTGCTTATTTTTGAGAGAGAGAGGGAGACACAATCTGAAGCAGGCTCCAGGCTCTGAGCTGTCAGCAGACAGCCTGAAACGGGGGTCAAACCCACAAACCATGAGATCATGACCTGGGCCGAAGTCAGTCGCTTTACCGACTGAGCCACACAGGTGCCCCTGAAGTGAATATTTTTTTTATTAACTATGGTAAAAATATGAAATCGTGAAGTTTTGCTTCCTTTATTCTTTCTAAGTACATCAAATTGTTTACAAAACCAACCACTCTAATGCATAATGACCTTGTGCTCCTTTTTCCATCCCTCTATTCTAGGTTGCTTTCCAAACCCTCATCTTCACCTGAAGAATTAATGACAAGTGACTGATTAACAGTTCAGAGCTACATTCCATTTTTTTTTCCTCCCAGAGTCAATTGTCTTTTCAGAAGTATTAAAACCTTAAACCAGGCATCTCAAATAAAACACCAGCAAGGGCTTGTCAAGTAACATTATTGAGTGAAGCCAGCCTTAGTGAGGACAGGACTGTAGTGAAACTGAAAAGCAGCTTCTAGTAGGTAGGGGGGTGGGGGTGAGGAGTGTCACTGCATGTCTCTAGCAGATTATTTCTATGTAGACATTCTGGTCCAGATTTTCTCAAGACGTACTTTTTCAAGCTTGAAATTTGGACTTTTGTGAATTCTTCCCATGTTTACATTTTGTCCATGAAACATCGTCTAGGTCAAGCACAACATGTCCAGGGCTGAAAGTGCTCTGAAGGTAACAAGTTTATAGCTTCTGCTTTCAACTGAAGGGAAGAAACTGGAGGATCTACATTCCTCTAAAGCACTTGTAACCCTCTGCCCTTTTTCGTGATGTTTCATTTGCTCTGTGCCCATACTCTACTCCCTAGGGACCTACTTACTTTTGATGGCCTTGGTCAAATGACTCTCTCTCTATGCTTTCTGAGCCCTTTCTCTTCTTCAAAACCATTTCTCCACCATCTCCTTTCCTTGTAGAATGAATCCATTTTCTCATTATGTTGCTAGGGCATCTGGCACACACTGTAATTAGCACTTAACAGAGTGTGTACTAAATATTTGTGGGTGTGCTGCTCTCCCCAGTTACAATGTGAGGTCCATATGGATACAGTCCTCTTTTTATTTATCAGCATCACCGCACAATATCTACTTCATAATAGACTGTAAATATTTGCTAAAAGAATGAATGGATTTTAGAGAGCTACTTGAAGGTTTAAGTATTTTAGTAAACCTCTTTGCCCCTTAGCAGGGGGCATAAATATGGAAGACATTCAGTACATATTTATTAAATGAGAAATGAATGTAAACCAATAAGGGAGAATTATCCTTTGAAGAGTTAGGGAGTGGCACACAGGTAAATTTCAGTGTTGTATCCCCTAAATCACTACCCACTGGAGTGAAACAGGTTCTTAAATTCTGATCCTAAAATCTGATTTAAAATTAATATAAATTATCATATATATTTGCGGTGGAGATATATTGACTGTTTTTCATGGTGACCTTTTAACATTTCCCTTAATGCTTCTTCTAACTGAGGCATCTATGTAAAGGTTTCAATATCTCAATACAGCAGATAATATGGAGGCAACATCTTACATAAGATCTAGTGGTTACAAATGTTTTCAGAAGCAAGTCAGGATGAATTTGAATAGAAAAGCCATCTGGCAGTACTCCATTCAATTGGTATTTATTATAAATATATACTCAGTTACTTATATTTATTTATATCAATGATGTTTAGTCTGCTCATCACATTAGTGAAAATCTGCTTGAGTTTTTCTGTCCTGAGTCTTCTGCTTTAGTCTTCTACCAAACTGCCTTACTAGAACCTGATTTTAATTAGGAAATCCACACTCATCTGGAAATATGTTAATCATTAATTTAACAAACTAGTATAAAAGTATCACTAAGAACTCTATCCTACATGCCAACCAAGGAAGATATATGAAGTTAAAAAAAAAATGACACTTTCTCTATAACAAGCATCTGCCACCATGACTATGGTCAGCTGTATTTTTGTAGGAATAGGTCTCAGTAGAAGACTAGCTATTGTTCTGTAGTTAAGTCTAGCTAGCTGAATAGTTTTAGGGACACGTTGTTTATTTACTTGTACAACTTGATAACAATTAACTAATCAGTTGTGTGAGATTCAACCAGTGAATTAAGTATCTAAGTTTGCAGACAGCTGTGGCACTGTAGTTGTTCTTTTAAAAGAAAACAGAAGTTGTTACGTAGTGTTAGCTGCTGCATCCATAACATGTCATGATACTATTATGGCCATTTTACCTGACATCAGACACTTCAACAACGAGCAGATACGAATCATGCACATTTTCTTCCAGTGGGGCACTGCATACAATGCAACCAAATTCTAACGAGCAGATTTTCAGAGTATATTTGAATCTCTTCCTGGGGCTAAAATAGACCTGCCACTGGTCTCTCCATTTCCTCTAGCAAGCCCTGGTATATTAAGCAGTGGAAAATAAAACAACAAATGTTATTCAGCAGAAAGATAAAAGCCCAATCTATGTAAAGTGATACAGAAGAAATGGAAACATAGCATGTGGATATTGCATGCTGAGCCTCATAAAATGCAAGCGTGAATTTCCTCTCATAGTGAGTGTGGTCCAACATTAAACGAAGCATGGGGCATGATTATGAGAGATAAGATCAGTAGTTGGAGAACATACAGCAAGCTGTTTTACCCACATTGAATATAATTTCACTCCTCTGATCTATTAGGCCCTCTTGGTGCACATCTTTGTAGATTTTTGCTAGTTCTCAGGAATGCATTAAAAAAAAAAAACCTACAGGCTATAACTAAAATTACTGAATATTTTTTAATGTCTCACATGTTGACAGTCCTGATTTTCGTTACAGAAGAAATAACTGTCGATAGTGCCATTTAAATCCCTACTCTTTAGACTTGTGAATGCTAATGGCTGGGCTGTCGAACTTCAGCTTTTCCTGTAATCGTTATTCCCCGTTTCCTGTGGTGGATATGTATCGAACATAAGAAATTAGCTGCAGAGAGAATTAGAGGGTGTAAGTCTGAGTCATGTAAATGCCAAAAGCTTTTTGTGACATTTTTCAGACTTTAAAAATGGAAATATGTTATTTGCACAGTAGCTCCTGATGGAATATGACATACTGCAGCGATGTGGCGAGTTTAAGATTGGGCTGCAGGCCATTAGGAACCCTCTGTGTGAGAGCCTGGGGCCTCAGCAGAGGAATGGGAGTGAGTTACTTGGAAGAAGCATGGCATTTGCTGATGAGCCAAAGAATCCTCGTTAGATCAAGAACTGCTAATGAGAATTGAGAACTTGCTTGAACCTGTTATCGTAAGTAAGGCTTAGGAATATAATTTTCAGCTTGATGTAACTTTTGTCTTTATTCCAGATGGTCTTACATCATCATTATTATATCAGCACATGGAAAAAAAAAAAACATAGGGCTAAGCACATACCTTAACTCTTATATTTCAATTAAGGCTGAGCTCTTTAATTCAGTCAAAATAAAAAAAAAATCCCTTTTAGTAGATTCTGAACCTTTGCTGAGTACTGAGATGCATGAAGGGGGTATATAGCAAAAACCTTCTAAAGAAGAAAACAGAGGACGCCCATTGCTCACACGTCCTTCACCTCCTGTCCCAACCCCTGTTAGCTGTAGAGAGATCTAAAAGGGACTCAGACACTCTCTGGTTTCACTTTTGGTTAGTGGGGTAGATCTTCTCAGAGGCTTGTTTCCACTTCGGGGGATAGTCTTGCAATCCAGTGTGCCCACACTTCTTGTAAACATGGGAATGTGGGGGCATATCTGTTTGTTTGTTAGTTTGGGGGAATAAAGTAAGCAATTTCATGCTCATTTTGATATTTTCCTGCAGGGTGTAAAGGACTATCATGAGAAACAAGCTTCTCTGCTTTCTATTCTAGAAAACTCAAGTTTTCAGTTTTTGAAAGATACAGAACCCAGGAAAAAAGATAACATTTGGAAGAAGAGGACACAGATGACCAAGAGGACTTCGAAAAGAATTTTCTCAGTATGTCTGGAAACACAGAGTTAGTGAAAAAGACTAAACAAAACAGGAGATAGGGCTCTTGATTCTTTTTCTTTCAATGTCTCCTGGGAAGCCTCTTTTGGATTTCCCTGTTCTCTCCATAAATGCAATTCCACTTTTCCCTATAAACTCTCCATGGTGTTTAAAGTCATGAAACCTGTTCTCCCAAAGCAAAATCCTAGCTGTCATCCTGGACAATTTTCTCTTTATCATCTCCCTCTAACTCATCAAGACATGTTGGTTTCATTGCACATCTCAATTCTCCTTGCTTTCTTCCCACTGCTTCTTCTGGTTCTGACCCTTATTTTATCTTAATTTATCTCACCTACAGTAGGCAGTTTCAACTGGTTTCTCCTGTCTTACCCCATTTCTCTATCTTCACTGTTTACATAAATACTTTAATGTGTTCCTTCCTTCTCTAATGATGCCCAGGCACCTTGCAAGTATGCATGAGCTGTGTAAAAACAGTAGTTCACTGCCTCCTGGGAACCACAAAAACCTGCAATCATTTTCTTTTTCTCCCTCGCTCTGTTGAGTTTTCTATCTGATGTCCATGGAAAGAAGTCTACATTAGCAGTCAAAGCTATTCACAGTTTGGTCCTTCCTACCCTCTTGTGAATACTCATCATCCCTCCTGTATTCCACTGCCCAAAGATCAAACTGTGTTATGGATTCATGAATTGTCATTTTCATAACTTCATACTTTACTGTTGGTTTCCTCGGCCTGAAATGACTTTCCCATTTGAAATACCTAGTTATTCTTCAAAATCCCTCCTAAATATTATCTCTTCTATACTTCCCTGACACTCTCAGGCTGAATTAGGGGTTCCCTCCCTGTATACCTTCACACTTTGAAATGTATTTACTTCTTTATATGTCTGGCTTGCCTGTGATATTACAAGCCCCTTCACGACAGCAACTTTGTTTTATTCATCTTTGGATTTCTAGCTTTTAGCATTGTTCCCACAGAACAAAACAAAACACAATGTTGAAATGAATAAGCAAATGAATTGAAAATGTAGCTCCTAATACTTTCTTTTTGCATCAATTTCAAAGGTGGTAGAAATTTAATACATCAAATATCCTATATATTGCCTATACAGAATATGACCAGGGAGCAGTAAATACATAGAATGAGTGTCTTGAGTTTTTCCTTGATCAGAATCTCTGCTCACTTTGAGGTTTACTCATCAATGCCATTTGAAGAAACATTGTTCTGCTAACAATGTGCTACTTTATTGAATTCTATTAGAGAATTTCACTACAGGTTTAATTATTGCTCACCTTGGTGTCAGGCTGCTTTCCCTTTATTAACTAATCATCCACTGGCCCAGTGGGGTTCCTGTAGCCTCCAGGCTTCTCAAGATATGTCAAATCAGATTATCTGCTCTTATTTTACATAGATAAAATTTAAGTTTTTTCCCAAACTCCGTGAAGAAACAGTCTCCCACTGCTTAATATATGCAAACTATATGAAGGCATTCATTTACATAACCTGAGCTGAGTTAGTCATTTGAGCTTTGTTAATTAGCTTTGGAAGGAAAGTTAGCTTAACCAGAGTAATATATAGATATATTTGATAAAACTTTTATTTTACCTTACAACACATAGAATTGTGGTGTTGTTACAAAGATTTTTAAATACAAGTTATGGAAAAGAGATCATGACCAACCTATGTATGTTATCATGACAACATCATAGTTCATGTCAATTTATTTTCGCTTCAGCAGCTCTCAGGAAGGAAGATTCTATGAACTGGTTTGGCCTTAAAGTAACAGTTATTTGTAAACTGTTTTTGTTGATTTCAAATCGATATACTGAGAATTGCTTTTATAGAGCCTAGCTTTCTAGAAGGCTTTCATGTTGAAATCTTCTGAAACTTAAAAGTGAGGTATTTTGAAATATCATGGAGTGCCACATGACATAAAATATGTCAAAAGTATCTTCTGACTTTTAAACAGTTTGAAAATGAGAGTTCAGTGTTTTCTGATTTTTGGAGTATACTTGAGTCCCTCTAAGTGTATATGAAGCCTAGTCATTATGTGTTATAGATAATAAAACTAACACTTTCTTTTGTCTTCGGGTAGTACTTTTACATGCAGGCCCAGTACAGAGTTAATAAGGTGTTAGATCTTTTCTGTTAAGCATATATGATTATTAAAACTCTTCACATAAATTAGATTAGAAAATCTAGAAGTTGCATAAAATTATGCACTCACATAAATGAAATGATTTGGTGCAAACGTAAGGGTAGAATCTGTGATTTCTCTCCATTCCCAGATCTCACTGTATTTGACAATAATTAAAAATTTAATCCATTAAGGGGTCCCTGGGTGGCTCAGTGGGTTAAGTGTCCAACTTTGGCTCAGATCATGATCTCGCAATTCATGAGTTCGAGACTCATATCAGGCTGTGTGCTGACAGCTCAGAGCCTGGAGCCTGCTTTTGATTCTGTGTCTCTCTCTTTATCTTCCCCTGCATCTCTTGCTCTTTCTCTCTCTCTTTCTCAAAAATAAATAAATATTTAAAAAATTTAATCTATTAACTAATGGATAATCAGAAAATAGTTGCTTTTTCCCATATTAGTAGTAGTTATTGCAAATTTTCTGACCATTTTTGAGGTACCATTTTTACTTTCAGAAACAAAGACCAATTTATGTTAAATTATTGTTTTATAGCAAACTTGTAAGGGAGGGCCAACCTAAGTAGAAAATGCAGTTGAGTTATAAATTCACTCCAGTTTTATTGCTTCACTTTGCTATTTAGTTATCTAACAATTTATAGTCTATAACTAATACAGAACTTTTCAATAATGGATGAAATTTCCTTTTAGTTCTGTGTGTGTATTGTTTGGGTTGGTTAGTTATTTGCATGTATATGTATTTTAAAATCCTTTTAGTGAATATCTGATTTTCTTTTCTTGAGATCTTGAATCAGTATTTTTTAAAACAAATGTCCTGAGTTACACTCAGCATTTTTTTAAAAAGTCAGTCTTATTGATATAATTTTAAAACATGAAATATATATTTAAAATAAATTCTAATGAAACTTCACAAATATGTACACACATGTAACTCATCACTTCAGTCAAAATCTAGAATATTCTATCATTTTAGAAAGTTACTATCACTCATTTGCAGCCACTGCCTCTCACCTCAGACAACCAACAGTTTGATTTCCATGCCCTTTAATTAGCATTTTTTTTATTAGCTCAGTAGTATTTCATTGTATGAATGTACCATAATTTCTCCATGCATTCAATTGCTTATGGACATTTGAGCTGTTTTATTATAAGTAAAGCTGCTCTGAATTTTCACGTACATGTCATTTTCTTTTTAGAGTTGCCAAGTTATATAAATATATGCTTAAGTTTTTAAAAAAATTTATTTAAATTCTAGTTAGTTAACAGTATAATTTTGGTTTCATGAGTAGAATTTAGTGATTCATCACTTACATATAACACCCAGTGCTCATCCCAACAAGTGTCTTCCTTAATGCACATCACCTATTTAGCCCATCACCCCCCTACCTCCCCTCCAGCAACATTCAGTTTGTTTTCTATAGTTAAGAGTCTCTTATGGTTTGCTACCCTTTCTTTATCTCTCTTCCCCTATGTTCATCTATTTTGTTTCTTAAATTCCACATATAAGTGTTCATATGGTATTGTCTTTCTCTGATTTATTTCGCTTAACATAATACACTCTAGTTCCATCTATGTCATTGTAAATGGAGGATTTTACTCTTTTTGATGGCTGAGTTATATTCCATTGTGTGTGTGTGTGTGTGTGTGTGTGTGTGCGCGCGCACGCGCGCACCACTTCTTTATCCTTTATTCATCAGTCGATGGACATTTGGGCTCTTTCCATAATTTGGCTATTGAAGATAATGCTGCTAAAAACATTGGAGTTTATGTGCCCCTTTGAATCAGTATTTTTGTTATCCTTTGAGTAAACAGTACAATTTCTGGATCTTAGGGTAGTTTTATTCTTAATTTTTTGAGGAACATCCATACTCTTATCCAGAGTGGCTGCAGCGATTTGCATTCTCACCAACAGCGCAAAAGGGTTGTGCTTTCTCCACATCCTTACCAACATTTATTGTTTCCTGTGTTGTTAATTTTAGCCATTCTGACAGGTGGGAGGTGGTATTTCATTGTGGTTTTAATTTTTATTTCCCTGATGAGTGACATTGAGCATCTTTTCATGTGTCTGTTGGCCATTTGGATGTCTTCATTGGAAAAATGTCTATTCATGTGTTCTGCCCATTTATTAACTGGATTATTTATTTTTGTGTCTGTGGAGTTTAATAAGTTTTTAAATATATTTTGGATACTAACCCTTTATTAGATATGTTATCTGCAAATATCTTCTCCAATTCTGAAGACTGCCTTTTAGTTTGTTGATTGTTTCCTTTGCTGTGAATATGTTTAATTTTATAAGAAAATGCTGGATTGTTCTCCAAATGGGTTGTACCATATCACACAGCAATGAGAGTCCTCTTACTCTGTATCCTCACCCACACTTATTTTTGTTAGTTCTTATTGGTGTGAAGTGACATTACACTGTGAATTTAATTTCCCTGGTGATTAATTAATTTAGCATCTTTTCATAAGCTTGGTATCTGTTAGTCTATCTTATTTTACAATGTATGTCTCTTTTGCCATTTAAAAAAGACGTGGTTTTGGTTTTCTTGCTGCATTTTTTTTTAATGTTTTTTTTTTTTTTTTAATTTCTAGGAGAGAGAGAGAGAGAGAGACAACGTGAGCAGGGGAGGGTCAGAGAGAGAGGGAGTCACAGACTCTGAAACAGGCTCCAGGCTCTGAGCTGGCAGTCAGCACAGAGCCTGACGCGGGGCTCGAACCCACAAACTGCGAGATCATGACCTAAGCAAAAGTCGGACGCTTAACCAACTAAGCCACCCAGGCGCCCCTCTTGCTGCATTCTAAGAGTTATTTTGTATATTCTGAATATGGTTCTTTATCATATACATATATTGCAGATGTTTTCTTCTAGTCTGTGGCTAGACTTTTCACTTTCTTAAAAGGGACTTATGAATAACAAAAGGTTTTAATGTTGATGAAAAGTAATTTATCAATATTTTATTTTATGGTTTATGTTTTCTTGTTCCGTATATAAATACTTTGCCCAACCCAAGGTCATAAAACTTTTCTCCTTGTATTTTACAGAAATTTAGTATCTTTAGAGGTGCCTGGGTAGCTCAGTAGGTTAACAGTCCAACTCTTGATTTTGGCTCAGGTCATGATCTCACAGTTCATAGGATCAAGCCCTGCAATGAGCTCTACACTGACAGTGTGGAACCTGCTTGGAATTTCTCTCTCACTTCCTCTCTGCCCCTTCCCCACTCATACATGCACCCTCTCTTTTTTCTCAAAATAAATACATTTTTTAAAAGAAATTACATATTTTTAGCTTTTGCGAGTAGGATTGTGATCCATTTTGAATTAATTTTTGTGTTTGGTACAGGTGCAGTTTCATTTTATTATCTAATAACTGGTTAATATATAGAAATACATTTGATTTTTGTGTACTTGTTTCCTCCAAACTTATAAATTCACTTGTTAATTCTAATTAAAATTTTTTATTAACACAATTGTGTTGTTTGAGGACACACAGAGTTCTAATTCTTTGTTTCCAACAGTTGTGCTTTTCATGTATTTTTCATGCCTTATTGTCCTGGCTAGAACTATTGTACAATACTGAGTAAAACTGGTGAGAGTAGAATTCTTGCCTGTTTATAATCTTAGGAGAAACCATTTAATATATTAACATTTTGTATGAGGCTAGTTGTAAAGCTGTTTTTGTTTGCAGATACATTTTATCAAATAGAGAAGTTCCTACATATTCTTAATTTCCTGCATGTTTTAATTATGAATAACTGCTGAAATCTATCAAAAGCTTTTTTTCTGTCTTTACGAAGATGATTATATGATTTTTCTCTTTCATTCTGTTAATGTGGAGAATTATACTGATTAATTTTCAAATGTTGAAAAGCTTATTTAGTTCTTGGATAAACCCCACTTAATCATGATGTAATTTTAAATACTGTTGGATTCTATTTGCTATGATTTTCTTAATTTTGTGTCTATTTTTAAGAGAGATATTGTCCTATAATTTTGTTTTTTCTTTTCTTCTGCCCTTTTTGGTTTTAACTGAGCATTTTATTTTATTTGGAATAATATTTTGTCTACTCTCTTTGCATATCAATTATACTTCTTTTAAAAAAGTCAGTGGTTGTCCGAAAGTTTGCAATATAACCTAAATTTGCCATTAAATAACATTATATCACCTCAGAAGTAGTATAGGGATCTTATTAGAGCATTTCTAATTTTTCCATCTCATCCTTATGACATTACTGTCATTCATTTCACTTATGATGCTATAATCATGCAATACATTGCATTACTTTAAATAAAAATGAAAGGTTTTAGATCTACATTTCCGACCTGTATGATTTTTTTCCTTGAAGAACTTCATTTCTCGCAGGGCAGGTATACTTGTGACAGAGTCTCAGTTTTTGTTCATCTAAGAAGTCTCTAATTTGTCTTCACATCTGAAGGACAATTTTGAAGGGTAATTAGTGAGACCTTTTCCCTTCAATACTTTAAATATTTCACTTTATTCCCTTCTTGCTTGTATATTTTCTTACAAGAAGTCTGTTGTAATTCTTACCTTTGCTTCTCTTTAGGAAAGTGCACCCCCACCTCAGCTTCTTTTGAGATTTTCCTTTTGTCCTTGGTTTCCTGCAGTTTGACTCTGATATGCCAAAATGTAGACTTTATGGTATTTTTCCTGATTGGTTGCCTCTGAGGTTCCTAGATCGATGATTTGGCATATTTCATTAATTTTTTAAAATTCTTGGTCATTATGAACATATTTCTGCTCTGCTCTTTATTTTCCTTCTGGTATTGTAAATACACCTATGTTGTATCATTTGAAATTTCCCCCCAGTTCTTGGGTGTTATTCTCTGTTCCCTCCACCATCACTTTCAACCCTCCCCCACCCCCCACCCCCCCTACATTTCAGTTTGGGAAGTTTTATTAACCTATCTATACTCACTGATTTTTCCCTAGATGGTATCCAGTCTGCTGATGAGCCCATCACAGGCATTTTTCATTTGTTACAGCGTTTTTGATTTTTAGTGTTCCTTTTGATTCTTTTGTGTAGTTCTAATCTCTAATCTATATCAGAGAAATGCCCTTCCCCCTCTGGTGGAATAAAGCTCTGGTTAAGTCTTTCCCACTGGAGTGTAGGCAATTGTTATGGAGAATCCTCTGGGCATATTTCATAATGTTACTCGAACCAGAGCCAAGAGGATATGTTTCTTGGCTCTTCACTATGACTATCTGGTGGGATTCCTAAAGTAAAAGTGTAAGCTCACCTAAGACTGCAGTACTAAGAGGTGTCTTCAACTAGCTTACTGTCTGGTTCCAGCCATTTAGTGTCCTATTCTTTATGGCTTTTGCTCTAGGGGGGTTGACTTCAGCTGTGACGCTCTAGACCAGCCCGTCTCTCCAGATTTTGTGGTGGCAGTTTGTTCTGCTGCCTCAGTTCTCTCACAGACCCAAGAAAATATGTTGATTTTCAATTTATTCACATTTTTTTCTTATTGTTTAAGGTTGAGAGTGATGACTTCCAAGCTCCTTCATGTCAGTGCAGAAACTAAGAGTTGTAATTTTCTATTTTCATGATACCTTTGTTACCCTTTGATATCAGGGCTATGTTGTCCTCATGAAACACATTGGAAAGAATTCCTTCCTCTTCTATTTTCTGAAATATTTTGTGTAAAAGTAACATTTTATCTTCCTTAAATGCTTGGTAGAACTGTCAGTTAAACTAATCCAGTTCTGTCTTTGAAAAGATTTTTTTTACTACAAACTTAATTTCATTAAAGATATAAAGTTTTTCAGATTTTTCTATTTCTTCTTTTGTCAGGTTTTTGAAAATTTTGAACTGTTTTCTAAGTCTTTTTTCCCCCAACGAATATTTCCATTTTATTGTCTAATTTACTGGCATGAAGTTGCTTATAATATTCCCTTATTATCTGAATATTCTGTAGAAACAGCCACTGTTTCATCCTGTTATTGGTAATTTTATTCCTTTTTTAAAATACATTAGTCTTCATAGAGGGTTATCAGGTTTATTAGTCTTTTAAATTTAATTTAATTTAATTTAAATTAAAATTAAATTAAATTTAAATTAAATCTTATTTTTATTGGTTTCTAATTAAATTCTTACTCTGCAAGATTTCAGTCTTTTGAAGTCTATTGAGATTTACTGTATATCTAGGTACATGTTTTATCTTGGTGAATGTTTTATTTGCACCTGAGAAGAATCTGGGTTTTTTGCAGGCTTATGGTAATGTCAATGGGATCACACTGATTGATAATGTTTTTCACATCTTATATATTTACTGTTTTTATTTATTTGTCTTATTAGTAACTGTAAAAGGGTGTTTAACATTATGATTTACTTATCATGATTTATCTTTAACATAATCCAATTATGACTGTATACTTGTCTATTTCTCCTTTTAGTTCTATCACTTTTTGTTTCATATTTTTTGATGCTTTCTTACTAAAGTGCATATTTAAATTTATATGCATTTTGGTGATGGACCTTTTTATTATTATGTAACACCTCTCTTTATTTCTTGTAATATTTACGGGGTGCCTGGGTGGCTCGGTCGGTTAAGTAATATTTACTGTCTTGATTATACCGCGTCTCATATTAATACAGTCATAACAGTTTTTATAATTGTTCTTGCTGTGTAGAACAGCTCATCCATCCTTTTACTATCAATCTCTGCGTGTCTGTTTTTATTTTTTATTTATTTATTTATTTTATTTATTTATTTATTTTTTTATTTCTAGGAGAGAGAGAGACAGCGTGAGCAGGGGAGGGTCAGAGAGAGAGGGAGTCACAGACTGAAACAGGCTCCAGGCTCTGAGCTGGCTGTCAGCACAGAGCCCGACGCGGGGCTCGAACCCACGAACCGTGAGATCATGACCTAAGCGAAAGTCGGACGCTTAACCGACTAAGCCACCCAGGCGCCCCACTGCGTGTCTGTTTTTAACATACCTATCATACAGAGAGCACGTAGGTGGAATTTGCTTTTTAAAACCAGTCATAATATCTGCCTTTTGAGTATTTAGTCCATTTTATTTGAATGTAATTACTGGTGTGGTGGTATACATTTTATTTGTATCATTTGTTTTTCTGTTCTTCTGTTCCTCTTTTGATGTCTACTTTTGGTTTAATTGAATATTTCTAATGTTTTATTTTCTCTCATGCTTTTTAGTTGTATCTATTTATACGATTATTTTAGTGGTTCTTCTCCTAATATAATATGTATCTTACTCTCATTAGACTAACCAGACTATTTAGAATTAATATTTTACCACTGCACAATTTGCATATCACACATCACAGATGTAAGAATTTTACAATGGCATTCTTACAACCTCCTCCTTTTCTTCTAATTTGTCAAGTATTTTCATTTACATTGGATATAAAACACTTTGGCTTAACTCCCCTTTTCTGTTTCTCTTCTTTCAATAGGAAATCTTACTCTGCCTATTGTCCAATGCTAGATAAGAATCACCTCTCCTTGTGCAGTTTTATGGTTGCTTAACTTAACATGTTTGGGCAAGTCAGGCACAAGTTAATCTTTCATATTTGGAAGTGGAAGTCCCACACTGTTATCTTTCAAAGAGAAGAATAACTTCTTACTCAGTGGAATCTGGAACTGGAAGTTGTTGATTCCAATCTCATACAAGGGGATGCACTGACATTATATTTATTATTAGTAAGCATTGCAACACCTGAGACAATAAAGCAAAAACACTTCATTGTTCTTAGATAAAGGTACCAGGAGAAGTAGAGTATTCCTTATTTTGGCACTATGACATGTATTCTCCTCAAAAGTGGTCCCTGACTCTGATATCTATTGTCTAATTTTGTTGGCAAGAGCATCCAAGTATAAAATGCAGGCAGTGAGGAGCTAAAACCACAATACCTATTTGTCAGGTTAGTAAATATTTATAGTTTTTCCTTCATATTAAAAAAAATTGAGGGTGAAACTACATGGTATAACTTAACATTATATATTTGAACCCATTATAGAAGACACGAAAACATCTAGAGGTGTTTAAATCACATTTTACAGCATGAAATAGTTGAAAGAATGTGGTTAATATGATGTGAGAACTTAAAATTTTGGGTTTCTAATTTGTTTTAATTAGAAACTTTTGTGAGTTTCTAATTTTAATATTTATTATTACCTAATTAGAGATTTTCAACATTTAATGTATTTCATGGTAGTTTTTGTATAATCAACAAAGTGAAAGAGACATGTGTTAAACATAGAATTTTACAGAGCAAAGAATTTGGCATGGCTCATATTACAGTGGCTATTTTTGATCATAACAAAGCCCATGTTTCCTCATTTGATCTTAAGTAAAGACTGAAGCAGCTGGTTCCCATCCTCTTTCCCTCACCCAACAGACTGAAGAGTCCTGTTTTCTAGTTGTCACTCCCATTGTTTCTGATTTGTTCTTAGGTTTTATTTCTTTAACTCACTGCATTCCTTCAGAATGTTTCTACACATTTTCTTCTTGTTAATTTTTTGATATATATGGGAGACTATACATTCTCCTTTCTTCTTAGGTTAAATTTTCTTCATTGATATCTCACTTTAAATGAGTATCTACTTCTGCATCATGTGAATTTATCTGCACCAATTCCTCCCCTGTCTTTAGAGTTATGTTTCCTAAAATCCTGCAGTTAGAGATCTAGTGGAAGTTCTCCGTGTCTTGGGTGACAGTAACACCTTAAGGGTCATGTATTCTGAGTGAAGCCAAGAAAGCTCAGATGAATAATCTTTACTTTTACCAAAGTAAAGCAATAAAGATGTCCTGTTACTATATTTTACTTAGTAGTAAAGTGTACTGTACTATTAATATATATAAATCTCTTGTTTGCTAAAAACACTGGATGTCCTTCCTTCTCTTCCTCAACCTGATGATTTATAATTGTGCATTCCTTTGTTCCAGTGACTATATACACTAAGGAGTGTTTCTTTTTGTTTGATACTCCCTGCAGATGGTTGATCGCTTTAGGAGTTTATAACTTAGTCTGGTTGGCTCCCTCTGTTCAAGTCCCTTATGGGCCTACCAGACAAAGTTACTCATTATTGCCAGGGCCGGAAAAAGTTTTTTCATTTATTTAACATGACTTTCATTCATTTTTACTTTCTATTTTTCTCTTTTACCCTGAGTTTCTTCCCTTTCAAATTCTCTTCAGGAAAAACTACTTATGATTCACATATACTTGATTTTATGTAAGAAGAATCTGAGCTTGAAAAGGATATGATGTATCTATTTGCTTCCACTGTTTACAAGACTTAGTGAAACATTCATTTCAGAAAAACTCTTCAAATTTATTATTATATTGTATATATGATAGTCAATGAGTTCTTGTTGTATGAGTAAAAAGTCTTAAAGTTTTAGCCACTTACACTTTCCATGCACATAAAATGTGACATCTGATTTCTTTCCAGTTTGTTTTAAATAATTACACAACTACAATTATCTTTCCTAGTTCATACACAAATCCTGGCTTTTCTAGAGACTCTTCATGTATACAACTCATTTTTCTAGAGATTCAGAAAACTTAGATAGATGTTAAAATTTGATAAAATGCAAACAAAGTGGCAAAATAAAACATACTGAAATGGAGATTTCTACAAAGTAATTTTTCAGGATTTATGGTCACTAATCAACTGACACAGAAACTGTTAAATGATATATCATTGGACCTGAAGAACTCCCAAAATTTGGAGACATGTTAAATAATTTTTCTGCCTTAAACTGGTCCTAACAAAAGTTTAAGAAAAAAATGACGTTAACTATTTGTACAGTCTTCATAGAAAAAATGCCAACCAATTGCAAAATAAGGGTTGATTTTACCACGAAGTCTCCTAAACCTTTAAAACTGAGAACCAGTGTCTATTATATGCTGGTTTTATCTAAGTTCATCCATCCTGTGAGGCTAGCTTAAAATAACCTGGGACCTTTTCACATCACTTTAAAGACATTATCTTCTTAACACTTTATTTCCTGATGATCTTTATGGGTATGTTTTTCAGTAAGAGGTCGACACTGGTCGTTACTGCAAAATCAACAACTTCATAGAGATGATATTGAATGAACTCATAGGAACTGATAAACCTTAAATATTAAAATACTGCTTCTCAGCTTCAAACTTACATATTCAATAACCTTCTCCACATATATACCTACCTTTACATATTCAAAAGCTTACACGTCCAAAATCGAACTCCCCGTAATATCCCTCTATTCTAAGATTTCACCACCTGTGGTTTTTTCCATTTGTTCCTGTTCACAAACACTGACATTACCCACAGCTCTTTCTCTCTATATATATATTCTAAGTCCAACACAGGTGCAAAGCCCCCCGACTCTATCTTTTATATGTCTGGAATCTGCTTTCTCCACTGCTACCACTATTATCTAACTTATATCACTTCCTGCCTAAATTATTGAAATAATCTCTTATTTATTAAATTATTTATGGTTACTATGGTCTAGGCACTGTGCTTAGAACTTTACTTTCATGATGCTAACAAGTCTTCAAACTTACATTAAAAGATGATTACACTGATGATTATTAGATGATGACTACATTAGGGAGCTGAGACTTATTAAAAAATAAGTTCCCTCAAGTTACACATCTTATAAATCACAGAGCTACTATCTGAACTCAAATTCTTTAATTCTGTATCAGGAGTTACATGCAACACGTCTACGATGCTTAGACGTGTTCTTGAAATCTTAGTTCTTGAAAACTATAAAACTAAGGCAAAACTAAGATAAAATCTACAGTATGAGTTTTTACAATATTTATGAGATCCAGAAGATAAATAAAAATTTATTAGACAAGCCAGAAACTCTTAATGTAACTGTGATACAATTAAAATGGCAACTTCGGGTAGAATTATAAGAGTAATTGTTCTATTTCTTTAATTCTGAATGTGCCAATGGCAGGGATTGTGAGAGGTCTGGGATTTTATCCTACTTGAAAACTAACAGGTTAGTCTGCCAGAGTTACAGAGATGCTTACAAAAGATATGAGACTCCTGGGTCAGGGGTTTCAGTAATCATTTGTCTTTTAGGCTAGCCTTGGAAAAATTTTTCTCTTATTAGTATACTAGGATATTTTAATAGCACTTAAATATCTGTGGTTTGAATGTAGTAAGGACAATATGTCTGTTTCTCAACTAAACCAATCAGAAAAAAGGGTTAGGAGGGCTTCTATAGATTTATAAACATAAATTCTTTGTGGCCAACTGGGTTCTTGGGCAGAACCACCCAAGCCAGAACTCCAAAAAACTGAGTGTGATAAGAAAATCAGCGTGTCTGAGCCAATAATTTTAAGCACTAAACCATTCTCTCCTATTTAATAATATTTTGCTTGTTATGTTGTATATTACTAACTATTCACTTAATAGTTTTCCTTAAACACAACTTAACTTCAGACAAATTTCAGAGCATTCTATTGTTTGAGTAGATTTCAATGTGCACGGAAGAAAAGAAGAGGTGAAAACACCTCCAGTGAGGTAAATAATAACTAACTTCAAAAAAGTCATCTTTCTAGTACTCCTAGTAATTTGGAATGAAATATTTTAGAAAGATTTGCATTTGGTATGTACTGTTATAATATATTAATATTAACATCACTTTAAATAAGGTACATTTTCCCCACTAACACTTTTTTATTATTTAATTGCATTTTAAAATTTGACAGGCAAAGACAATGTTGTTCAATTATGAGAGAATTTGAAGTAATGTCCTTGTCTGCTCAGAGTGCAAACTGGAGAGTGGATCTCTAAAACAGGCTTTGAGTAGGACCATGGCAGGAAGAGTGTAATCAGAGAAGACACTATCACACAAGTGGCTGTGAATCACCTTTGTTGTTAGTGAAGGTGACATAGTCCTAAGCTGATTTGGTTATCACTCCTTTAACAAAACATTTTGTTGAAAGAATAATTCCAAAGCCATATTAGAGAAGGTTGGGGAGAGAAAGAGAGAGAGAGAGAAACTGTGCAGGAACAAGGCCAACTTTTACAGACAAAACGTAAGTTTCAAAGAGTATCAATAAGTGGGTTCATTATGTGGATCCTAACGGCAGTTATGATAATTAATGCAAGAACTGTGACAAAGCTTGTAAAGGAACTGGCAGGCCAGCCAGGATCCTCACCCCATTCTCTCTTGGGAAGTTTCTTACTTATAACACTAGTCTTTATGCATTTAAACAATTTCAGCTTTCATTTTATGTTTTAATTAAGGATGGTGCATCTGAAAGTCTAAGACATCAACTAGGTGGTTCAAAACATTTTCCACAAATGTTTCTTTTTTTTTTTTTTTTAATGTTCCACAATGTTTGAGGTGTTGTTGGAAGAATGTAATTGTTAAATAATCAATTTAAGAAAATGTTTTATCCTGAACCCAAACTTATTTAAACCTAGTCTTAGATTCGAAACCTGATAAGTGAAATCTATAGAATGAATGACTGAACTAAGTATCATGACCAGCAAGTGATTTGCATTGTGTACTGTATTTCCTCTAGTTTTCTCGCTCGCAATTAATTTAGTTTTTTAAAAATCAATATATAAGATTCTTCCATTTTAGCTTTTTCTTGCAAAAGTATATAATCGGGATTCAAATCTGTAAACAATTTGTGCCTTCTACATTCCTAAATTTGAAAATATTTATCCTGTGCCTGAGAATAGCTAATGTAGCCATTCTTTGAAGACATTTTAGAATTCTCTCTTTGATCTCCAAGATTGCCTAATGATAGATAATTTTTACTATTTAACAGGCTGTTATTCTTGGTGATTACTGTTGCCATTTTGCAGAAACAAAAATCTACTTTTTTCAACATAAAATTCATCTGTATAATGTTTTATTCTTCACAACCCCTCCCTTTTTATGAGTTTGATCTGCTTGCAGTTGTCATGTTAGTTTATCAATGGAATGCCTTATAGATGCTCTGTGTCATGTGGTATTTTTTTTTCTTTTTTAACTTTTTATTATGAAGGTTGTCAAAAGTACACAAAAGAGGGGCTATAATATAATGAACTTCATGTGCCCATTCAACAATCATTTGGTATTTACATATATATAGATATATTAAACTACATTATAAGATCTTGTTTCTTTTATGTATCTGAAATAGATTTCTTAATGAGAGCATATATACCCTGAATACTATTTTTAAATTTCTGTTTGAGAATTTTCTTATTTATTCCTTCAGCAAGAAAGAATAATCATTTTGCTATATTTTCTTAAAAGTTTCACAAGGAGACCATTAGGGGAAGATCAGTAAGCTTATAAGTTAATTGAGAATTAATGACACTTTATGATATTTAGTCTTAACAGCAGGAATTTTTAAAGAATATCCAATAAAGAAAATCTCACAAACCAACGGATAAAGGATTATTGGAATTAAATGAACTGGAAAATTTTGGAATATTTTTAAAAATGTTTTTGGAAAAATCAGTTAACTGTAGGAAAAACTTAGATCTTCAATTCAAACATTCACATAGTCCTGATGAAATAAAGATTTAAATAATAAATACTTGTCTTGCAAGTAAAAACTTGAAAAAAAAGTTAATTTTAGAAACTCTCTAATTTGGGAGATAATTTCTAAGCTGGTGATAAAATTAGTGGACAAAATGTCAGTAGTTCTGAGAAGCATTAAAAACAAACAAAAATATTCTTAAATGCCATCAAGTAAATAACAAAGCCAAATTGGAAAAAACATGTAGCAAATATGAAAAAACAAAAATATAATACAATTATTACATAAGGACTTTATTCAAATTGACAAATACTATAATTACATTAGACACAAATGGATAATTTAGTTAAATTAACTTACTGAAAACTGTTTTATGGGCTAGCATGTGGTCTGACCTGAAAATTGTTTCATTTGTATTTGAAAGAATATACATCCTACTGTTGTTGGATATAATATTCTATAATATTGGTTAGGCTGTGCAACTTGTTGTTCTAGTGGTTAAAGTCTTACATATATTGGGGTGCTTAGGTGGCTCAGTTGGTTGAACGTCTAACATCCAACTCATGATCTCAGCTCAGATCTTGATTTCGGGATCATGAGTTCAAGCTCCACACTGGTCTCTGTGTTGGGCATGAAGCCTACATAAAAAAAAAAAAAATTCCATATATGTATGGATACTATATTTAGTAGTTTTATTAATAACTGAGAATGTGATATTGAAATCTCCAAATATAATTATTGAATTATTTCTCCTTTCAAATATTCCAGTTTTTGCTTCATGAAATTTGGGGACTCTGTTTTTAGGTACATATGCATTTATAACTGCTTTTTCTTCCTAATATCCCTATATCATTATAAAATATCTCCCTTTATTTCTTATAGTTTCTTTTGCCTAAATGTTCATTTTCTATGGTATTATAGTTTGAGCTTCTTATGGATATGCTTGCATAATCTTTTTCTATTCTTTTACTTTCTAAAAATAATGACATTCTATACATTACTCAGTGCTTATCACTGTAAGTATTTACCATTACTTTACTTTTATACTGTTTGTGCCTTTGAAATTAGGGTGTGTCTCTTCCAGAGAGCATAAAGCTGAATCTTGACTTTTTTTATTCAGCTTAATAGTCTGCTTTTATTTTAAAATGTTTATTTATTTTTGAGAGTGAGGAGTCAGAGCATGAGCTGGGGAGGGGCAGAGAGAGGAAAACACAGAATCTGAAACAGGCTTCTGGCTCTGACTTGTCAATACAGAGCCTGATATGGGGCTTGAACTCACGAGCCATGAGATCATGACCTGAGCTGAAGTCAGATGCTCAACCGACCAAGCCACTTAGGCACACTTAACTTTAATAATCTGCCTTGTGATTGGAGTCTATATTTCATTCACATTTAATGTAATTATTGCAAACATTGATGAAATTTTTGGCTTTTAGCAATAAACTATATTGCATCTGGATATGGCTGTCTTTATATTTATTTTACTTGGAGTTTTTTGAACTTCCTGACTCCTTTTACATTAATTATTTTCATCAAATTTGGTATATGTAGGTCATTATTTCTCTATTTTTTCTATCCCTCTATGTCTTCTCCTTCTGAATATCCACTGTACATATGTTAGCATGCTTCATATTGTCTCATGGTTCACTGTTTATTTTTCTTCCATCTTTTTTCCTCCTGTTCTTCAGAGTAGATCATTTCTATTCATTTATCTTTAAGATCATCGATTATTTTTTCTTGTGTCATAGCAAATCTACTTTTGAGCCCATCTAGTCAGGGGATATAAACAACTCCAGTTAGGCAGGCTTTAGACTCCCACCACTTTTCTTTAGAATTCCAGCAATTCTTCATGAAAAAGCATCTCTCAATTTGTTCTTCAGTCACCCGATGACATTATCCAATTTAATAATTGTTTTTGGGAGAATATTCATTGACCACTTTGTCATCATAGTACTAAGTCCTTCTCCCAAATCATTACATTGTTTAACAGGTATTTCTAAAATAGTTCAACTCCACTATTTAAAAAAGGTATATAAAAGTGATAATGAGATTACTTTGCCTATAAAATTAACAAAGGTTGAAAATTTGTGAATTTCTAAATGCTAGCAAGAATTCAGGACACAGGAGGGGCGCCTGGGTGGCTTAGTCGGTTAAGCGTCCGACTTTCGCTTAGGTCATGATCTCGCGGTTTGTGGGTTCGAGCCCCGCGTCGGGCTCTGTGCTGACTGCCAGCTCAGAGCCTGGAGCCTGTTTCAGTCTGTCACTCCCTCTCTCTCTCTGGCCCTCCCCTGCTCACGCTGTCTCTCTCTCTCCTAGAAATAAATAAAACATTAAAAAAAAAAAAAAAGAATTCAGGACACAGGAATTCCTATGTGCTTCTGGTGGTATTGCTATATCAAGGAAATTTATTTATTTTCTCTTTTACTTATATTTTCCTGAACCTAATTTATAAAAAAAAAATTAAATTGTTGCTTAGATTTTAAAAAGTTAATGTGAGCACATTATAACATTGAAAGATTAATTGAATATATACTGGAAACTAAATTTTTCTCCAGGCTTTCACATTCTGTCTTTGGAGGCAATCATGGTTATTCCTTTCTTTGAATAGTTCCTGATCTGTAATATGTATATATTAGCTTAAGGGTGCATAATAAAACCTTTTTAAAAAATTGACACTTGAATACTTAATACTCAATATTCCCAGCTTGTGTTTATCATATCGGAATACCTTAATGATCGATCATGTCCTATCAATACATGGAAATATTCAGCAACCAAATCTTTTATAATTTTCATTATCAGGACAATTACAGACCTTTACTTCTTAGATTTTTGTTTGTTTGCTTGTTTTTTAAGTAAATTCTTCCCCTGACATGAGGCTCAAACTCATGACCCTGAGATCAAGAGTCACATACTCTATGGACTGAGCCAGCCAGGGGCCCCAGAACTTTAGTTTTTTAACTACTTTCTACTTTTTCATATTAAAAAAATTCTAAAATGGATATTTATTGATTTTATAATTATAAAACATACTTTATTATTAAATGCATATATTCTTAGATTCATTAATTTTACTTCTGTAAATGCTTTCTAGAAAATGATTACAAATGAAAAACATTATGCATAAACAAGTTTAAAGCTGAATAAATATTAAAATAAGGAATTTAACTAAACTGTAAATTTACTGACTATGCACAATATGGCTCATTCATTTGAAAGATATTTAAGTGGCTATCAAAATGATAATAATGGCTCATATTTTATTGAATACTATTATTATATGCCAGGCATTGTTCTAAAATCTTTTCATTATAAGAATAATTCTGTGACATAGGCATTTTTATTTTTCTTCACTTTTTATAGATGACAAAACTAAAGTACAGAAAAGTTAATTAACTTGCCTAATGAACGATTTGTAATAATAGGTAGAAATACTTAATGTCCTCTTAGTTCAGGTTTCCCAGAGAAGGAAGTTTTAAGTTACGTAGGAAGAGGAGGCACTCATGAGATCAACACCCCAAGGGAAGAAGAGAAAACAGGATTTGGCTAAGAAAGAGGTTAAAAAGTGATGCAAATGTGATGTGGTCACAATAAAAATTGCAACAGATTCTTCAGGGAGCTCTGAAGCTGGGGTGGCCCTTCAGAAATATCCTGAATTGAAGTAAGGAGGCTGGGCCTTTACAGCCCTGCAATGAACAGTCACTGGTGGGTGGGTGTGATGGTAGGGAAAGGGGTATGATTGTGGTGAGCCAGCTTTCTCTGGCTGAGGGCAGCTCTCTCAGAGTGCCTCAGCTGACTTTTGCCACCTGCCAACCCCCTTCCTGAAGGAGGATCTAGGTGGTGCACCAAGCATAAAAGGCAATATAGTAATAAATACCATAAATGTATACAGAGTAAAAATACAAACATTTATACATACATGTATATATATATTATTTTCTATTCTTTACCTTATGTAGATATACTATGTACACACACGCACACCTGACTAGAATGAAAATATCCTTTTACAGTAGGAAACAAGTAGTTATTTTTCTCCTAAATTAGTTCTTTTATAAGTGCAAATACTTTATTTGAAAACAAATGGTTATGGGAGGGAGGCAAACCATGAGAGACTCTTGAATGCTGAGAACAATGTAAGGACTGGTGGGGGTGGGGGAGAGGGGAAGGGGGGTGATGGGCATGGAGGAGGGCACTTGTTGGGATGAGTGCTAGGTGTTACATGGAAACCAACTTGACAATAAATGAAAAGAAAAAAAAAGAATAGCCAAAAAAAGAGAAAAGAAAAGAAAAGAAAAGAAAAAAGAAAGGAAAAGAAAAGAAATGGTTACTCTTAAAACTTCCTTCAGCCAAGTGAACTGAAAAAATTCTGGGTGTGTAAGAGTTTTCTAATGCACATATTGGAGTATATTAAACAAAACTGATATCAATGGAAAAACACCCAGGGTTTAAAAAGACTATTAATTCTATATTTGAATAAGAGGGATAACTATAGTCATATATCAGGTACTTGTAATATGTGTACTTATGAAAGTTTCATGTAATAAAATACAACTTTCTTATTACTGTTGGGAAGTTCTGAAATTAGAAGAACACCTTTCAGCCAAAAACTTCAAAGACAAAACCCATTCATGGGTAATAAGAAGTGTCTGACCATATGTAATTTGTTTCTTGAGTTAAAATTTCAACTTTTCATTTCTTCATTTTTGAATTTTTTTTTTTTTTTTGTGAAAACAATAGAGAAAGCCAGAAGAAGAAAAGAAATAAAAGGAGCCTGGCATCAGAAGGATAAAATCATCTAGATTGATGATGGGAATGGCTGCTTCTGGGCGAGTCAAGGGTACAATTTAGCACAGCTTCTGGGCAGCTTTCAATATTCCTGACCAGCACGGAGGTGCTGATTGCACATTGCCTCTGGCTATTGCAGAGATCATTTCCACAAATATAAACTGGTCTTTTACAATTTTTCATCTTTGTTCTGAGCTCTCTCTCATGTGCTCTGTTCTCAGAAGGCCCAATATCCAGTTGACACAGTCACTTTAGCTCTTTTTTCCTGTATTCTTTCTGGTGTTCTTAGAGCCAATGCTTCCTCCTAATGCAATTCATTTTCTCTGTATCATTGCTGTGTGCTGGCTGCCTTTGATTGGGAATCCAGGAAAGTAGGCTACGGTTTATTGATCTGACCTATCAGGATAATGCTTAAGCAGGAGCTTGAAGGGACATATGTGGTGAGAACACAAATGACTTAAAAATCACATTCCTGGGTGGGAATTTATTACATTTTGCAGATATCCAGCATATAATTGTTAAAGAATTTTTATGCTTAGGAATTTCTCCACTTTAGGAGTTCTGAAGGGTCATGTTTTAGAGCTTACAGGAGCTGAAAATGCTACACCACAGACATCTGCCCTGAGTTCTGTCAAGTAGACTCCCCTATGACAGATTTCGAACTCTGGAGTCAGTGTCACAAGGAAAAAAAGGGACCAAGAGCTTGTTCTCTCTCACTGGTAATAACAGTAGTGGTGTAGGCTGAATGGAATTCCAGGGGCAAAGTGGCATCAGGGTGGTGACAGAAGTAGTTGCTGTGCTCATTGGAGCTCTGCCTTTGGGACACAATAGGATCATACTTGCTAGCTTCCCTGTCATTAGGTGGAGATAGATGACTAGTCCTGACCAGTTGAGTTGTGAGCAGAAATGATCCTGTCATTTTTGGTGTTTAATGGCTGGCATGAGATCCTGTGGAGGTTTTTCCCTTTGCCAAAGAGCAGAATAAAACTCCAGATATTGACTTCTATTAGCCTGGGTTGCAGAGTGGGGACAACACAGACTTGCCTGTGACCTGTGATGGGCAAGTAGCGTGACTCAGACCGCCTTTGTTATTTTAGGTGACAGCATAACCTTATGCATCATGACTGATGTGGTCATCAATGCAGTGTTTCTGGTGTAAAAGTGGCAGGAGAACTGTTTGGTGTTTGGCTAAAACCCTTATTCAAGTAGTTTTTAAGTAAGGTTTTGGATTATTTCCAGAAAATAGTCTTTAGCCTGGTTCTTTACCCTTTTTAACATTTCTGTGAACTACCTGGCATTCTTCATAGACTCATTTTGTCTCTAACAGCCTGAGCCAGCATGACTCTGTTCAATCCAACTTTCAAATTGGTTTCCTCTTGGATGTAGCTATGAATTTCTCTTCCACAAATCTGTATACAATTTTTGGAAGCTATTAATTTTTAAAATCTAAATCCCCTCTTGAGAGTAAAAGTTTTAAAAATTGCTAAATGTTTAAAAGATATTTAGACAAGGGGTGCCAGGGTGACTCAGTCAGTTAAGCATCCAACTCTTGATTGTGGCTGAGGTCATGATCTCATGGTAGTGGACTCAAGCCTCGTGTTGGGCTCTGCACTAAGCACAGATCTTTCTTGGGATTCTGTCTCTGTCTCTGTCTCTCTCTCTCTCTCACTGCCCCTCCCCCACATGCACTCCCCATCTCTCAAGAATAAACATTAAACAAAAAGATATGTAGACTATTTTCATCTTAATTTATCACTTTCAAGCTCTAAGCATTTATCTTAACTCTTATAACATTTGATGAATAAATGTGTTCACTCCTACTTTCCTTAATCACATTATTAACATCTACCTTTCTTTTCTTTGTTGTCCAGACTGAATCATCATAGTCTCATCAAACTGTTTCTGATGGCTCTTAGGGGGTTCTAGGACTGTGCTGGCCACTAAACATCAAGTCCATCTACTGTTCTTCCCCATTCCACTACTGCCATCAGGAGTGTGCAAATGGTGAGGAACATGAGGCACGCCTCCTCACCATACCAGGCTATCTTTCCTCTTGGATCTAGCTATGAATTTCTCTTCCACGTATCTGTATAAAATCTTTGAAGTTATTAGTTTTTAAAAAAGAAATCTCCTCTCGAGAGTAACAAATTTTAAAAAACTGCTAAATGTATAAAATAAATGTAGACTAGGGTGCTGGGGTAGCTCAGTCAGTTAAGCATCCAACTCTTGATTTCAGCTCAGGTCATGATCTTAGGGTTGCGGGATCAAGCCCCATGTCTGACTCTACGCGCTGAGCATGGAACTTGCTTGGGATTCTGTCTCTCTCTCTCTGTTAAGTGAAGATTCACTGAATAAACTCTCATGTCTTTTCAAACTCAAAAGTTCTAGAATATCTTCTTTTCCTAATAGCCAGTAGTTTAGAAGCCATTTTACTGCAAACATAGTATTGTGGGCTTTCATTTTCCAATTTTACATTTGCTTGTTCTGAAGCACAGGCATCTCCTTGGGCCTTGTGTGTGTTCTCAATGGAGCAGAGTTCCTCATTCTTGGAACTACTGACAGTCTCCATTTTACTTTCCAAAAGAGCCATTTCATTTTTCAACTTGAGGATATTACTGTGTAATGCCTCTTCTAGATAACTGATAAAGATATTAATGTTAATTCCAAGTATAGGAAATAGCAACATAATTTCTCATTTCAATTACTACTAAACTTTTATCATTGTAGGAATATGGATAGTCATGGGCTATATGCAAACATTAGTTTTAAAAACTAGAGCACTCTGTCTCCATTTCAAACATCAACAGTAAGCTCTTATGGAATTTTAGTACTATCGAATTGCTTTAAATCTCAAGTAATAAGTGTGAGTGAATTCTTTTTCTTCCCTTCAAAAAAAAAGTACTACAGTACTGCACCCAAGAGGTTTAAAATGTGTTTAAGTATCTTCTCTATAGAGAGTAAGAAGAATTAAGCTTTCATTTATCTGTGTATTTAGTGATCACACCACTGTTAGTGATAAAATCTCTGTTGTCAGTAGAACTTATTTATGAATTTTCCCCGCTGTTATTCTTGCACCTTTTAACCTGGAGGCCACTGGTATTCAAAGTGAAATAACTAGCAGGAGCCCCAGAGTGACAGCTGACAAATTTGTTTGGGTGGTAGTGCACATGTGTGTTTGTGTGTGTGTGTGTGTGTGTGTGTATGATATGTCCTCATACATCTAATCATCCATATTTTTTTTCATGTGGGAGACAGATGTCCACCCTGATAATCTTTACTGATAACCCCATGACTGGAAATTGACTTGCTACCTATGATAAAGTGAAAACGAGGCTGTGTCAGATAAAGAGGAAATGAAATAGAGTCTGTAGAGAAGAAAATGAGCATGAAGTCAATAGGTGAGAAAGAAGGCTTCGGCACAGTGATTCAGGATTATTTGATCAATGTAGGGGAAAATGCAGGGGGAAATAGCAGGCAACCCAGTTGTTTAGTACTCTACCTACAAATCAGTCAGATAGCTGTCGGTGAAATGATTAGCTATTTCAGCGTTGAGTGGGTAATGCTACAGTGAGAAGAGCAGGAGATGTGAATGAACCAAAACAACTCTGGTCACAAGATGGTTGTGAGGACAGATGCTATTTGGAACAGCAATCTACTACTCATCACAAAAATGGTGTGAAATTATGATTTTAACATTTTTGGTAGCAGCACTACCCTTTGATATTATGTCCATTTTATATTACTTTCAGAATAAACAGCAAAATGAAGGGACAGCAAAGGTAAAAGACAAAAGAAGTAAAGCTTCCCTAAAAGTACATTCAGGGGTTTAAAAATTAACGAGAAGGCAGATGTCAGAAGAAAGAGGGAGCTTTGGCGGCATGGTTACTCTGAAGTAGACAGATCCTTGTGGGTCTGGTGTGAGGCGTGTGCGTCACTAACAGACATCCCTTTGAGTCTTCTTAGGGTTTCTTCACTACCATCTTTTGAAAGTGGTATTGCTTTTTTTTTTTTTCCCCAAGTCCAGCTCAGGAATATGTTTTAACTAAATTTATTTCTTTGCTATATTAAACTTCAAAAGAGCCACTATGTTTTGGTTTCTCCTGAGTTTGGAAATATTTTTATCATATGTCTGAAGTTACGTTTTATATGGCAGGTGTTAAGGATCCAATAAGGTCTGTTGGACAAATGATTCATAAATATGTGTTCACATGCTGTACAATAGTTGAATAGAACCACACAGATGGAGCCACCCCATTCTATTGAGGAAGTGGTATGTGTTTTTATAAAAACTGTGATACACATGGTTTTTAGCCAAGGAGCCAGACTCTGAGAAAGTTTGTGGAATAATTTACTTATGTTGTACTGATTTGTTCAGTGGGAGTGTGATGTAAATACACCCTTATTACATATTACAGAAAGGCCTAGAGGGTCTTAATAAAAGAAATTTGACACATCTCAGGGGAACTCTGAAAAGAATACGAATAAAATAAATGCTACTGATGAAAAAGATGTTATCTGGTATTTTTAAAGTGATGGAGATTAAGAAGTAAGCTTGAGTACTCAGGTTTTAAATCAAAGAGAGGGTGGCTGAAAAAAAGCTTTTGAGTATAATATATTCCATTGTACATTCTGTACAAATGTCACACAGGTGAGCAGGAGACACAACTGGGAGGTGGGGTTATCTTGGGCCTTTTCTCAATCATGTGTTAGCTAAAAATTGGCAACTATAATGACAGGATTTTAAAACTCATACACTGCATCTTGGGAAGCAGCTTTCTGATTCTGATGGGTCTTCAGAAAGCATGGAAGACTCTGCCCCACTATTTCCAAGACAACATGCTTTTGTTTGTCCTCACATGTCCCAGGGTATCTCATCATCATGGAATCACTTCCCTGATGGGTGACGGGTGAGGGGACCTGCAGAGCCTGATCCTAGAAGGATCCTGAATTCTAAGAGAAACAGTTTAGATTTTATCCTCTATGCATATGGGACCCATTCACCAAAGGAGTGGCAGGATCACAGCGGGGCTTTGAGAAGATGATGCCAGCAGGCCTAAGGAGGGATTCGAGGAGAGAGAATGAGCACAGTGAGATGATGTCCTGGCATTTTTCCCCACTTGGCTAGCTATACTCACAGGTTCCCTGACTGACAAAGCAGACTACAGGTGTCCCACAGTATTCAGTGCATTTGTTTAGGACTCTCTTGCTTATTCCATACCCACCCACCTCAAATTTAAATTCCTTATTCCTACCTCTTGCCTTTAGATGGTCTGCATCCCAATTTCCACACCCTTGGATCATTCTTATCCCCCAGAGACTTTGACCTTTCTCTCTTCTAGAAGGCTCTCCACCATGCAGAACCCCCACCAGTAACTTGGGTTGTTCTTCAGCCTCAAATCCCCAGGTGGTGGATAGGATTTGGACGATTATAATGATCTTTATATTCCGGCTGAGAGGTAATGAAGGTTACAGCAGGGAGTTAATGACTAAGGGGGATTTTAGAGTCAGAGCAACAGTATTTGGTGAGTAATTTAGTATGAGGGGCCACATAAGTAGAAGGCAATCTATGACTGTGGCCCTGAAGAATCTAGAAACCTGGGGGCTTTAGCTGAGATATGGAAGACACAAGAGCAATATGGTTTTTAAAAGTGAGTTAAACGTTCAGCATGGTAAGTTTGAGGTACCTGGGACATATTTAAGAGTTGTGAGAGCAACTCTCATGGAAGACTTCATATGGATACAAAGCTGAAGCCACTGGAATGGTGATAATTGTCACAGGAAAGACTCCAGTAGGAAGACAGAAGGCCAAAGATGGGTACTTGAGTTTTATCCACCTTTAACTTGTTATCAGAGGGACAGAAATCGGCAAAGAAATTCAAGGAGGATTCAGAGGGAAGAGGAACGGCAGCAGCATAGGGAGAAGGAAAGTGGAGTGCTGTATATCCTTATTCTTCTTAATAAAAAGGGTATAAAATTTTCTACTTTAGAGGGAGCCAAGAATGAAATACATTGGCATGGCATTTTCCTGAATAACTTACTGTTTGATGGCTTTTCTTTGTTAATTGTGCTGCTTCTTGGTTAATTGTGCTGCTTCTTGGTTGATTGTGTTCCGTTAGCTTGAAAGTAAAGGCCAATAAAGGAATAAAGCACAATTCCCACTGAGCACAGGTGAAGGCAAGCCTTTGATTAGTGACTATAACTCTAGCTTAAATGTTTGTCACTATTTTTGACTTGCTTGCTGGATTCATAATTTACATGAAAACGGCTAATAGGTGTGCAGCTGCTGGGTTCCCCAGCTGGCCACTTGGTTTTTGGAAGCTTCATTTTAGTGAATTCAGAAATGCTTCTTTCCAGCCTCCTTGCTTGTGACTTCCCCACTTCAGGTGCTTATATTACTTGCTTAGAACCATGTTATTCTTTATAAGTTAAATGCTTCACATCAGTAGATTCCTATTTTGATTGGTATTGGTGGGATTTTAATTCTTAGAGATATATTTTTGTTCAGTAGGTCTTTATGTGAAACTGATAACATTTCTTAAGAAGTTGTTCATATGATTTTATCTTTTGAACATGAAGGAAATATGTATGTATAAGTGTGTGTGAGGGAGGGAGGAAGTAGATGGGGGAATGGAGGGAGACAGAAAAAGAGACAAAGAGAGGTGGGGAGAGACAATAAAGAGAAAATGGGGGAGAGGGAGAGGGGCAGACAGAGAAAAGAGAGCAGCCAGTACCTTGATGGATTTTCAATTCAGTCTTTTTGGGACTACAGACAATCACCTGAGTGTTCTGATGCCACTTTAATTAGATTTTTCTTTATTTCTGCATGCTAAGTTTTGTGCATTGCTTGTAGCCTGGAAAAGTTAATACCATTTTCAGAGGGTCTGGTTTGCATCACTAATGAATATTAGACCCTATGGGAATTTGACTCAATAAGAGATAGGCCCTTAACCCTTTAATATTTTTCTTCATACATGAGAATAAGAAAAGAGGGTTTGTTACTATAAATAACAAAACTTTCACATACTAACAAAAATCACTTCCATTCTTCAAAAAAGCATTTCTAGGTTTGCATAATATGTGTAATCATTGAACTAGAGGTCATACTATTATCACCGTATGTAGTAAAATATTTAATGTGGATAAAAACTATGTACCCATCCAGGTACCTGGGTGGCTCAGTCAGTTGAGCATCTGACTCTTGATATTGGCTCAGTTCATGATCTTGAGGTGGTGGGATTAAGCTGTGCACAGGGCTCTGCACTAAAGGGGAAGCCTGCTCTGGATTTTCTCTCTCCCCCTTTCTTCTTGCCTCTCCCCCACTAATGCATATGTGCATTCTCTCTCTCTCTCTCAAAATAAACAAGCATTTAAAAAAATTATGTGCCCATAAAAACATGTATTGGTCAGAAATCTTTCCAGCTGTAATTAGCAATCACACTAAATTAACATCACTAATATTTTATATTGAAAAGAACAAAGAACCCCAGCATATATAATTAAAGCAAATATTATATTCATGTTTTATTATAATATTGGTCCTACATAGTGTAGGATGTGGGATAAGAGAAAAAAAGAGAGGATTAAAAAATAGTGCATTTGCCTGAACAACCAGAAGAATGACACTTCCACTTATTAAAATGAGGAAATACAGGGAATAAGAGATTGAAGTAAGAAAAATCTTGTAATTTAGTGCTGGAAACTCAGATCTTGCAAGGATAATTAAATGAATATGTGAAGTTTGGCCCCATAAAGGCCTGGATAGCTGTCTTATTTACTTGGAATTTCCATTACTTTGACCCTGTATTTCATGAATAAATGATTGAATAGGGTTCAGGGTAGATTAGCTTGAGACATAAATTTTGCCATTTTTAGCATATATGTTGTATTTATTATTTTTTTTATTGTTTAATGTTTATGTTTTTAGAGGGAGAGAGAGCACACAAGTAGGAGAAAGGGACAGAGGGAGGGAGAGAAAGAATCTTTAAGTAGGCTCCATGCTTAGCATGAAGCCCAATGCAGGGCTCTATCCCACAGTCTTGGGATCACGACCTGAGCTGAAATCAAGAGTTGGGACGCTCAACCAACTGAGCTATCCAGGCACCCCACAGGTTGAATTGAAAGTCGAGAATCGGGTGAGATCATTAAGGATGAGACCGTAACTAGAGAACAGAAGAGACACAAAGAAGTCAAGTGTCTTTGTATTGGGGCATGCTGGATTCTGGAAAATGAGGGGAATCTCTTTTTCTCTATCTCCAGCTCTATCTCTATGTAAGTAATTGTATGTACTGCTGTATCTTCATTCATATCCATGTTCTCATCCATAGCTCTATGTCTATGTTTATCTACATCCATACACATTTCCTATTTCAATTACTGTATCTATACAGACCTTAATACACACACAAACATATATATCACAATGTATGTAAAAGGGATTATACTATTCTCAATTCTTTGTTGCTAGTATTTTCCATTTAGTAAATCTCCTTGGAGATCTTTCCATGTTATCATATCCCGCTCCACCTCATTCTCATCTAGTAGCTGGATAGTGTTGTATTGTTTCAAAATTCAATAGTTTAAGTAAATAGTTTTCTACTGACAGACATTTAGTTTATTTATATTTAGATTATTTGTTATTTCTAACACTGTTGCAGGGAACATCCTAGTCTCTACCTACATCAGCATGCACTTACAGGTATGTATCTATAGAGGATGTATTATATATGTTTGACCATATATGTATGGTCAAAACTATACACTTTCTAAAAAATGTTTGTTTATTTTTGAAAGTGAGACCGTGAGCAGGGGAGGTACAGAGTGGGTGGGTTGGTGGGGGAACAGAGGATCCACAGCAGACTCCCCACTGACAGTGCAGAGCCTGATGTGGGGTTCGGACTTTCTAATCATTGAGATCATGACCTAAGCAGAAGTCAAGTGCTTAACTGATTGGGCCACTTAGGTACCTCAAAGATATATACTTCTAAAAATTTGATAGATACTTTCAAATGCTTTACCAAAGGTGGCCCTCTCACTGATACTATGTGAGATTTTTTTTAAAGGTTATTCATGAGCTGAATGATTATTCTGTCAACTGATTCATCTGTATAAAGTCAAAATTAGTAACTGACACAGGTCACAGAAAATAAAGTTCTGATTGGTGCCAGGAGAGAAGAGAGAGTTCTACCATAGTTACAAAGCCCTGGGACACCCAGTGATTATGGCTTCTGGTTCCATAAATGCCTAAGCCAGGGCAGAATTTTTAGTCTGATATAGTAACCTCTTCATTCTAGTAATTTTTATTGCAATAAATATATTGCAATAATATAAATAAAAATAAATTTAAAAAATAAATATATTTTATAAATATATTTATAAAAATAAATATAAATAATATAAATATAAGACTTCCATGTTATCATTTAGAATTTAGCTGCAAAACGTGCTTGTGATCATTGATTAGTTATTTGGACAAAAGTAAATTTATATATTCACACGTTATCACCTAAAATAACTTCAAGTGAACTGGAACATTAAATATTAAAGATCTAAACATCAAAAGGCTGAATGTCCATGACCATCAGATCACCATAGCAGTAGCAGCAATAAAAACAATCTAGGAATGAACATTTAACTAAAATCTTAAGAGAAAAGGGCTTTAAAAACTACAAAGGCAGGAAAAAACTTATAAATTTTAGTAAAAATATGAGTATTTCTGCATAATGTAACCAAATTAAAAGACTCAGTATTTTAGAAAACCATGTCAATGTAAAAATATAATATTATTTAATATATTATATTTATATATAATATATATTTTATATTCTATAATTTAATATAATTATAATATTAGTTACAACAAATATCAAATATATAAAAAATGACATCATTAAACTGAACAAACTAACATTAAAACTTAAAAAATGAAGGGGGAGTGCCTGGGTGGCTCAGGTGGTTAAGTGTCTGATTCTTGATTTTGGATCAGATCATGATCTCATAGTCTGTAGGTTTGAGCCCCATGTCGGGCTCTGCGCTGACAGTGTGGACCCTGTTTAGGATTCTCTCTCTCTCTCTCTCTCTCTCTCTCTCTCTCTCCCCCGTCCTACTCCCACTCACAATCTCTCTTGCCCCCCTCAAATAAACAAACTTTAAAAAAAGGACAAAATGGGCCAAAACATGAAAAACTATATTAAAGAGAAATTAGAACCATAAACACATATCTGGAAATAATAATGCCCAATTTTACTCAAAACCAAATAAATACAAATTAAAATGATTTACTCTATTTAACCTCTCAATTATAAAAACCATTGAAAAGATCATGAGAAAACCACATGGCTGAGGAGTGAAGTTGAAATGGACATTTTTATAATAATTGTTTGTGGTAATTTTAGAAAGCAATATAGTGAGAAAGACCACACTCTTAGATGTTATTATCTTTTGATGCACATCTCTCTCCTGAAAAAATAATGTATATATGAAATAAAATGTAAACAATAAATTATTAATATAGTAGCTGTATTTATGAAAGCAAAAACTTTTATTCTACCTAAATATGCAACGATAAGGAAATAGATAACTATAAATATACCTACGTGATGAATTTAGCATTGTTCAAGAGGAACAGGTAACAATAAGAACATGAATAGTATATAATAAATGAAAAAAGGTAAAATCCAATGAATATTATGAATAGAGCTCTGGAGAGAAACACTCACTGATAGACTAAAAAATAAATATATCAAAATATTTATAGTTGTTGGTTGGCAGGTATATCTCTTGGTAATTATTTTCTAAATATACATTTCTATGTATTTGAAATACTCTTTAGTTAGAATGTACAATTTTATGGTGAAACAAATGTTTTAAAACTGTAATTTCATGAAATGAAAACTATTTTTGTTCTGTTTTATAAAACTCACTGACTCTTCCTTCATGGCTTTAGAGAAACAAATAAATTTTAACCTCCAAATCCTGAGGCTTTTCCTTAAATTCCGTATCATATGAAGTCAAGCCTTACTTGAATGAAGAATTACATACCTGAAAGAAGCAGTCTCTCTGTCATTAATTTTGCCTCTGAAAGGATTCTTGGTGTTTCCTGTCTTCAGAGCACTCCCCTCTATCCTATTTGGGAAAGACAAATTCTGTGTTGTGTCTGTATTGTGTAAGTGCCAACTTTAGCAACAGGCAGTGATACACCTCCCTCTGCTTGAACCCATGGAAGTGTTTTAAATTTGCAGAGAATCTATCACCAGTGCTGGCAAATCAAGCACTGTTAAATATTGTGCCCCAGTTAAGGGAACAGAGAAAGAACATTTAGGCATTAAATAAGTTGCCCACTGAAGAATAGTTGAAAAGAAAACTGATACTCAAAATATCCACTAAGTGATTTCCCAGCCTTTTACATTTTTCAAATTACAGGGATACAGTGAAGTCTTTATGTTGTTCTATCTTATGGCCACCGAGTTAGCAGAATTAAAACTTGGGAACATGAATTACTGACTGTATGACTGACAGTTCTCTTTGAGGGCAACTCAAAATAGGAGTAAACATGCATTCTAAAGAAGAGGACTTTCTAATATACCTCTTTTATACCTAGCTCCCTGAAGATCAAAGTCTTAGCATTTTTGTAACAGACTATCCAAGGCCTGAACTGGAAGTATAACAATTAATTGACAAACTAAATGTAAATGTGTACACGCATATATTTGTATGTATACAGGACATAAATGCGCATATTTGTACACATATACATGTAAGGCATGTTACACATTCCTGCAACTGTAAAGATTATATTTAGCTTGGTAAATAATGGAACCTGTTGAGTTATTTCCTGACCCAACATCAAATCACTCAATGATTATCTAACCTAAGTATGAAACAGTATTTGCTCATTTATAAAATACATAACCAGTCTTAAATCTTCAAAGTAACTTTCTGTGTTAATTAATTTATTCTTATATTCAGGTGCATATTTGTCATTTTTATACCATTCTCTAAAATGTTTTCTACATGTCTCATTTGAAGAATAAAAGACTAATGCATTAACACAGCAGTTATTTCTCACAGGGGTGGTCTGACTTTTGGCACTGATTTTTCACGGTAACTGCACTGGTTTGCCTAACATGGAATATTGAGTAGCTTATAAATACATTTCCCTGGAGACCTCATCAGGTTATACATTTTTAAGAGACACTGAGCACTACTAGCAAGTCACAGGCAGTCTCCGGCATCACGGCTCTTCCATCTGGCCTGGGTTTTGCTGCCTCTATTTGTACATCTTCACATGAGGAACACTCTAGGAACTTAAAACTGTTCTCTCCTTCATTATGCATGTGGCGTGCGATGCAATTTACCACCTAACAGATGTCATAGCTAAGTACCCGGGATCATGTCATGATTCATTCATCTTAAGACAATCTGCTTCAGAAAAGCATGGCTTTTTATAAATTGAGAGAATTTGGTTTTTGAATAATTCTATAAAATGCTGTTTGTAACTTTAATTTTTTTTCCTTAAAACACAATTATAGACTTCAGATTGTTTTTAAGTTATCTGCCTCTTTTTGGTTCCCCTTTGAATATCTCTGCCAATGAAAAAGTAACAAAAAGCATCCATTTTTTTTATCTGAATGGTTATTGAGGTAACTCCAGAGAATATCCTAAAATTGAGGTTTTGATGTCTAGGCAAATCTGGGGAAACATTTTTTCTTTGCCCTCGTAAAGCAGACAAAAAATTCCTGCCGGGTGGTATTTTGCATAATATTGTCATTAAACATGGCCTATCTTTAGCGGAAGAAGCAGACGGTAATAAGTCAAATAGGGATGAAGAATTATCTGAATCTGAGGAGATACACTTGCAAATGAGTAACCGAAATTATTATTAAAGGTAGAAATATGACATCCAGATTAATAGAGTAAAAGGTTGAAAGAAATGTTTAACTATTGGGAGTAATTATCGAAGGCTTTTTCGAAAAAGAATATGTTATGGAGTCTCCTATTTTGGGAGGCTTATTTTTCTGTGCTAGAATAAAGAACCCATAGATTCTTTGCTGCAGCTGTTACACTCTTGATTAATCTAAGTACTGTAACCATAAAAGGAAAAGTAGCTTAATTAAAAAATGTTAGAGCAGAATAGAATACATTTACAATAATTTCCCTTCTTTTTTTGGCTGAATGTAAGAAAGAACATCATCCTTTCTTTTAAAGGGAGCAAATCAATATCTGTGTCTTTGCAATTACCCTCAAGGCACAATGTTATACAGGCGGGTGCACAAACAAAGGAATCATAGGTTAAATACCATATCCCTCAACATTAAAAAAAGAAAAGAACTATTTAAGTCTTGCTACATTTATTTCTCTCCTCCTCCCCCAAACACTATCATTGCAACTTCCAACCTTCATCTCATAAAAAGGTTTCTCCCAAACGTACTAGCTTGTTTTTTATTACTTAACTCTGTTTTTAATTTCTCCCCAAAGGGATCCAAATTGATTTCTTTATTACTTTGAGGTGAATATGTCTCATTGGGTTGATGTTTAGTTTGTTTATAAAATGAATTTATCCTTTTAATATTTACACAGCTCTAGAGTAGTATGAGGTAAAGGCACAGCAGGAAAGTTTCCCAGTTGGGACTTCTGTGTTTTCCCATCCTGTCAATACAGAAATTGATTTCCTATGTGCATCCAAGGAAGCCCTATGGGAGATAGTTTTCTTATGGTTGTGCTGTCAATTGCTTTCAGTACATATTTGTAATGATAGGTTATAATGAGAAAGAATGCATAGTTTTAGCTAGAACAGGTGAATATTTAAAATTTTGATTGTATGTTGGCAAAAGTTTCCATTTGGTAAGTTGAAGAATATATCTAGGGGCCCCTGTGTGGCTCACTCAGTTAAGCATCCAACTTCAGCTCAGGTCATGCTCTCATGGTTCATGGGTTCGAGCCCCTCATCGGGCTCTGTGCTGACAGCTCAGAGACTGGAGCCTGCTTGAGATTTGTATCTCCCTCTCTCTCTGTCCCTCTGCCACTCACACTTTGTCTCTGTCTCTCAAAAAAAAAAAATAAATGTTTAAAAAATTAATTAGTTAAAAAAAAGACATCTACAAAATCTCAATAGTCACAACAGAAAAAGCAATGGTATTAGATAGTTTTATAGTATTAATCATAAAGACATATATTCTGATACCATCATCTTACCTTCCTCAGCAAGTATGTCAATTTCCTTAGCGTATAACCAACTCAGTTCCATGGTGGTTGCTTAGCACCATGGCTGAGACAAATCACAAGCCAGACAGGACTACATTCCAGTGGGAATCTCCCACAAAAAAAATTGAATTATTTGTTATCTTCAATTCTGCCCTGTGTTTGGTTTAATTTTAAAGGATTTTTACTACTCCACGTGAAAATAATAAGACATTTTTAATAATGCCCAAAATACTGTATACAAAATAAAACCAAGCACCACCCACCGCTGAGTTCTCCCAAGTCCATATTAAAGGCTAAACAAAACATACCGTACAAAATTAAGGGAAGGATTGGGACCAAAGTGAAAAATTGGAGGGTATTTTATTTCTCTGGCTTAAGTATTTCATGAAACTATAAAGCTACCTGTGCCCCTTACATAAAATTGAAAATAATACTTTTCAGATCCTTCAGGAATTGATAGAAAAGGCAGTTTGGTTAAAGCATTTTCTAATCCCCTTCCTTTTGCTAAATTCAGATCTGTCAACTGAATATGTCTGAAAGAGAAATTCTTTATTGTTTTTAGAAACATATGAAGGAAACCTCAATCTTTTTTACATTCTGGGACCAATTCATAGATTCTCTGTTCCTTCTATGCAGAAAATGTGCCTGTTATCCAGCTGGTTCCTTTGGAGGAAGGAGCTTCTTGATGTGGACAAAAGCACCTAAGAAGACTCAGTTGTCAAGTTGTCATGAATTGCCCTTGAATTGACTGAAAAAGTAAGAGACTTGATTTTAGGAATCTAGAGAGCAAGCTGTCTTTTAAGAGACCTATCTTTTAAATTGGCAACAAAGAATAGCTGCACTTGAGGTACTTGCTGAGGGAGAAGAATCTATACCCCTTGTCAAGTCATATCTAACTGAAGATTTGGCTAAGGAGAAACATACATATAAAGTTTACTCAGTCCACCCTTTCCCTTAGATCAGGAAGTCTCTAGTCTCAGATTCACATTCCTTCAGAGGACAGACAAGTAATGTAAATGAGTGAGGCAGGGCAGGTAAGGCATGGGTGTTTGGAATCAGTATTTGCATTTCCAATGAAAAAGGAGAGGAAATATACACATTTGCTTTAGCATGAATGTACTTGCCAAACATGTACACACAACTATCTAGGTTTATTGATTGGCCTCAGTATGTGGCAAGTCTCAGTTCTTCCATTTATTAGCTATTTGACAGAGGAAGTTCCTTAAGCTATGCTTTAGCTTCCTCATCTGGAAAATGGGAATTTAAAACAGTACTTCCCTCATAGAATTGCTATCATGAATAAATGAGTTGATATATTTAAAGTGCTTCAAGCAGTACCTGGCACACACCTAGAGTATGTAAGTATTTATTATCATGCATACTTGTTCTGTGCCTCTTCTCAGTTTTTCTCTGTGTCTTTATACACACTCAGTGCACGTACACATGCATGCCACAAACATACTCATTAATAAAAATATCACTAAAAATGGATTTCGAGGGTAAGAGAGAAGTTCAAAAGACCAAGTAATTTACATTTGTCCCTCAAGAACCACTCTTTACACTCAGTCATGCTTTTATGTCTTCTCTGTGCTCCAGGAGGCTGTCCTTTATAGATGACACAAACTGTCCCACATGCCCTCTGGCTTCCAGCCAGATTTGCCTATGGGGAGTCACCCACTGGACAGTAGAAAGAATAAGGAGAATGAAGTCAAGGCATTTATTTTCCTGCTTACCCCACTCCACCCCCACCCTATGCTGGAATGTTTCTGGCTAGCTGGATTCTTCTGCTAAAAGTCATGGCTCCTTTATGACTTTCTCAAGTATAGCCCCTCTCTCTTTCTTGCCCCTTTATGCCTACGAGCTGATAGTTTCTACTCTTGCTAGCCCTGACATGTTTAATCATTCCTTAGTTGCCATACTCGCTGGTTTGTCAATAACCTTCCTCAATATGCCTGTGTGATTCCTGCCTACACTCTTGCTATAATATAGGCTCTTAAATAAAATAATGCTTTCTCTCCTTTCCCCAAATCCTGCTTAAAATGAGAGAAAACCTAGTAAAATGATAACAAAGCCATAAAATGCTTGGATATCTAATGGGGGTGATAGCAGCAGAAAATACAATGAGTAAATTCCATATTGACAGTGAAAAGTCGCTGAACTGAAGACCATATACAGATGACCTTCAAAACAATTGATTTTTCCCTGAACAAAAGCCTAGAATAATCTATACTCCAAGCAGAAGATAGTTGAAGTAGTGGCTAGTGGGACTGGCCTGAAGTTACTAACAGGGTAGAACATTTGAAACAGTTTTATCTTTGAGAGGGGTTCTTCCCAAACAAGCTCTGAGTATAGTTCTCTGAAGAGGGTGTTCTGTCCTAAGAGACACCCAGAATGCCTTTTGCAGGGTGGAGAAACGGAATCACCCTTAGGTTACAAGTGGAATAAAGAGACATCTGCCTGGAATGGCTCTGATGAAGTTGTGTCTACAGGCTGAATTGTAGAATAGATAGCCTTTGAAAATAGCAAGTTAACATGAAAATTAGAGCATTCTTGTTCCCAGTTAGAAGAAATCCTAAATTCATTTTGTTATTACAGACTGAAAAGAGAATGCTGAAAATACATTATTCAGATAAATGTAAGATGTAATTTGGTTTATTTGAATCTATAAACATACGTAAACATCCATGCATATGTAAAAACCAAAATACTGGAAATATTTCTAGATGCACTACAACGTTTTAACACTCTCAGAAGTAAAAAATGGTTTTAATAAAAATTTACAATTCTCAAAGTAGGGGTAACTAAGAGTGTATGTGCATGCAAGTGCACGCTTGCACGCACACACACATATGTTCCTCAATGCAAGTCTACACTGGCTAAAAGCAATGAAGTGGTGTCCACATGGTATGTTCTTTCCCCTCATTATTAGTAACCTACTTTTTATAGTACTTTTCTCTTGAAAGAATGTACGCAATATAAATGTTGAGTTTTATAGTTGTTTACATTCTAAGGAGATGAAGTGAAGAAAAGTAACATGTTCCTTTCATTTTCTTACAAAGTGAGTGTGAAGGATATTTAATGGTAGTAAAAATAATTTTATTTCCTATATTAACAACAGCAACTTAAAACCACCAACAGCACAACAAAAAACACCACAGGACATCTGGTCATTTTAAATGACTTAGATACTATATATTTTGTGGTTTGACTATCAATTCATTATGAATAACCCAAACCTTCTAAACATTTAAATGTTTTAAACATGGCTTGAAGTGGCAAAATTTATTATTATGAGATCCGTTTTAAAGTTACTTAAACATTACGGTTTCTTAACTTCTTCCCCAATCAAAGCAAGAAAAATCAAAGCAAAACAAAAACAAAACAAACAATGAGCATAAAAGGAAAGTCAAGAAGAATCCAATGTAGTTAAGGGAAGTAAATAAACTAGACATAGTGCTTTCGTGTCTGAGTATATGGTGCATACAAGTCATAAAATTTATTTTGGAAAATGTAGGCTATGTATGGATTCAAGAGAAGTTTCTAAAATAGTACAGGTTTGGGGAGTATTTACTTCATTGGCTAACAGAAACTTCATCTCATCTGAACCCGTACAAGTAATTCTCAGGACATCAATAATAATATTCCTGGGTCTTTCTCTAGACATGAAGAGGGGGCATATTATTTACGTTCCTTCATAGAGATAACTCCACTAGATCTTAAAAGTTTTGTCACCAGGTTTGCTGAATCTATCTTTAGAATGTCTAAAGTCTCATTAAGGACTTTAAAAGATGGTCTCCTTGGCATAAGCTTAACTAAAATTTAGATTTATTGGGTCCCAACTACCCACAGATGCTCCTAAGCCTAGAGTAGAGTATTAGAATTTCTGTTAACACCCAAGGTCATGAAGGTGACTAACTTCTGGATTAAGTGGACAAAAAAAATTTCAAAACTAATGTGAATACTTAATTTTACTTAATTTAATCTGTTAAGAAATACTTCTATTTAAACTTATTAGAGTAAAATATACACAACACAACTTGCCATTTCACCTATATTTTATATGTGGAGTTCCCTGGCATTCAGTATATTTACATTGTTGTACCACCATTACCACCATCCATCTCCAGAACTTTTTCATCTTCCCAAACTGAAACACTGTATCCATTAAACAAACCCGCATTCCCCAAACCCCATAGTCCCTGGTAACTACTATTCTACTTCACGTTTCTATGAATTTGTTTAATCTAGCTACCGCACATACATAGAATCATACAATATTTGTCCTTTGCTGTCTAGTTTATTTTCATTAGGAATAATACCTTTAAGGTCCATCTGTATCGTAGCATATGGCAGAATTTCACTGCTTTTAAAGGCTGAAAAATATTCTATCGTATGTATATACAACATCTTAAAATCCATTCATCCATCAACTGACACTGAGATGTTTCTACCTTTTGGCTCTTATGAATTATGCTGCTATGAACATTGGTGCAAACATCTGAGTTCCTGCTTTTATTACTCTTGCACATAGGTATACATAGAAGTGGAGTTACTGGATCATACAGTAATTCTATGTTTAATTTTCTGAAGAACTGCCATAATGTTTTTCAGAGAGAGTGTACCTACTGTTTTTTTTTTTTAATAATAGCCATCTAAATGAGTGTGAAGCAATTTCTTTGTAGTTTTGATTTGCATTTCCCAAATCATTGAATATTAAAAGAAAAAAATTTTGTTTGCTTTTAATTTCAATCAACACTTGACCCAGGGAGTTGGAATTTATTTTTAATGTCCTTTGGGATGATCTGATATTATTATCTTTTTAAGGAAAACTTAAAAATCACAGCATATTAAAATTTTGTGGGTGCCTTGGTGGGTCAGTTGGTTAAGTGTCCAACTTTGGCTCAAGTCATTATCTCACAGTTTGTGGGTTTGAGCCCCACATCCAGCTCTGTGCTGACAGCTCAGAGGTTGGAGTCTGCTTCGAATTCCGTGTCTCCTTCTCTCTCCACCCCTCCCCTACTCATGCTCTGTTTCTTTTCTCAAAAATAAACATGTAAAAATAAATAAATTAGAATTTTAATTAAATTTATTTTATAGATAAATGAGCATCACAACTTGATAAAAACTATGGAAAAATATTTTTCTACACCCTATAAATTACTAATTTACTATCTCATTTCTAGATCATGTAAGTAGGAGATTATCATTAGGTAAAAAAAAACTAAAATATGAAAAAAATGTCAACATCAAAAGAAACAAACAAGCTTTCAAACAAGCAAACTGTGGTATTGACTAAAGCAATGATTGAAGTGAATATTACATGCCAAAAAATAATGTATAAATGTTTTAAATTTAAATTTTTAAAAATTTCCTTGAGACAACAGTAATTTAGATGGTATGAAATGAGTTAGTGTTCTCATTTTAGAGATCTTTAGTAATCTTATAGATAAATAATGGGAAGCACTGTTGAAGGGAACATGAAGAGGGATGTTCAACGCCAAGAATATGGTCTATTTGGAAAACAGATGGCTTGTAAAAAACAAGCTTTATGAACAAAGATTTGCGGGAATTTTGCTGGTTGGTTTTAAGAAGGTTTTTTTCCCCCCTGCTCTGAGTATTTCCACTTGATCAGAGAAAGCTTTGTGGTGATATTTCTGAAGCTAGTGATTCTGATGCTGCCAGCCAAGGAGTTTCAATGGTTTACTCTGAAAAGTAGTTTCATACTTCCTTTTCCAAGACCGTAAATTACCCAAACAAAAGTAACATGTGTAGTTTGCTGGAGGCCATATAAAGAAAGAGAGAAATGTGTTTGCGCAGCAACAAAAGACTGTGGCTTTATTGGCAACACCATCAAAGCTAATCCATTTGCTTGCCAAGGCAGTGTGAATCCATTGCAAGATGTGTCAAATCTGTTAGAGAAATGATTTTCCTGGAGCACCCACTTGCGGTTTGTAGCTCTTTCTTCAAGGCCCCTAATTGAGAGGGAAGATTTTCTATGATAGTACAGAGCTGCTTTCTTCTTTTGGGTTTTCCTCCTTTCAGAAATTACATATGTAAGTAACAATTTTGATTCTCATTGGTCAGCAATTTTTCTGTCAAATTACTGAAAGGATTTACTCTGGAAATTCTCTCCTGTCTGATTTGGAATCACGTATGATGTGATTCCAAGAATTATTTTGTACCATTTTGATCTACTGATCCAAGTGCTCATTGACTGTTGTAAGACATTTTGGAGAATAGGGAATATTCCAAGTTAGAGAAATTTCACCTCTGTCTTACAATATAATGTACTGAATTTACAATAAGTGGCAATACAAATCCACAAATATTATTTAGCTTCAACCCAAACATTTTGCTTTACTTCTTAAATTCCATTTAAACACAATGAGGAACTTAAGCTGAAACCCTTTTGCTTGTGAAGACCGACATTCACACTTGCAAATCATTGAACATTTTGTTATCTGGTTGAGCCCTCAGCCAGTCAGATTGACACAAACCAGCAAAATCAATCGATCAATCGATCCATCACAGAACCCTCCTTCACACAGCCTTGACTTTAAAGCCTAATACAGTGGTTTAGATATCATTAATAGTTCTATGCTGTGATTTATGCAATGTGATTCAGTATCTTCTAACTTTTTAAAGAAATGTTATTCACTTTACCTTAGGTAGTATAGAAATGGTATTAAATGGATTTGCAAAACTTATGTTTAGGAATTAACAATAGGTTTCAGTTTACAAATAACTTATTTACTAGGTATGATGTGAAATATTTTAAGAATGGTTACAATATTTTTTATGATATTGGTGTGTTTATAATTTGCTATCAGGTAATAACTTACCATATTTGCTAGAATATGACAGTACTGGCTTATATGTCGCATTTGATTTATAAAATCTAGATAGAATATGAAACTGTATTCTGCCATGATACTTGGTGCTACTGGGTTCTATCACTGGGAGATGACATGAAAGCAAGAGTGGAAACTGCTCTTAAAGGCCTAAAGACAGAACTCTTGGGCCAGAAAGGAAGTCAGAGAGTCATTTACTTCCTTTCCCTTCCTTTGCCTTTTTAGCCTTCTGGGCAAGAAAGACAGGAGATAGGAAGTACAAGGGAAATGTTTAGTCTTCAATTTATTTTTTTAAAAACAGACTAACATTTCCCTGTACTCTCTATATATTAATATAAATTAGAATTTCACTGTGTAGTTTTTTTTTAAGTTTATTTACTTATTTTGAGGGGTGGGGAGGGGCAGAGAGAGAAAATCCCAAGCAGGCTCTACACTGTCAGTGCAGAGCTCAATGCAGAGCTCAAACTCAGGAACACTGAGATCATGACCTTGACCAAAGTTGGTCACCTAACTGACTGAGCCATGCAGGCACCTCAAAATGTTAGTCTTATTTATATTTGTGTTATCTTTTAAGAAATACATATTTGTAATACTTAAAAATGTATAACAGTATTAATATCTATAATCAGCTTATAAAAATAAACATACCTTGCAAACTACCCTATAATAATGTTTGGAAACCACTTCTATAAGCAATACTGAATCAAATAATCCTAGCAAAAGGCTAAGGAGAGGGTATCGAAGATGTGTTTTTTTATAGTCCATGTATATTCACTGCTTACATAATATTTTCTTCATATTCTCAATTTGTGTTTTTAAAAGTCATTCAGGGGGCGCCTGGGAGGCTCAGTCGGTTGAGCGTCCAACTTCAGCTCAGGTCATGATCTCACGGTTCATGGGTTCAAGCCCTGTGTTGGGCTCTGTGCTGACAGCTAGCTCAGAGCCTGGAGCCTGCTTCAGATTCTGTGTCTCCCTCTCTCTATGACCCTCCCCTGCTCACGCTGTCTCTCTCTCTTTCAGAAATAAATAAAAGCATTAAAAAATTTTTTTAAAAAAGCCATTCAGCTTTAGGAGAATGTAGATAAGCTTATTTTTGAGAGGAAGCAACAGAGAAACCGAGAGAGAGAGAATGTATATACCTTTAGGAAGAAAATTTTCACCAGACTAGATAATATTCTATCTGGAATTTTTTGTTGTTATATCTAATGTCTGAGGTTTTCACATTTAAATTTTGTTTTTAATGTTTATTAATTTGAGAGACAGAGAGAGTGAGTGGGGGAAGGGCAGAGAGAGAGGGAGACAGAATTCAAAGCAGGCTCCAGGCTCTGAGTTGTTAGTTCAAAACCCGATGTGTGGCTTGAACTCATTAACCGTGAGATCATGACCTGAGCTGAAGTTGGACGTTTAACTGAACTGAGCCATACAGGCACTGATCGCATTTAAACATGATCAGAGAAGTGACAGACATTTTTTAATCTATGTAAAATTTGTGAAAGTTAAAGATATATCTAGGGGCGCCTGAGTGGCTTAGTCGGGTAAGCGTCCGACTTTCGCTTAGGTCATGATCTCGCGGTTCGTGGGTTCGAGCCCCGCGTCGGGCTCTGTGCTGACTGCCGGCTCAGAGCCTGGAGCCTATTTGAGAGTCTGTATCTCCCTCTCTCTCTCTCTCTCTGACCCTCCCCTGCTCACGTTGTCTCTCTCTCTCTCTCCTAGAAATAAATAAAACATTTAAAAAAAAACAAAACATCTTTTAAAAAAAGAAAAAAAAAAGATATATCTATAAGTCTAGATTATCTAATTACCTACAAAAAATATATCACAATTTATTTTCTATTAAACTTTGATTTGATAATAAACAGTATCCATTTATTCTTGTCATCCAAATTCAGCACAACACATTACTATTGTTTTATTTTAAGTGCTCTGGTTCAAAATTCACCATGGTTTTTTTCACTATTTGGAATTATTCCCAATGCAGTTACTGGAGCAACATATTGGTTTTTATCCTATACAGTAGATTGGTTAATTAATACTGCAACATTGCTAATTGAAATAAAAACAACAGCAACATATTAATAATGTGTCAGACACTTTGACTCTCACATTTAATCCTTAAAAGAATACTGTAAGGCGAGTAATATTAATATTGTTTTATATATGGAAATGAATTCAGAGAGTTAAATAACTTTCTCACATTGCTGGTAATGTGAAAGTCTGATGTGAACCCCAAACTGCATGGCTCCCAAGTCCATCACAGAGAAAACCTTTTCTACAGCTGTAGTTCAGGCCTTGGCATTAATCGTATGTTTTATATATTCATCTGCTAATGGTGATAAAGTTGAGGATATATGATTATTGTTCCCATAAAAACAGTTTCAACCATACATTCAAGATGGTGATTTAGTGTATCATTTACCTATTTCAAAAGCCAGATATTGTGGTTTAAACCAGACCATTGTTTTAAGGTGAAATAAAATTAAATCAAGTAACAGTCTCTACAACATATTATTACTATTATTACTATTATTATTAATTGATTGCAACAACATTTACAGGTTTCTTTCCTTTGGGAAAATACTGTTTTCCTTCTCAAATGTGATTTCCTAGTGCTACAGATATAATTTTTGAAAGATGAAGTTTAAACAGTGAAAAGAAAATATTTTTCAAAACTAGATTTTAAAGAATGAGTCTTTTGATAGCAAATGTAACTAATAATTTCTTGCAAAGCTACAGTAACTGTTTTGGGTTCAGGGATAAACAACATTTTGCTCTTCAATGACAGATATGTCCATAATTAATTATAACATGATAAGTGCTAGAGCAATTGACGTGTTCATCAGATGCCATGGGTATACTAGAAAAGGAGTAATGAAGAATGGTGGGGGAAATGAGAGAGGCAGATACACATCTTTTGGAAGAATTGTGCTAAAGAGTAGAGACAAGGGGGAAACATTTATTACCCCAATTTTTAGTGATAGTTCTAATATAATATGATTAAATGATTATAGAATAATCATATTTACTATTTTGGCCATTGAAGACGAATCTGGGAATATGGCTACCTGGATATATCTTTCTTTTCTTTATTGCTTCGCTTCCATCAACTTGTATCTCTTGAAGCAAGTGGATTGTGGACAAATGCATATGAGTCAAAGGAGATTTAGTAGGTAGAAGCAGTAAGTAATTTTTTTCTCCCTTGGGTAAAGCAATAAACTCGAATCTAGAATCAGAAGGCCTCAAGTCAAGACTTGGTATAAAAAATTCTGGTGATCAAAAAAAAATTATCACCCTATTCCTGAGGGAAGGAATATATGAAGAGAATGGATACCAAGGAGATTTCATTCCAATATCTTAGAGAACGGCAACCTGTCTGCTGCTCCTTCCTTGCCCATGGGGGAAGAGAATGCTTTACCTCCATCTCTTTTAGGACTGCTATGCCTTAGAATACAGACTTGAGCCACAATGAGCTAGAAAAGTCAGCTTGGAAATCACTGAGAAATCACTTAAGTATCCGACTTTGGCTCAGGTCATGATCTCACGGTTCATGGGTTCAAGCCCCACGTCGGGCTCTGTGCTGGTCCAGCTCAGAGCCTGGACCCTGTCTTCTGATTCTGTGTCTCCCTCTCTCTCTCTCTCAGAAATAAATAAAATTAAAAAAAATTCAAATATCCCTTTCAAAACTGAATATGCATACAAGACAAAAAAAATGAAAAAAATATAGAGAATTTGATTATTATGATCAATATACTAATTTCAATAGAACTTATATTCTTCAAAAGAAAATATAAATCTTTTTCTATAGAATATTTAAAAACTTGATGAAAATCTTTTTATTTGTCCATAGAATACTTCAAAAGCTTGATGAGATACTTGACCATAGGAAAACCTCAACAAGTAAAAACAAATTAAAGCACATCCAATTAAAGATCACATCCTTTAACCAAATAAGCAGTAAATGCAAGAACACAATTTAATTACTTAAAAATTTAAAAACATATGCCTCAATTATTCTTCTATCAAAGAAGAGATAAAAATTGACATTACCAACTCAAGAAAGCAGGTAATATAGAACCACATAACCACTGAAATGAGAGGGAAATATATCTCCTTCATCACATTCCATATTAAACATGACAAGAATATCAACTACAGTGAAATAACAAATACTTACCTTAAGAAATTGGCAAAAGAAAAATAAAAATGAAGTGAAAAAAGAATTAGAAAAGGAGATGAATCTGAAATTGTTAAAGTAGAAAAACTTAGTGGTAACCATAAAATTCATTTAAAAAGCTGATTTTAGGAAATGAGAAATTAAAGAGATCAAAGTGTTACAATTATGAAACTGATGAAAGAAAAAAAGAGAAAATATATCAAAATTAGTGTGGGAAAGAAGTTGAATGGCAGGAAAAATGAAAAGAACTGTAGAAGAAACTTGAATTATTTGGCTAAAACACTCAAAACTTTGAACAAATTACTTTTTATAAAAATATAAAGTAATAAAACCAATTCAAAAGGAATACTCAATCCATTTACCACTGAACAGTTCGAATAGGTGATCATAGAGCTATCTTTAAAAATCTCACCAAGACAAGACGGATTCAAAGATGGATTCCACCTACCTTTAACAGTTTAACTTTCTCATGCCATCTAACTGTTTCATGCAGGGGGAAAGTAAAAAACTTCATTAACCATTTTTTGAGCTGCTATAAATTTAATCCCAAACTTGGTAAAGATTATATAGAATATATACTCTAATCCTACTTAAAAACAGAGATACAAATATGGCAAATTAAATACTGGCAAAGAGAATCCAACAATAAGTAAAACAAATAATGCACTAAGATGAGACAGAGCTTATTCTAGGAATGCAAGTCTGCTTAAATATCAAAAATCTAGCAGGATAATCCATTACACACACAAATTAAAGAAATAACATAATGACAAAAATAGAAGAGAAAAATAGTGTGCTTAAACTTGGCATCCAGCTTTTGAAGACTACTAGGTTAAATTTTGTAATAAAAGAAACCTACTTAAAGATAATAAATGTTTTTTTATTAAAAACAAAAATCAGTATATTTCTAAGTGGCAAAACTATTACAATTAAAATCAAGAATGAGACAGTGATATCTCCATTATTACTATTGTCAGTCTTGGAAGCTCTAGCTAAAACATTAAGACAATAAAATTAAATGATTGGTAGAAATACTTAAAAGGTGGAAATAAATCTTATTATATCCAAAGAAATCTTGTTTAGAAAAATCCACTAGAATTAGTAAGTATGTGATAAATTGTTTGGATAAGAGACAAAACACAAAACTATGAATTTTTTCTATATTAATAATAAGGTCCTGGAAATGTAAATAACAAAAATACTTTACTAACAGTTCTATGAAAAAAATCATAAAACTCTTAGTAATTAAGTTAATTGGAAAGAAACAAGATCTATACAAAAAAAATAATGAAGTCTTATTGAAGGACAGACATATATATAGGAGATAGAGAATATGTCTACAAAGGGAAGGTTATTCAATTAGATTTAAAAAAACTTAATATGAAAAATAAATTACACTCAGTAATTTTTTTTCATTTGGAAAAATGACATTAAAGTTTACATAAAAGAAGAATTGTCTTAAGATAATCAAGAAAATCATGAAAGGAAGTAATAATAAAAGAGACTTGCTCTATAAAAGTAAGACATAGCATAGAATACCTCAACTTCAAACATTACAATATTGGTATAGGTATGTATGAAATAGAACAGAAAAGTAAATCCACGAAAAGATCCTAATGTATATGAAAAGTTAACACAGAATATAACGGCATTTCAATTCAGAGTTAAAAGAGTGGTTCTTACTCAGTTAGCCAACTATTTGTAAGAAAGTAACATAAATTAGGATTACCAATTTACAGCATACAATAACTAAATTCCAGATATGTAAAGAGTAAAACATGAAAACCATACAAAAAATCTGGGGAAATTATTTTAACCTGGGAAATAAGCAAAATGAAAAGAAAATCTTTTAACCTGAATAAGAAAACGAGGAATTATAAAATTAAAGATGGCTACTGTAGACTACTACATAAAATTACATAAAGATATCCACACAATAGATTAACAATATGGGAAAAAAATTGAATGCAGAAGATAAATGCTGAATATGAATGCATTTATGCCTATCTTGAAAGTTTACTACAAAATTGTATTTGAAAATCACAAGAGGAAATGTAAACTCAGTAATATTCAGCAAAATTTGATAATGGGAGAAGGCTTTATATTTATTACTTGACAAAGAAAAATAAGACCAGTTACTACTTTTGGCGTAGTGATTGGAGTAAAGGATTATTGACAGAAATGTAAATTCTTTAGCCATTTTGGACAGCAGTCTGGAAACATTACCCAAGTCTATCTATTTCCCTTCATCTGTTATCTATCATTTATCTATGTCCTTCTCTCTCTCTAACTTTAACAAGCCCACTCCTTTGCATCTGTACAACTAAGAGAAAAATATCCATATACATGAATGTGTCCAGAAGGAAATGAACCTACCTCTGAATTCATTTTCACAACAAAACACTAGAAGCATACTAAGCCATGGTAGAATAGCTTATGGTACATCAAGACCCTGGACTATGACAGAGTCATACCATAGAATGACAGAGAACCACACGGATTAACTTGAAGTGATTTCATGAGGTGTTTTTGGAGGAGAAAGCAAGATGGAGAGAAGTATGTACACCATATGCCATTTTGGAAAACAAACGTGACCAACCCCATATATGTGTGGGTATATCTGTATATGCACATGTATATTCATTTATGGTTATATGCTATGAGAACAGTATAAGAGTGTGCATAAGTAGTCAATATTCTATACCTTACAGGTAAGAGAAGCTAGGAGGAAATAAGTGGGGAAAAAAAGCAGCAAAAATACTATACTAATAAAGTCCCAACATATACAATCCCATTTATGTATTAATGTGAAGTCATATGTATGTATGTATCTAGAATTTTATTTTATTTTTTTAAAATGTTTTATTTATTTCTAGGAGAGAGAGAGAGAGACAGCATGAGCAGGGGAGGGTCAGAGAGAGAGAGTCACAGACTGAAACAGGCTCCAGGCTCTGAGCTGGCAGTCAGCACAGAGCCCGACATGGGGCTCGAACCCACGAACCACGAGATCATGACCTAAGCGAAAGTCGTACGCTTAACTGACTAAGCCACCCAGGCGCACCTGTATCTAGAATTTTAAGAAAATTAATAAAAACAAAGAAAAAGTTGTGACAGGTATCTATATTATTATGAGTGTCAAAGAAGAGGAAAAAATGTACTTTGAGCATCTTAATTTCATCACAGAGGTTCTATGTCACATATATCTTGTTATTTATTTTTCACTGTGTTGGTAGAAATAACATTAAATATATTAAACACCTTTAAAATATTTCTATATATTTGAAGGAAATTAACATGTACTGGACCTTTGCTAAAACTCCAGCTTTGGAATTTATACTGTAGGAATAGACATCAAGAAGGCTTGAAGCCCAGACACACTAAAAATGAGAGAAAGTAGGGTGCCTGGGTGGCTCAGTTGGTTAAGTCTCTGACTTTTGATTTCATGCTCAGGTCATGATCCCAGGGTTGTGGGATATGGCCCCAAATTGGGTTCTGACCTGGGAATGGAGCCTGCTTAAGATTCTGCCTTTCTTTCCTCTGCCCCTCTCCCCTGCATACATACTTTCTCTTTCTCTCTAAAATAAATTAAAATTAAAAATTAAGAAAAAAGATGGAGATGGTAAGCTGAAGAACATTTCCTGGGACTCTTTTATTCAGTAAATGATCAGGAAGGTACCATGGTGGATATACCAACTGGGACTCTACAAGAGGTGAAAGCCATTAGGAGGTTATTAAGCCCCTTAAGAATGGAAGAAAACAAGCTTTCAGAAGAACCTAATGGAATTTTAACCTGAAATCTCACTGGTAGCTGGGCTCCCAAAGGACACTGTCCCTCCAATTTGAAATATGCTTCCTGTCCCCCAGCTCTAATTACATGAAAATCCAGTATTATTTCCTTACCTGTATCAATGGAACTTGTATCCTTTGCCTGTGTCTGTTGGCGTCTTACCTTTGTTTCATCATCTCACATGTTAGAAAACTGCCTTCATTCATTTATTCAACACATATTTGTTGAATGCCTACCTTAGGCTAGGCACTGTGCTAGGTACACTCTATGTAAACTTGTGTTATGACAGCTTTTTTTTGTTACTTCAGTACATCTACTCTCTGAAAAACTTCAAGGCATCCTTGCCTATCTCTGTAATATTAATAGCTTCCTATAACGAGTTCCTACAATGGATGTGCTAGAGAAAGTGCTACTTATTGTAGTGTGGTGGAGTGCCTTACACTGCATTCTGTACAACAATAAATAGTATAGAAAGGTTCGAGTGCATTTGATGATATCTGGCCAGCTTACCCATAATAACTCTGACTTCACTGTGGAAGAAGGGCCTTCTATGCAAGGCATAAAATCCAATTGATTTTTATGAAATAAGATGCTATGAAGAAGAAATGCATTAAGTGTACCGTATCACAATAATTCCACTTTGTAAGCTAAATGGCTTTTGGAACATTGTTGAAAATGCTGTCACTATTCTGAGCATACATAAAAGAGCAAGATAAGGCCAATAATTTAAAAGTCAATGCTATTCCTATTCAAAGATTTCTTTCCTCAATTAATAAAGCATTTTCTCCTCTGTGTCAGTTAAAAATAAAATCCAAAATAGCTTTATATGATATGATCAGACATAGAGTGATATGTAAGCTATGTTGATTCTATAAATTTTCTTTATTGAATTCTGAGGTTGCTGCTATCTTTAACTACCATTTAAGGTATCTTATAAAGTCTATAATGTATATTTTAAATGATACATTTTGCATAGGTTGCATTAACAAGTTGTTTTAAAGTTAGTTTATTTCAGAAAATCTGATTAGATAAATTTTGTAAACATTTCTAAGATAATCATATACAAATGCAGAGAGGAAAAGTAAGAGATCTAATTTCTGGGACAAAAATGTTCTATAGCTCTTTAAATCAGACAATAATTTGCAGTTGGTTTTGGTTAGGAGGATTAATGCCTGCAACATTCATTCTTAATCTTTGTTTCTTCCCAACACACCAAAGAATTTGGTACACTTCTATCAATAATAGGGACATGTGACAGTGATGCTGTGAGTTGGGAGAGTAGACTGAAAATCAACCAACCAGCCAATCAATCATTTGACATGAACAGATGATTCTCACAAATGCTCTTCTAAAGGATATATTTGACAGTCACTGGAAAGTATCTGAAACTATGTAGAAGATTCTTGGATTGAGCAATTTTAATTTTTATTTCTGATGACCCTAAGTGAATTCATACACTGGTTTTGTACCTGGCTTCTAGATATTCACTGAAAATATCATTAAATGAAAAAAAGAATGAGTGAGAGATATGCGTTTTAATATTCCTTATTTCCTTTTATGGCAAGGAAGTATATACTGCTTTATTACTTAATAAACCAATGTTAAAGGAAACTTCTTGCAGGGTTTTAGAAAAGCTATCTGCTAATATCTAGTATAATTAACATATACACTTATCTTTTGGTTTCATATTCTACTTGTGAAAATCTATCTAAGGTAAGACCCTTATATATGTAAAACAGACAGTTCCACAGGTATTCATTTAAATGCTCTTTGGAAAAATAGACACATACTAAGTGGACCATCATTTGGAAATAAGACATTGTACTTTTCCACTATGGCATATTATTCAGCTACTAAAAAGGATGTTATGTTTAAACTCTTCACGCGAGTGAAGAGGTTTCCTCAAGGAGAAAAAGCAAGGACACAAAGAAATAATCAATTTAATTTTTGTGAAATAAACTGTTGCAAAATTTCCACATACCACTGCAAGTGATTACATAATGAGACAAATATGGAAAAGATAAAAAGTTCCTAATATGAACTCTCTAGGACTGACAGTGAGGGGCAATTAATGTGGATGCAGGCAGGGGGTTAACAAAAGTAAAAATATTCAACACAAAACCACTACATGCACACTATGACTCTATTTATATAAAATTCTTTCTTTCTTTCTCTTTCTTTCTTTCTTTTCTTCCTTCCTTCCTCCATCCCTTCCTTCCTTCCTTCCTTTTCTCTCTCTCTCTCTCTTTCTCTCTCTCTCTATCTAGTCTATTACACATGAAGTCATCTACAAGAAAGTTTGGTTATCAGAATATTAATGATTATTATAGAGTGGTATAATGACAGTATATGTTTTACTTGCTTTCACTTTTATGTATGGTTTGACATTTTTACACTGTTGAGATTCTTTAAATTACCTAGGAAAAATATTAAAACTGTATTCATTCTGAAAATCAAATGCTTAGAGTGAATTCCTTCCTGGCTTTCAAGAATAAAAAAACACTCCTACGTATTTACCAATCAAATACTGGAAGAACTAAACCAATTAATCTACTAAATAACCAATTTAAACCAACCAAACAAACATAGACATATATTCCTGTAAGAAACATTTGTCTTTTGAAAACTTGTTTTTCCCTTCTAGAGTTGGACTATTTTTTCTTTGAAGGTCAAATTTTTTAAATTCTAAAGAGGCAGAAATAATTAAATAATAGCAGCTTAAGTTATTTCTTAAAAGCTATTTCACAACACAGAAAGAAGTTTCTGGCCAATTGTTTTAATAACTTCCTTTCCCTGGATTTTAAGCTAAGGGAAGAAATTTGCTTTTTCCTTAAAAATCTCTCAAGGAAATCCTTTTTTTTTTTTTTTTGATGTTTTTATTTTTTTATTTTTTTATTTATTTATTTTTTTTTTTACAAATAGTTTATTCTCAAATTAGTTTCTACATAACACTCAGTGCTCATCCCCAAAGTGCCCTCCTCCATGCCCATCCCCCCCTCCCCCCCACATCCATCAGTCCTCAGTTTTTGTCAGCATTCAAGAGTCTCTCATGGTTTGCCTCTCTCCCTTTCCCCCACCATTTCCGCCCTTCTTCTCCCCTTTGTTCCTCCGTCAAGTTCCTCCTAATCCTCCTATACGTGCAAACATATGGTATTTGTCCTTCTCTGCCTGACTTATTTCGCTCAGCATAACACCCTCAAGGTCCATCCATGTTGCTACACATGGCCAGATTTCATTGTTTCTCATTGCCATGTAGTATTCCATGGTATAGATAAACCACATCTTCTTGATCCATTCATCTGTTGATGGACACTTAGGCTCTTTCCATGTTTTAGCTATTGTGGAGAGTGCTGCTATGAACTTTGGGGTACATGTGCTCCTATGCCTCAGCATTTCTGTATCCCTTGGGTAAATTCCTAGCAGTGCTATTGCTGGGTCATAAGGGAGTTCTATTGTTAGTTTCCTGAGGAACCTCCACACTGTTTTCCAGAGGGGCTGTACCAGTTTACATTCCCACCAACAGTGTAGGAGGGTGCCCGTTTCTCCACATCCTCGCCAACATCTAGAGTTCTCTGATTTGCTCATTTTAGCCACTCTGACTGGCGTGAGGTGGTATCTCAGTGTGGGTTTGATTTGTATTTCCCTGATGAGGAGGGATGCTGAGCATCGTTTCATGTGTCTGCTGGCCATCTGGATGTCCTCTTTGGAGAAGTGTCTGTTCATGTCTTCTGCCCATTTCTTCACTGGGTTGTTTGTTTTTCGGGCGTGTAGTTTGGTGAGTTCCTTATAGATTCTGGATATTAACCCTTTATCTGATATGTCATTTGCAACTATCTTTTCCCATTCCGTTGGTTGCCTATTAATTTTCTGGGTTGTTTCCTTGGCTGTGCAGAAGCTTTTAATCTTGATGAGGTCCCAACAGTTTATTTTTGCTCTTGATTCCCTTGCTTTTGGGGATGTGTCAAGTAAGAAGTTGCTGCGGTGGAGGTCAAGGAGGTTGTTTCCTGCTTTCTCCTCTAGGGTGTTGATAGTTTCCTGTCTCACGTTCAGGTCCTTTATCCATTTTGAGTTGATTTTTGTGCATGGTGTGAGAAAATGATCTAGTTTCATTCTTCTGCATGTTGCTGTCCAGTTCTCCCAACACCATCTGTTAAAAAGGCTGTCTTTTTTCCATTGGATATTCTTTCCTGCTTTGTCAAAGATCAGTTGGCTGTATACTTTTGGGTCCACTTCTGAGTTCTCAATTCTGTTCCATTGGTCTATGGGTCTGTTTTTGTGCCAATACCATACTGTCTTGAGGATGACAGCTTTGTAGTAGAGGCTGAAGTCTGGGATGGTGATACCTCCCGTTTTGGTTTTATTTTTCAAGGAAATCCTTTTAACCTAACCTAAAGAGTGTAGTCCCAATTTTATTCAATCTTCCCTCCCTGATGAACATTCAGTTTTCTTCTAGTCTGGGAGGATTTTTCTCTTCAGATTTGCTAAAGTGTAGAATAAATGAACATCAGCTATGATGACAAGGTTATTTGAAGGCTCTGATTTGAGCCCATCAGCCAGTCCACACATACTCTTTCAAGAAATATGAAGGTGGCACCACAGTACAGAATTCCCTGGGTCCTGATATCAGGTAGGATGCATTTCAAATCTCGTACCACCTCTCAGGAGGTGTAAAACTCAGTAAGTTATTTACTATCTGGGGTCTGTTTCTTCATCTCCTACTCTCAGAAATGCAGAAACGCCTCAATGAACTGTAACTTCTAAGCACTCAGCCCAGTACCTGGTACTTCATAAGCAAACAATAAATACTGGTATTATTTTTATAGGTTTCTGTCTATTCTCAGAATGTGTTGGTTTCAAAGAAAATGATTGCTTCTATAGGTATGTATACGAGCATTATTTATATCAAAGGATGGGCTATCCCTAGTTTTTAGCTATTTAAAGAAATCCCATGCATCATAATATATTAATACACTATTTTACTTTCCATGAATTGGAGGAAGCAGAGCTGACTCAGGAAGATGAAATACTTGTATTTAAATGCATTCTCTATCTCTATGCCATGTGATTTTAGCTGGATTTTGCCCTTCCTTTTACATATATGAATTTGAAGAAGGGAAACAGATATATTTTTTATACCAAAGATTCAGTGAAAATTATCATGATACTGCTGAGCACCGAATGATTAATCATCACTTGCACAGCCTAGAAAATGCTTCAGTTCTTGCCAAACGCACCGTTTACTGAAAAGAGGCCAGCATTTACTGCTGAAAGATAATGTACTTGGACTCAAAGAAACACAGAAGTAATTTTGTGTATATTAAATATGTTTCTGGAAGCCATTTAATTTGTGATCTGAACCTTAGAACTCCTAAATTAAGGACATGTACATACGGAATTGTCTTCCTACTAAACTGCACTTGTTACACATTTGGGCTTTTTTCTACAGAAACAAGCACTAAAACACACAGCCTAAGGTGTTTCTCACATTTCTTGAAAAGCACCAGTAAAAATTGAAATTATCTTTTTCTTAAAATTTTTTAATGTTTATTTTGTGTTTTTGAGGAAGAGAGAAAGATACAGTGCAAGAAGGGGAGGGGCAGAGAGAGGGGGAGACACAGAATCTGAAGTAGGCTCTGAGCTAGCTGTCAGCACAGAGCCCAATGTGGGGCTCGAACTCATGAACCATGAGATCATTACTGGAGCCAACGTTGGATGGTTAACCCAATGAACCACCCAGGTGCCCCTGAAATTATTTCTTCAGAAGAAATGCCTTAATTAAAATAGTAATAGGGGCACGTGGGTGGCTCAGTCAATTAAGTGTCTAACTTCGGCACAGGTAATGATCTCACAGCTCGTGGGTTCGAGTCCTACATCGGGCTCTGTGATGACAGCTTGGAGCCTAGAGCCCGCTTCGGATTCTGTGCTTCCCTCTCTCCATGCCCCTCTGCCACTCACACACTCTCTCTCTCTCTCAAAAATAAATAAACATTAAAAAATACTTATAATAACATAAATTTTCTTTAAAATAATTCCTATTTATTAAGATGAAAGTACAGCAGAATAAGAGAAACAAAATCAATGACAATTTTACTGCTCAAATTCAGTTAATAAATTGGTGTATTTTCTCCTACTCTTATTCTCTACAATGTTAAATTTGTCTACGTAGTTGTAATCCTGTTTGTTGTATGTGCACGTTGTGTTTGTAACCTGCTTAAAATTTTTGTACTGAGTAGTTAATTAAAACAGACAAAACATTAACTTCGTGACTTTATATTTCCTCTACTCTTTGTCATCCAATGTTCTGTTTTCTGTTAGGCTTCAAAAATAATGTCTGAGTTTAAAAAATCATTTAGTCAGATGTGAAAATAATTTACTTATACTATGTAAACTAATTTGACCTTTTCTCTGTAAATCTGACAACCTCTAGTGCAGTTCCTGAATTCGATGCTGAATGTGATTAATAACCATATTCGGGATCCAATATTTTATATAGGAAATTTCCCATCACCATGCTTTTAAAGAAGATTAAAGAACTACTGTGTTAAATCTGTTTATTCTGTGGCAATGCAAAAGGTTACAAGAGAAAAAAATGTCTAGGTTAATTCTCTTATGTTCCTCTTCAGTTATGGTTTCTTTTCATTAACAATCCTGTAATGAAACATTTGGTCACTGTCACCAGTAGGCATTAATTGCCAGGAAATACATATTTAAATAGCTCATATTTTAGAGCACTTTAGTGATCACAGGATTTTAAACAGTATCTACTTTAGATTAAGATGTCAGAGGTATCAAAACTTGTGAAGTGTGATATGAAATAATCCATATGCTAGACAATAACAATCTCAATAGAAAGCCATTACATAATCATCCCCATGCTTAAGTGACAGTTTCTAATATTCAATTAAAACACTTAGTTACTAGGCTCAGATGCTGATCCAAATCTCAGAGAAAATTTAATTTGTTTGACCCTTGTAACCTGACAGCTTTTATTTTATTTCAGCTTGTGTTTAATCAAATTGCTACAACCAGGGAACCTCATCCACACCACCACCACCACCACCATCATCATCATTTACCACTGAGAGATGATCAGGTCTTACAAAAGTCGAGTTAAGTTTCTTTGGAATATTGATTTTTAAAACAAAATTTTTTAATATTTATTTAATTTTGAGAGAGAGAGACTATGAGTAGGGGAGGCACAGAGAGAGGGACACACAGAACCTGAAGCAGGCTCTAGGCAATGAGCTGTCAGCACAGAGCCTGACACAGGGCTTGAACTCATGAACTGTGTGATCATAACCTGAGCCAAAGTCAGCCGCTTACCAACTGAGTCACCCAGGCGCCCCACGGAATATTGCTTTTTTTAAAGGGAAATAAGTTCAGAGAACCTGTGACATATTTTTTTATTTGCTAACACAAACAGAAATTGACAAAAGCTATAAGATCTAATTAATTCTCCAGTTTCTTAGACATTGTCTTAAGTAAGATGGGGCTAAATTTGGCTGCTTCTTTAATATAATGTGATTCTACTACAAGCACTTAGCTCCACAACTGCGTCTCTTTGGTTGGTATAGTGTTCACTTTGTATATGTTATTCCTCCAACTGTTTTTTTTTTTTTTAATATTTTATATCCTTTCAATTGTTTCTACCCTACATTGTTACATACCAGTGAACACTTGATGATTTATACAGTATCTCCTCTATGTATCTAATAATCTTCTCTTTGTGTGGTTCAGTTTCAGAAAGAAAAAAAATGATCCAATTCACCCACTGCAGTTAGAGACATAGTGAACTGGACAGACACATAAGAAGCTAAATTAGTCCTCTTTCAGACTATTTCTCAGGATTTTTTTCTTTATTTTCATTTTTTGTTAAGGAATAAAAAACCTATAAAACCTTTGAATCTTTCCATTACATTGACATTCTTACTATACCCCTATTTCAGGGAAAATATTCAGCACTGTAGAATATTTATGTAGAAACAAAATTCATACCTTGGCTCTGACAGTGCTGTCAAAAACATAGCACCATGTTTTAAATCATCTGTTTTTCCATCTTTCAGAAGGGAATGACAACATAAATATGACCCCAACAAAAAAGGACCCAAAAGAATAAAAAATATTAATGTATAAGTAATGACCTCATCTCCATTTGTGTTTAATTTTGACACCTACCTCCTTGCTGTGCTGTCTGATTTCAAAATGATATTAAAAAAAATTCTGGGGTGATTATTTAAAATACCAAAATGGCTATGTTTGCAAGTGAGCTCATGTATCAGACTATTTACAGATGTTCTCCTACTAGACTATTCAAAATTTTAAGTACAGTTTAGAAATTCCCAGGGATATAATTTAGGTGCTGACAATTTACCAAGTTCAGAGCAAATCTTGCCTAAACAAACACTGCCCCCATAACATTCCACAATTAAGAAGAAATAAATAAAAGTTATCTTACAAAATGCTATATATATACATATATACATACACACACATATATATTACATTATATATTCACTTTTTATTTTAGAATAACCACCAAATGAGAAAAATTCAATTACGTGTGCATATATAATTGACATTATATATTTTTATGTTAAAATATAATATTATATATATTTTCTATTTTCTTCCTTTCAGTATAGTGGGACAAACATCTCTTTTCATATAATTTTGCCATATACAAGAAACCCAGAAGGTATTATAACTTTAGTATGCTATCACCGACTAAAAAAGAGAGGGAGAGAGTAAGAGAGCAAAGAAAAAGGAAATATACACCTCATTAATCATTTTAACACAGACATGATAAATAGTGTTTAACAGTATCTTCCACAGTGCTAAGAAAAATACTATTGAATTTCTGTTTGTTGATATCTGGCCTGTTTTTGAGACATCGGCTTGGTTAACAAATTCCCTTTTAGTAAGTGCTTAAAGAAGATGGCTGTATTTAGTCAAGCGAAAGGTAGAAATGGCCCTAGTTTGACATTTTTCTATATAGGTTATTTAAAAAAAATTGGCAGCTGTTCCCACTTTTCCATAGAACAACAGAGATCCTTCTACAATTACTTCCCACAGGAAATTATTCCCCAGAGACTGTACTTGAAATGAGGAGAATATGTGAAACTCCTCAGCTGAAGTTCACTTAGCATCTTTCAAGTAAGACACGAAATGTGTGAGCTGAGGAAAACAGGCTAAAATTCAATTCTAAAATTTATGTTTAAAAATGCTAATAGTATAATAAAGTGGTTATTAACAAAATACAACAAACGGTTTCAGCTAAGGACAGATGGAGAAAAACAGTATATATAAGAGTCCTATAAATTTGTGATTTTCTCATAAAAAACTACACAGCCAACTTTTATAGGCATTTGCGAATTTAAAAGCTGTGCTTTCTGGCATGATTAGATTTATTTTCTGAAATTTAAGTTCTAAGAAAAGAATCTTATGCTTAAAAGGAGCTAACCTTAAAACTTCGTGAATTTTAGAATGACATATGTTCAAAATGTCTTATGATTGATGGGTGTTTTTGTATTACAAGAGAATAGCTGTACACCTTTTGTGATTAAAAATAGTCATCAGCTTCAGTCTGGTATTTGGTGACTCTGTCATTGAGTAGGACTTGGATGAGGAGCTAACAGGTGAGAAGAGAGATTTACAGGGTAGTTGGGGGCCCACATGTTATCAGAAGTGACCTGGCACCTAAAAAACGCAATTAAATTTGCCTTTGTCTTCCTGTTGGAAATGAATGTAGTTATCTGTTCAGAATACTGCATCTGCTTATTGAGCTATTAGCTTCGTAGGCCAAAGCAGTTTCTCAGTGATGGTAAGGATATATTGCAGGCTTCCACAGGAGAAAAAGAGTAGTAATACCTTTTTATTTGAATACCAACAAAATGGAAATGGATGTTCGCTTTATTAATGGTTATCACTTGTTACTGTAAAAGTGTTGAGTGAATGAGTTATCAGTTAAAGAACAGGACAGCAAAAAAAAAAAAAAAGGTATATGCCTTTAACTGTCCAGTAATTTTGCTGAGAAGCTGAAATAATCCTCAGGTGAATATATCTGTTGTAAGTCACTCTGTTAAATCAGCTGCTTTCACCAACTGTGCACTATTCAGGAGTTTAGAGGAAAAGGCCTTGCTTTGCCTCAGGCCACGCTTCTATTCTTTTTGCTTAATGTGGAGATGAGAGAAGAGATGGAAATCTCAGGTGAAACCTCCAGAAGCAAATGCCCTTGTGCATTACAACTTATTTTTCTGGTCTCTGAGAATCTAAAATAGATTAGTTTTGGTGTCCTCCTGATTTCAGCTTGGTTGGCCAGCTCCTTGTGAGCAAGGGGGCTGCATTAGCTTCTGAATTGAAGCATTTATGCTGTGATACACAGTTTTCTCTATGAACAATTTGCTAAGCTGTTTAAAAATCACAAAAGAAGAAAGGGACATAAAATGTACCATTAAGTCATTCCACGAGATTTACAAAGGCTTTAATGAGTTAGAGATGGATGAAAAAACCTTTTTTGATTCATTAAAGATATCCAACTGATTAGAAGAGATTTTCATCACCTTATCAGCTAATCCAATAAACTGACTATCCATTTCAAAACGACTCCAATTGGATTCATGTCCATCAGAAGGGTTTTCTGAAACCCCCAGAGTACTATATAAAATTGAAAATTATTATCAAATTGCTACTGGAAAAAATTTTACTAGATCCTGATAAATCTAGAGGATTAGGAAAAAGAATGCCCTGAGCTGAAAGGTTACCACAAACCAAAGTTCAGCCCGCATAGTACTCTTCAAGATTATTATTTATCAGTGAAAAAAAATCCCTAGGAGCAATCAGTTTTTGGTAGCTAAAGCAGAACTGTTTCCTAAGAAGGTTGTTTGGTATACTTTTTGCTAACCCCATACAGACCCTGAAAAAACTAATATGACTTTATATATCTGGAAAATATTTTAAAATGCCATACGAATGAGATAGCTAATGCATGGGACCAGCTAATCAAATTTCCAGTTTTTGGCTGGTGTGTGCCCCAGTCTAACAAAGTAAGATTAATGGGGTGTTAAAAGTCTGTATGGACTTGTCAGGTTTATGCTACAAATAGGGTTAATTTCATCCAAATGTAGGAATTTTAAAAATTAATGTGGATGAACTAAAGCTTTAATAGCCTTTGCTTTTAAGAAGCCTATGTTTGCAGGACCAAGGCTATCCACGTTCCCTAACTAATGGGGAAAGGCAAGGGAGGAAAGAAATGCCTTTCAGGTAATAGTGTATCATAAGGTCAGGTACAATGGAAGAATTCCAGACGTTGAAATTTGGAAGCAGATAATTTTACCTCTCAGACTGGCCAAAAGCATTCTTTCTGGGCCAGTATCTGATACTATACAGGACGACAGGCCCCCTTTATTTTTTCTCAAAATCACTTTTTATATAGTCTCCACAGAAAAACTAGGGTGAAGATTTTTGCCCTTTGTGGAATACTTTGGGTAATGAGAAGAAGTCTTCATAAACCATCTCCGACATTAAAAAAAAAACACAAAAAAACCTGGCCATCATCCATATATTTGTCTACATAATGCCAAACACTTGGATACATGGAAACATCCAGATGTCTGATTGTGTTTTTAACTTGTCATTCAAATGTGACAGACCCAGGCTATGTCTATGTCTAGTTTCAAATGGGTGGTAGTTGAAGAGGCAAAGGCAAACAGAATTTCAACAACACCTTCTTTTATTGCTCCATATACTTTGTTTCCCCTGAGATAACTTCAGCTTAAATCATGGAAGAATACATTTTTAGGATCCCCAAAAGAAGTCAAATGCTTCCACTGAAACAGAAACCCACAGTGTTAAAAGATGACATCTACTCAGCATGATGTAGGGGACTGCGTGTCACACTTAGGCAGACGATCTATGGAGCTTCCACATTTGGCACTTAGTTCTGGCACCCTGAGGAAAAAGGGCAATAGACAAAAGGCTGCCCCTGTAAGATCAAACTTTATAGTGGTGTGATTTAAAGAGTACCAAGGATTATACCTCTCATCAACTATCTCACACATCTGGACTAATTTTTTTTTTCATCTTGCCTTATTTTCTATATGTTATAGAGAATCCTTAATTCGTAGTAATAAATATCATCTTTTAAAGTGTGATCCCACCTCCTCCGATGGAATGGTTAGAAATCACATATTTGTTAAGAATGTATTTAATAAGACCCCATGTCCTTCTATCTGAGACCTTACATCGGGGAAGGGAGCATGGAAAGTGCAAGAGATTGTGGCAAAGCACTTTGCAAGACAGGCCAGACCAGAGCCAGGGACTGGGAGGAGGAAGGCAAGGCTATGAGGAAGGAGCTGCGGCACACACCGGTGCAAACATGGGGAAGACAAACCGCACCTCCTTCACATCTCGCCTGCAGCCTGTCTTTGAAGCAATCTCAATCTCTACAGGAGCACCTACAGGTCAGGGGTCTTGTCTTACTGCACTGTGCTGACCACTGGGTACCCCAGTGCTTCTCACAGGACTGAGCGTTTGGTAGATGCTCAGCAAATGTTTTTTGAGTAAATCAATAAATGAAGAAAAGAACTGTGTGGTCTGAAAGCTCCAGGTTAAATTTCAAAGACTCTAGACTCAGAGGAATTTCAGGAAGTCCTATAGTTCAACTTGTCTTCAGCTAGCACTTAAACCACACCAAGAGATAGCTTTCAATAATTTTCTTTTTAGAAATTCCCACATCCTTTCCTCAAAGCATATTTCATCATTATTTAAAATATTTATCTTGAAACCTTCCTTCTATGACTCAAGATCATTTTCCTTCTTAATAGAAATAAACTTTTGCATACTAATACATCTTTTAACTTTTCCAAGAGCTTCTGCACACATTCCCCACTTTCTCTCTAGAACAAACTACTCAGGAAACAGGGCAGGACTTACTGTCTTTATTCAAAATTTCTGCATTTTTTTTTAGAAAGCAGAAATTGTAAAATGAGAATGGTCTGAAGAAAGTTTAAACAAAGTTCGGGAAGCAATCTCCCAATTCTGTCTTAAAATTGAAGAAAGCTACAGTGCTCAGAGGTTTCTCAAGAGTCTGCAATGAAGGCAGACATAAGATCAGAATTCCATTCACTTCAACCGATAACAATGTCTTATGTACTCCAGGAAGCATCTGTTTATTCATGTGCTCTCCCAGGCATGGGCTTCCCCAAGAGACCCTCATGTCTTTTAAATATGACCCAGGCTTTCTATGTGGAGATGGATTTTCTTTCATTACCTTGATTCTTAATGATACACTTGATTCTCCTTTTCCAGACTGGATTGGTTGTGGGATAAGCCCTGAGGCTAAACCCATTCTGAGAATAAAATCAAGAGTATTCAATGGCTTTGATAGGGTTATATAACTGTTAACCCTATTTGAAAATGATGACTTTGAAGGAAATTATGAAGTAAATGTGGATAAATCCTTTTTTCGTTTACTTTGTACGATCTAACAAAGAGCACTTTCCATACCATGTGGCATTCCAAGCTCAGGCCATTCCTCAGTCCATGGCTCAGCCTCGACAAGACTTACAGGTTTAGGAAGAATAATAGAAGCCTCAGTTTATTATTTTCCTAATTTGTTCCAACCACTGTTGAGGCACTGTACGTCCCTAATTATGACAACCCTGAAAGGTTGTGCTAATTTTCTTTGTACTTTGATGAGGATATTGAAATTCGGAGATGTTAACGTGTTTCTAGACAGTTGGAAAGTGGGAGGACTTACAACTGATCTTTCTAGCTCCACTGGACCGCATGTTCTGAGAACGGTAAGACTGTTCCCCTTATTCTGAAGTCAACGTGGTAGCACCAGAGACACAAGTTCGTTGAGCAGAAGCAGGAGTAATGCCAACCTGTGTGTTTATTTTATACGGACGCTGCCCTCTGCTTAAAATTGACTATCTTAATAGAATAAACCAATAATTTGGTTTCCCATTCTTCTAGTTTTTATGAACAAAGTACATTAACCCCCAAAGGCAATTCTCCTATCTACATATGTCTACAGCATGAAAGAAAAGCTCAGGCGTTGAATTCAGGCAGATGTAGATTTGCAACTCCACCTGGACAAGTAACACAGGCTAGTTACTTACTCTCTCTGAGTTCCGGTTCCCTCATTTATATAAAAATGTGCTAACACCTTCTGCATGGAACGGTTCTGAGAAACAAGAACATTAGAAGAAAAGTTTCCGAGTATGGCCAATAGTAGAAACCAAATAATTATGACTTTTTTATGATTATAAGTTTAATATTAATGGGAGCAGTAATAATGATTCTTATTACTTTGCCATAAGTTTTTTTTCCCCCTACAGCATAAGATTTCCTAAGAGCACAAAAAATTTGTTACTTGTAATAATAATAATTGTTTGCTTGTGGGGCCAGGTATTTAAAATACTTTGGGGTGCCTCAGTGGCTCAGTCAAATAAGCAATGGACTCTTGATTTAGGCTCAGGTCATGATCTCAGGGTAATGAGACTGAACCCCGCATCTAGCTCTGAGCTCAGTGTGCAGCCTGCTTAAGATTCTCCCTCCCGCTCTCTACTCTTCTCTTGCTATCTAAAATAAAAATATAAATAAAAAATAAAAATGAAAATAAAAAGTAGGCTTCCAACCTCCCCTGTGATGGGTTTTGTGTATCTTTTGAAATCCGATCAGCCAGAATGTTAACTGTAAAACACACTAAGGTGAATTTAATTGTTACACATGACTCTTCCTCTCTTCATAACAAAATACAAAATGTGCTTGCAAAACAGCAACAGTGCAACCTAGAGAACATAAATTGTAAGCTACATTGGATTACAGATTTTATTGACATTTGGTAATATTTGGAGAATGATTCTCAATGATTGCTTTTTACTACTCTGTCTAATATTTGACTAATGTTATGCCAACTCTTTAAATATCAACCTTGTCAAAAAAATATAAATGAAATGACTTACAGACAATAGGGGAACTGTCATACCATTAAACTCATGTTTTTGCTACTACTACTGTGGGCAGACAGCCGTCACACCAGCAGCTTGTTTCCCTGATGCGTACTGGCCTCCTGCTGTTTGGGCTGTGCAGCCATCTTGATGGAAAACCATGTCTGGCTTTGGAGGTATGCAAGTTGGTCTATATCTACTCTTAAACATCTCAATACTGAAAAGTATTCTTTTAGTGCTTGCTTGTATGAGTGCTCATAAAATGATTTGCTGTTTCAGCGACTCGTAGGCTAGTCAGAAAGTGGTATTAAACCATCAGTTAGCACATGGTAATATCCTTTTATTAACCACTGAAATACATCAAGACATTTCATGACAACCAACAATGCCAGATGCTGTTATGGGCCTAAAGGTTAATACATTTGCACATTCTTCTACTGAGTTCTTTCTGAGTACTTTTCCTTCGTGTAAAAGGTTTTTAAAATGTGTGGGAGCATCCCAATTTTTCAACATCCACTTTCATATACATACATTTATGGGCATTCAATTGGCTTTTCAAGATTCTTACATAGACATTACTCCTTAAAATACAGATACACCCCAACTCCTGATTTGCCAACATGTTATATTTGCAGTTGATATGTGGGTGAGCCCTTCTCTCCCCTTCAAATACCAAGCCACTCATCCTCAGCATGCTTCTGACCTCCAAAAGAAATTTTCTTTAGCAGATATTGTTTTCTTATAGCTGGTGCTTGAAATGATTTGAATCAATCTTTGCTAGTTCACAGTTATTTTGTAGTATTTGGAGTTATTTTGGTATATTTTTCTTTTTGTCCATTTCAGATCACAGTCAACTCTACTTAGACACTTTTTTACCTTATACAACCACATATTCATTTTAACTCATCTTTTCCCTTGTCTTGCAATTCTTGCCTCTGTCATTCTATTCTGTTTCCCCCTCTTCTCTTTCCTGTGTGTCTCAATCGTGAGCCCTCCCAAATATCTCTAATCAAAGCTAAAAGTGAGTGGGTACACCACCATCAAGGGAATATGTAGCTTTCATTAAAAAAAAAATTAGAACTAACAAATCCTCAGAAGCCCTGAAAACTATCTTGAAATTTCTCTGAGAACTTAAATATATATATATATATATATACACACACACACACACACATATATAGACATATATATAGACATATATACATACATATAGACATATACATATAGACATATAGACATATATATATCTATATCTGCCTCTCTTCTTTAAACCTCATTTCCTTCAAGATCCACGATATAGTTAATTTATTTTTGTTTTAGCCAAGTTTGTGTTACTGCTTGGCCTATTTTCTCTAATTTTCTTCTTATGTCTAGTCTTACAGGTAAACATTTACTTCTGAGGCTTGTATGGAGACCAAAGCATTATTTACTCTGCTGTTACTACAGGCAAATGATTTTGAGGTTGTAAATAAATGGCTTCCTAATGAAACTCTGGAAAATAAGACGCTTGGTCTATTTTGTTGGTTGGTGGGCAGAAAGTAGCCCACACCAAATGATACTAAGCACAGGGAAGCAAACAATGATGGCGGGGCAGTGCTCTCCTGTGAAACATGCTGGGCATTTCTGGAATGTTGTACTGAGAGTGTGTCTGTACTTGGGAAGTAATGATGTCTGAGAGGCGGGCAGCTGACAGGGCTCTGCGTTCAGCTGCATCTTTCTTTTCCCCTCACTTCCCTAAGTGAACCTATCCTGACTCATTACAGGGGTTCTGCAGCAGGCTGGCAGTTGCAGGGCTTAACAGGTCTATCCTGTCCACAGCAGCACATCTCCACAGAAGTTTTTTCTCCAAAGAGGAATATTCCTTTGACCTCAGGACACGAGAGGGGGAAGGACACAGGTCTTGTAGGTCATTTTATTAAAATGTAAAGGGTTTTTGGATGGGGTAGATGGGGTTCTGATCTCAAAAGAAGAAAAGAGAAAAATAAATAAAAGTAAAATAAGTATAATAGCATATTATAAGCAACAATTTACACTTCACCATTAAGTTTCACACAGATAATGTCATGTAATTTTCCTCAAATTTCTATGATAGATAGGGCAGAAATTACCCTAGTCATCTTAGAGGTGGAGACACCCTGAAGAGAGGAAGTTAAAATTTTTCCTCAAGGTTACACAGCTAGTAAGGTTCAACAAAGGGAGGAACTGAGGGAGCTTATGGGTTGGAAACATGATGAGAAGAATGAAGAATCTAACTCAAATATTTGTAAATTGTCTAGTCTTTAGTGAAATTTACTTGAGCTTAGCCAACAACTATGAAACCCTGTATTTCTGATATTTAATTTGCAAGAGCCCCATGAAAGCTCTTCAAGACACACTTAAGTTGCTTTTGATAATATTTGAAATTCCCTATGCTGAAAGTGAGACACAGGCCTCCAAGTTTAAGAGTTATCTTAAATGTAGAACCTGAAAGATCTGAGGTAAATTTAGAGCCCTAGAGATTGAGACATCCCCACAAAGTACTACTTTCATGTCTGGAAAAGAAAAGCTATTTTTGGAATATAAATGGTTAGAAATCAAACATGATGGAGAACCCTCTTTGCTAAATGTTAAATATTCAGGTCCTCTTGATGACCCAATGTAATTCAGATAGACCCACATGCTTAATGTCTTTTTAGTGACTCCAATGATAAACTAAAAGCATGGTTCCAGGTGAATTAAAAAATATACTTTTTGTAAAGAACTAAAGTCTTTTGATAATCAGAAAAAAATTCAGACAGTAGGGTAAAATGACATCTTTTGTGAATCTTCCCAGTGTCTGTTCAGTCTCCTTGATGAATTCCATTATCACAAAAATGACCTTTCCAGTTCATATCTCTTTTGAGGCTAATGCAATTCTTCTCCATTCTGTTATAATGAAAGTATTACATGGATAACTATCCAGCATTATCTTCCAGAAGGAGAACTAATTTGGGAAAGAAATGAAGTACTTTAATATAATATCAAATCTCTCTCCTTTTTTTTTTTTTATCCTTGTAGAGACCTGGTGGGTAGAGCTAAGCAAGTTCATGCACATGGTAAATACACTGAGCTCCCTACCTAATGTAGAGGTAATTTTTACTACCACATTGGTGAGCAGTTATATGAATGCTTAAAAAACAGAGCCTCAGATAAATTCAGAGGCATAAGTTACTGAACATGCTGAAGACACCTTTCTGATGAATTTTCCTTTCAGAGATGTGTAAATGAAAAATATTAGGATCTATGGCACACTTCCTAGATGCACTGCAAGTTTTGAATGTGTACTGCCTGTCTCCACCTGTGAGAAGCGTCAAGATGTGCTGGATATAGTATAAACACTAATTATGTACTCTTGTTAATTGTATATTTCTTTGAAGTGGTAGCAAACTGCAAGGTAGTGTATGGAGGAAAGAGCTAGGGATAATGATGGGAAACTTCCCTAGACAGGTTTGTGCATGCAGAAATGTAAAGTTTTCTTTGAGCTAACGCATCTTCCCCCTGAGAAACTGACCCTGATTTTCAGTCCTTTCTGAAGAAATGGTTTCTCTGAGCAATGTAATTACTGACAGTATACTGATTAGGTCAGGTAGCATATAGCACACAGATCCAAACTATGGTGCATATCCCTAGCTAGGTCACATGGTTTCAGGTCAGGCCTGTCACACCCTTTGCAGGGGGCCAATTAAATGAATATATAAATCCCTGCTTGTTCCACATGATAATGAATGTCTCCATGTAATTCCTCAGAAGAGGTAAAACACTTTGTAAAAATGCCTTTACGATTACACTCCCTATGAGACAATTAGCTGGCAGCGATTTTAATTGCTATGTTGTGGATGTGGAAATCGAGGCTCAGAGATTTTAAGGAGTTGCCTAGGTCATAAGTGTGGGCTACAACAATGTGAATTACGTTAAAAATTTGGGAAGTAGAAGGCAATTGGATAGAATAAGGAGCTGATTTACTCACACCTATATTGATTCTGAAATTAATGTCTCCCAACAGTTGAAGTGCCCCCAAGTTTGCTGAATTTAGATATCAGTTAAATTAACTTCATGAAATTAAACACAAGTTTTCAATATTTAAAAAAATGAAAGTGATATTAAGAAAATGGGAAGTCAAAGTCCCATTTCGCTTTATATAACTGTTAAAACAGCAAAGATATCCCAGAGATTTATCTTCCAATCTGCCACTGTGTTAACATTCTGGGGTTACACTGTTTATTTACGACCCAGTGAATAAGAGCATTATTAAAAGGTGAATATTTATTTCTCAATTTGTTGTTTCTCCTCTTTTATGCAGTCCTGAATCTAATTTTGTTTTCTGTCTGCATATCCTTCTGCACTTCCCTCTACTGTGCTGGTTTTTTTCTCTTTCTTTTTTTAACTTCTGCTTATACATTTTAGTTCTGGTCAAGTATGGTGACATTAAACTCTAACCCCCCCGTAGCACTGTCTCTATGACTACCTTTCACATCCCTTTCAAAGTGGCATATTTCCTTTGGCTGGGATGCTGCAGGTTTGGGATTTGTAGATCAGAGCCTAACTCTTAACTCAGTCCTCCAGCTCTTAATACACACGTTTCATCTAAACCGTCCTTGACACCACACAGACATCCTATGTTGAAATCTTTTTTAGAACCTCGATCTGTCTGCTAGACTAAACAGAGACAAGGAAACAGGTAATGACAGGATTGAAACATGGTTTGGGGATCTTGGGAGGAAAAAAGAAAGTAAAAAAAAAAAAGTTTTTTGATGAACAACATAGTCACCCAAGCTTGTGGTGTCTCATCAGAACCTCTCAATGTTTGGAAGTTTTCCCAAGTCTTGCCCTAGTGAGACAGCAAAGACTTATTAGATCATTGTGTCTGCTTCCCCACCTGGGCAGGAAAGAGTCTCCCATACGGAGAACATATGGCTCAGTCTTAGATTAGCAACAAAGAATGTCAGTTGGCAGACAGATGGAGGAGAAGCAGAGGATCGTGTGAGCTTTACTAGTCTGGACCTCAGAAATGAATTTTAAAAAATCATTTCCAGTTAGTTCAGTTAGGAAAATAAACACTGACCAACCTGAGCAGAGGAAGAAGAGCTGGCATTTACTGAACACATATTACAATCTAGGCCAGTATTCTGCAGAGCTTCTTTTCTCGCCTTAACTGTTTTGTTGCCTCCATTTTACAGATGAAGAAAGTGAGGTTCAAAAGATAGAGTCAATTTGTCCAAGGTCATACGGTTAGTCAGCTGGCTAAGCTCAGAGTCCCACCTGAATCTGATCTGAAGGTTAATGCTTTCTGGTGGTAATTAGATCAGAGAACATAAAAATAACTTCATAGAACTTTCTAATTACTTTTTTCACTTTTTTTTAAAAACACGAATGAAGGGAATCTCCTTTTTTTTTAAATTGTAAAACTCAATGAATTTGCTACAGCCTGATGCTTATACTGATTAATGATATTGGGAATAGAGAAGTGGACTTTGGGGAATATAAAAGAGAAAGAGGTTACATAAAAAGGACAGGTATAAAACATTAAATTATAAATGTTTGTAGCCATTCCCTACATCCCTGCCAAGGATGAAGGATTCTTATGTGCTGGTTCAGATTGAGAGCTGTCCTTTGACGACCAGAATCTGAGTGCACGAAGGGGGCACTCTCTTCCTAAATTAAAGGAAACAAGAATGCACTATTTATCTTTATCATAAAGGGAGGGGGTCTACAGGGGGTGCAGTTGTGAATGTTTCATTTTTCTTTTTTCTTTGGCACTTCTAATATGGTATTTTATTGTATCTGTTCATACATTATTTAACTTCTGTTCATAATTGATGACCTCAAGAGGTGAAGTTGTTAGAGAGATGGTCTGGGAGTTGGAGAGAGGGAAGAGTCTCAGCACAGTGGTGGGCTGTGTGAGAGAGGCAAAAGGGAGAGGGAGGGACACTTTAAAAGAATAATGACCAACCTAGAAATTTTTACCCAGAGAACCTGACTTTAAGAAATAAAGATGAGCTCTCATACACCATAAGTGGGAATGTACAGTCATTAGAGAAAACAGTGTGAAGCCTCCACAAAAAGTTAAATATGGGACTTCCATATGATCCAGCAACTCCAGTTTTGACTATTTATCCTAAGAAACTGAAATCAGAATCTTGAAGAGGTACCGCACACTTATATTCATTGTAGCATTATTCACCATAGCCAAGATATGGAAACAAATGCCCAGTGACTGATAAATGAATAAAGAAAATGTGGTATATACATACAGTGGATTATTATTCAGGAAAGAAAGAAGAAGGAAATAAGGAAGGAAGGAAGGAAGGGAGGGAGGGAGGGAGAAAGAAAAAGAGAAATCCTGTCATTTTCACCAGTATGGATTGATCTGGAGAACATTATACTAATTGAGATAAGTCAGACACAGAAAGACATATACACTATGATTTCACTTTTATGTAGAATCTAAAATAGTCAAAGTCATAGAAGCAGAGAGTAAATTGGTGGTTGCCAGGTGCCAGTGGGAGAGGAAAAGAGGAGGTGATGGGCAAATGGTACAAAGTTTCACTTACAGAAAATAAATACCTTCTGGAGATGTACAATATGGCATAGTACCTATAACTGACAATATTGTATAATACACCAAAAATTGATACAAAGGTAGATCTAATGTTAAATATGTTTACCATAAAAAATTATTATTATAATAAAAGGTGTGGGAGAAAAATTTGGGAGGTGATAAATGGGTTTATGGCTTTAATGATGGTGACAGTATTACGGGTATAATTTACTCCCAAATTCACTGAATTGAATACATTAAATATGAACAGTTTTTTATACGTCAGTGATTATTCCTCCATTAAATGAGTTTATTAAAAAATTATAAAAGGAATGAAAGATGAATTTACATCATTTTCTGACAAACTAAACCTATGAAAATTCACTGTAGGAGGCCCAAGTGAAAGAGATACTAAAGGGTACTCTTCAGGAAAAAAGCAGAATGAAGCACAGGTATATAGGAAAGAATGACCATCAGAAAGGGTAAATATGTAAGTAAATCTAAATGAAACCTTGACTATTTAAAATAATAACACTATTGTATGTAGTTTAAATTACAGAGACAATTAAAATATCTAAGAACAATATCAAAAAAGGCCAAAGGTAGGAGTAGTAATAAAAAGTAGATTTTAATAGTTCAAGGATGTCTGGGGTAAACTCAGTGGTAACCACTAAAATAATAATAAAAGAATTCTAGTAAAAGGGGAAAATAGAATAAGGGAGAATAAAACTTGAATAAACCAAGAGAAGGCAAGAAAAGAAAGAAAATGGAGCAAAAACAGATGAGATATATATTTAAAAATTTTTGTAATATTTATTTATTTATTTTTAAATTTATTTCTGAGAGAGAGAGAGACAGCGTGAGCAGGGGAGGGTCAGAGAGAGGGGGAGACACAGAATCCAAAACAGGCTCCAGGCTCTGAGCTGGCTGTCGGCATAGAGCCCGACGCAGGGCTTGAACCCACGAACCGTGAGATCATGAACTGAGCCGAAGTCAGATGCTCAACCAATTGAGCCACCAAGGTGCCCCTGTTTATTTATTTTTGAGACAGAGAGAGAGCATGAGCAGGGAGGGGCAGAGAGAGGGAGACACAGAATTAGAAGCAGGTTCCAGGGCTGTGAGCTGTAAGCACAGAGCCTGATGCAAGGCTCAAACTCATGAACCGCAAGATCATGACCTGAGCTGAAGTTGGACACTTAGCCAACTGAGCCACCCAGGCGTCCCCAGATGAGATACTTCTTTAAGTGGGAGATTTAACTCAAGGTGTTACTGGACTGTCTTGAAAAATACTAAATGATTTCCAATTCATAATGAGTAAACTCCTCAGTGTTGTCTTTTCACCTCTCCTACACAGCCCACCAATGTGGGCTTTAAATATAGTTTTCCTATCTCCCGTCTTCCATAGTTGCTAACTTTAAAAGTGATATTGACTTCCACTAACTGCTTTTAAGTCTTCCTTTGTCTTTGTTTTTCAAACAGTTTTACTGCTTTATCAGTTTTACTATTATTTGCTTAGAAGCAGTTTATCCTGCTGTGGTTAGCAGGATAAATTTCTTCAATCTATTGCTTGATATTCACTCTTCAATTTAATAATTGTTAGTAGTATCTTCAAATATTTCATTTAATCCATCTCTTCTTCTGGTCACCAAATGCATGCATTTTGAATTTTTCCCTATGTAAAGTATGTCCCTTTTAACTTGTCTGTATTTTCCATATTTTGTCCTGGTGGTACTTCATTGTGGATGTTTTCTCTTCACCCCCCTACAGTTTAGGAACCCTACTTCTATGTATATTCTTCTGTTATTAAACCTGTCAAATTCATTTCAGTTACTGTATGATTCATTTCTAAAATGTCCATTTGATGATCTTATAATCTTCCATTTGTCTATTCTGTTAGAGTATAATAATCAGTTGTTTTAAAGTTTTTATCTAATAACTCCAATAACTAGATTCTTTTCTCTGTTACTTTTTCTCTTGGTTTTCAGTCATCTCATGTCTTATTTTTCTGCCTTATTGATTTTTTTAAGTTGACTGATAGACATTATCTAGGACAAATCACAGAGGCTCTTCAATAACTCTTCCTCCAGAGTACTTGACTTTTTTCTGGCAGGCATGTACAGTATGGGTATATCACACTGCTTCAGGAGGAGCTGGGTTTCAGGACTGGTCTATTTCTGATTTCCTCTTATTGGTAGTACTTAGCTAGCTCTGCAGGGTCTCATTGGAGAGCTGTGCTGATTACAAGAGCCCCTCCTTCTTGACTGTACTGAACTTCAGTTTTTGTCTCCCTAGCTTTGTGAAAATGCCAAGATCTCTGTTTAGCTTTTTAGCTTCTTATTAGCCACATGTGGCTTGGTTTGTTGACTCACTTTCTGCAGATTCACAGCTTAGGATCTGGCAAGTGATCTGAGCAAGAAATGCACGTAGAAAATCAGGTTTACTTCTGTAGAGTTCACTTTTTCCTGGAATACTGGCCTATTGAATATTGCTCCCTTGATAGCCCCAACTCCCAACTTGTGTCACTCTAGCAAGTGAGTATGCCACAAGCTTCCTGTTTGATTCAACAAATGCCTGGAGAGAAAAGACTGCAGTGAATTTGGGCTCACCCCAACATTTTCCTCCTCTCTAGGATCTTGGCTCCTTAAATCCTGACTACATTCATCTCCAATACCTTCAAACTGTTAGTTTTAAATTCTTATCTAGCTACTATAATCCTTTGCAGGAGGGTAATCTGATCCATGTTACTTATCATAGATGGAAACAGAAGTGTCCAGTAAAAACCGAATTACTTTTTGTTATTTCTGGATATTGTTTGCTCATGCACATGCTCTCTTATTCTCCCTCCCTGTGTCTGTGTTTAAAAGAAGCACCATACAGGGGCACTTGGATGGCTCAGTTGGTTAAGTGGCCACCCAACTTTGGTTAAGCGGCTGACTTTGGCTCAGGTCATGATCTCTTGGTTCGTGAGTTCAAGTCCTGTGTTAGGGGCCTGAAGCCTGCTTTGGATTCTGTGTGTGTGTCTCTCTCTGCCCTCATCTGCTCACGCATTGTCTCTCTTTCTCTCAAAAACAAATAAAAGTTTTAAAAAATTTTAAATAATCAAATAAAAAAATAAAAGCAGCACCATACTATAGCTGGTCCAAGTAGTACCCCTAATATATGTGGGTTTATAAAATTTAAACATGTCATAACTGCCTACACTGTTGGGAGGTTATTTACCAAGATGGGAAGGAATGTCTCAGATACGGGGTAGGGAAATGAGGAGTTGGTTTTGAATATGTTAAGTTTAGAGCGCCTATTAAAAAAGTAAAATGAAAATCAGAATTCGGCTGAACCTATGTGTTTAGGGTTCAGAGGAGAGTTCTAGGTTGAGAATAGATTTCTGGGAGTTGTCCAGCTATAGCTATCATTTGAAGCGTTGGGATTAGTTGAGACTTCCTGTGACATATGTGTGAAGAGAGACAGAGGAAGAGTGTGGAGTATCTTACAATTTGGACATGAAAAAGAAAAAAAGGGATTGGGCAAATGCAACTGTAAACAAGGTGGCCCTGAAGTAGGACAAAAAGCAAGAAATGGTCTTGAAAGCCCATTAAAGGAACAGTTTCAAGGAGAGGTAATCAACAATGTCAAATGCTGCTGACAAAGTAAAACATGGACAAAGACCTGACCACTGGATTAGGTAACATGGAACAGCCCAGTGATCTTGATGAATGCAGCTTGAGAAGAGTTTTGGGTTTGAGAGACATTTCAGAGGGAAGAGAGAAAGAGAAGTGAGGAAGCTGAGACAGGAGACAGAGTATCAGAGGACAATTTTAAGGATTTTTAAAGGAGTTTTGCAAATAAAAGTAACAGATAAATGAATGGTGCCCAGGCTCTTCAGTCAACCCTCCCCCTCTCCTTTTTCAAGGTGGAATTACTTCAGCTTGCCTACATATTAATGGGAATGATCTGTGACAGAGAGGTGAAAATTATGATGCTTCAAGAGAGACAGAGGATAATTAAAAGAGATAATTAAATAGACGAAAGAGAATGGGATCCAATGGGCATGTACAGGAACTGCATTTAGGTAAAATATAAACAGTCCACCCATTGGAACAGGAAGAAATCATCTGATTTGGATACAGCCATGTATTAGTAAATTTGGTAATACAAATATATACCATATAGCTTCTTGGTTGTTGATAAACATGTTGGAGGATAAGAGAGGCTGATGTGACTAGGGAAAGGCAGTGTTTGAGAGTCTCTGTGAAATCTGTGATCCTAAAGTTTAAAGTTTGATCAGTCGGCCTGGCACGGCTATGGTGTTTGCCAGTAATGTTCAGTTGCACGGGCAAGTGAAGAATAAATGGTGAGATGAGCCCTCCCACAATTGCTTACTGTCAGATGTGTAAGCTAGAGGGAGAGGGAAGGAAGGGGTGGAGAGTATATACAGGAAAATAATTACAATTACAGTGTTGGAGCCTGGGGTTTTAAGCTGTGTTAGCATGGCTGCAAGGGCAAGAAGGAGTGAATGAGGGGGATGCTTAGGAGGGTGGAACATGACTATAGCTGGGGGGAGAAGGAGGCTCTGTTCAGATAGTTTAGGCTTCAACATAGCTAAATGATTTGATTTGATTTTTTTTTTTTTTTTTTGAGAAAGGAGAAATAACGATCTATCTCTTGGGAATAGAAAGGAGCAAAAATGATGTCCTCACTGACAGCTAAGGTAGAAGTTAGTTACAAGGAACATGCGATACTGTGATTTGTAAGAAATATACTTTTGGTGAATCAAATGACCAAAATATATTTCTTGTATACAGCTGAGGCTTGAAAAACATTGGGGTTATGGGCACTGACTCCCCAGGCAGTCAAACATCCATGTGTAACTTTTGATTCTCTAAAAACAAAACTACTAATAGCCTACCGTTGACTTACTGATAACATAAAGTTGATTAACACAATTTTGTATGTGTATTATATAGTGTATTCCTGCAACAAAGTAAGCTAGAGAAAAGAAAATGTTATTAAGTCATAAGAAAAAGAAAATACATTTATGGTACTATATTTGTTGAAAAAAATCTACATGTAAGTGGACCCCCATCTAAGTGGATCCATGGTGTTCAAGGTAGCCTTCATCCAGTTCCTGGCTCACAGCTCCCAAAACCCTTAGAATTTCCTAAGTAATGAGAGCAATAAAGGTGTCTTCTGTTATGTTAATAAGGTGACTTCTGCAAAGCCTGAGAGAAGGTTGCCAGTGTAGCCCATCAAGTGATTAGAAGGTTGGAACTTTCAGTTCTAGTCAATGACCTCTGACCTCTGGGAGGGGAGAGGGGATGGAGTTTGCATAAGTTGCCAATAGCCAATGGTTTAATCATTCATGCCTATGTACGAGGTCTCCCTAGAAACCCAAAAGGACAGGGTTCAGAGAGCTTCCAGGTCAGTGAACACATGAAAATGTGGGGAGAGTTGCAAGCCTCGGGAGGACATGGAAGTTCTACACCCTTTCCCACATACCTATACTACTGCCCTATGCATCTTTTCAATCTGGCTGTTCCTGAGTTTTATTCTTTTATAATAAACCAGTAAGCTAGTAAATAAAGTGTTTCTCTGAGTTCTGTGAGACACTCTACCAAATTTATCAAACTCTAGGTGGGGCCTTGGAAACCTCTGATTTATAACCAGTTGGTAAGAAATACAGGCATCTGTATCTGTATTGTGACTGGCATCTGAAGTCCAAGAAGGAGGTTGTGGGAACCTCCAATCTTTAGCGGATCATTCTGAAGCACAGGTTAACAACTGTGCTTGTGAGTGGCATCTTCTGAAGGAGGTGGCAGGGGCAGTCTTCTTCTAAGAGTGAACTTTTTATAAAACTGTTTACTTTTGAGAAAGAGAAAGAGACAGAGCATAAACAGGGAAAGGGCAGAGAGAGAGAGAAGGAGACCCAGAACCTGAAGCAGGGTCTGAGCTGTCAGCACAGAACCCAATGCGGGTCTTGAACTCACGAACTGTGAGATCATGACCAAAACCGAAGTGGAATGCTTAAGACTGAGCCACCCAGGCACCCCAGGATTGAATCTTTAACCTGTGGAATCTGATGCTATCTCCAGGTAGATAGTGTCAGTATTGAGTTGACGGGGAGGACACTCACCTGGTATCCTGAGCATTGGTTGGTGGTGTGTGGAAAACCCTTCTCCCCCTGCCCGTTCCCACCCACATTGAAACTGCGTCCAGGAACTCCCAAAAAGGAAGGAACTTTGGTGGGCAGATTTAGGAGACAGGTCATTTTACTAATGGCAGACTGAGTTCCAGACATTACAGTGAAAGGCCTCCATAGCCATGGAGAAGTAAACAATTAGGCCAGATCAGAAGCTATCAAGAGCATTATAAAGAGGAAAATCTGACGCGTAAAGGAAGGTCTGAGTTTTAGGGCTTCTTGTGACCACTGAGACACACCGGATGATGAAGTCAAGGGTAATACTCACAATATTTTTCTAATAACCACTATAGCATAGGCCCTTACAAGTCAGAAATTGCACTAACCTATCATAATAGTCCAGTTATAAACAACAGTTATTGTGTTATCAGTGCTTTGAATTGAATCCCAGAGCTGGGTAATGCGGCTTGTCTCATGGCATTAGGGTGAGGTGAAGAATCTGTCCAAGGTTCCTCCTTGGGTTTGATTTTTAGGGCAGTTTGTCCTGACAAGCCTGATAATGCAATGGGAGAAGCCTGGGAGCTCTGTGGGCCTCATCTTCAATGATGCTAGGGCACTGTTAATTACTAATATCTGTAATACATAACTGAAACGATTTCTAAGACAAATGGACAAGCAGTTCAACGATATAAAAGGAATCCTTGTTCTGTATTTACTAATTGATCTTTTGAAAAATAATATAACTGCTTTGGGCCTCAGTTTCCTTTCCTATAATACGAATTGGATTGGATTAAAGCATTTTTCAGGTCTCTTTTGGTGGTAAGGACTTGAAATACAACTTACAGCTTGCTTACAGTTAAACTTTTGATTCATCTATATGTTTCAGTTGAGGTGCTATTTCTACCTTGTCATTTGTACTCAGTCTTTTGATAAACGTTCTCTACATCAAAATGTCCCCAACATCAAACAAGCTATTTTCAGCCTATTATGCAGTGATTTTCTGATTCTGTAAAAAAAGAAAAAGAAAAAAAACCCCCACCTTAATTTCCATTTTCTACCTCTAAAATTTGTTCAGTCTTTTTCCTACTCACTCTTTCAATACTCCTTACAAAAAAAAAATAATGTGGGTTTTTTTGTTTGTTTGTTTTTTCACTCTTCTGGGAAATTTTTTCATCTTTGCTAGTTCCTACACATTTTCTAGAAAGTTTTTAAAGCACTTAACTGTTAAGTGCATTTTAAGCTATTCCTAAACTCTTTTCAGACTTTCGTGTTTAAAGATTATCTCCTTTGTGGTTCAAATGAAGAACACAGTAAAAAGTACTCTGTTAAAGAATTCATGCTAAGTCGCTTGTTTACACCATTTCAAGGCCACTGGGTGTGTTTCTGAAAATTCATCTTTTCTTAGTGCTGCTCAATCTTGTGGCTACTTTCTTCTCCACGGAAGATATTTCCTATGTTAGCTGTCAGGAATCTCTTGGATGCTAGGGAGAGAAGTCCAATCGCAAGGGACTAAAATGGATTGATTTAGTTATCTATTGCTACTTAATACACTGCCGCAAAACTTACCTTTGTAAAAGGATCCTCCTTTATTATCGCAGTTTCTGTGGGTTGGGTTCCGGGCACAGCTCACCTGAGTCGTGAGCTTCATGCGGTCTCGCAGGGCTGCAATCAAGGTGTTTGCTCATGGTAGGTAGTCGAGCATTGGCGTGTGCATGAAGCAAGCCCAGGCGGAGAGAGCCAGTCAGGAAGAGGATGGGCTGCCACGAGCCGAAGTCAGGGACAGCCAACACGAAGGCGGAATTAGGCGGGAGGCGCCGAGGGGCACACTCTTCCCGAGGAAGGTGGGATCTCGCGGGATCTCAGGGTCTCGGGATCTCGGTAGTCTGTGCAGGCGGAGAGAGCATGCTGGGATGAGAAACACCTGGGGAATCCGGCTCCGGGAGGCTCCCTCACTACCGGGCCTGGCTCGTGCCCTCTTTCGGGCAAATCTCAATCCTCACCAAAACTTCCCCCGTGTCTCCAGCCCCAGTGACAGTCTCACTGGGTAGTGACTGTCTCCACGAGCTCCGCCAGGTATAGGAGACCCAGCTCTAGACCAACGGCTGTGGAAAGGGGCGCCCCCCCTGAGGCAGCATCTCAAGGTCACTCAGCAGTTGATGGCAGTAGTCAGTTCCTTGAATGCTTCGGATCCGCGCTTGCTGTTGGCCACACTGTCCTAGTTTCGTATTTCTTGACCTCACCCACATGGCAGCTTGCTTCCTCAAAGCCAAGATGGCAGTAGAAGCTATGCCAGTAAGACAGAAGTCACGGTCTTTTGCATCCTAATCACGGGATTGGCATCCCATTCCTTGAGCCTTACTCTGTTTATTAGAAGAACGTCATTAGCCCACACTCAAGGAACAACATAATGGAATGGATAACTGAAAGTTGAATAATTGCTAACTTCCTAAAGTTGGATTGCTAAAATTGGATTATTGAGAGCCATTTAAAAAGTTGTCTGCCACATAGCCATACACACATAATTTAAAAAAAAAAAATGAAGTGTAGCTTGTCTTCTCACACAACTGGATCCTGCAACTTACCATGCTATCAAATATCAGTTTCTCTCCATGACCTTTACTCCTTTAGTTTCATCGTAAGATAAGCTGTCCTTTTATGGCAGCCCATGATGGCTCCATGTTTTCATCCCACCAGTCTGGCAACACAGTGGAAAGAGTGTTTCCTTCCTACTCTAGCAAAAGTCCTGGGTTTTCAATCACTGATCCAGTTATGGTTGCACGGTCATTTGTAACCAGTCATATAACTGGTATTGGCTATTTTGGGTCATGTGACCCATGTGGACATACTTCTGAAGGTAGGAGTGGACATCCTATCTGAATAGTATACACTGAGAGTGGTGGAGGGATATTGCCTCAAAAAACATAAATGTGCTCTTCCCAAAGAAGAGGCAAAGGATTCTGACATAAAATAACCAACACATGAGTCAGACTGTCCTACTTTAACAGAGAGACATGAAAGACATAGTGACATAGTAGCATATGGGTTCTAGTGCTTAATGATAGTTCATAGGCTCTGGGTGTGCCTTTATTACCACACAGGAACAAATCAGACATTGTCACGATCTAGAGCCTGCTATGTGTTGTTGCACACTGCTAGGTGCTTTGTATATGTGGCCTCATGCAATAATTGTAGCAACCTTATAAAGGTAGCACTGTTTCATTTTTATACAGAAGAAAATATGTTTTGACACTTGATTTTGAATCAAAGCCATAATGGCTCCAAAAATCTTGCTCACATCACCCTGATATACCTGCCAGAATTTACAAGTATTTTTATCCTGTTGTATTTTACCCTCATAGGAATTAGAAATTTATTTTATTTGTATCTTTTTTATAAAATATAATTTAGTATCTTGCATAGTTTATAGTCTAATATCTTGCATATTTCAAAGTTTATAATGCCTCAAATCCTTTTAGGTTTTGAGGCACTGAAGTATATGTATATAGTAAGTTTTAAACTGAAGAGGCTCCTTGGGTGGCTCAGTTGATTAAGCTGCTGACTCTTGATTTCAGCTCAGGTCATGATCTCATGGTTTGTGTGTAAAGCCCTGCATTGGGCTCTGCACTGGCAGTGAGGAGCCTGCTTGGGATTCTCTGTCTCCCCATCTCCTGCCCGTCCCATGCATTCTTGTGCTCTCTCTCTTTCTCTAAATAAGTAAATAAATAAATAAATGAACTTTAGAAAAATTGGAATAAAAATGGAAAAATAAAGCCAAGGAAAATGAAGAAACAAAATTTTAAAACAATACTCGAATTAAATTCAATCTTATGGACTAATTGTCTTTTATTTTTCTCTTTCCAGTTACCTTTACACTTTTTGGTGTACCCCATTGAGATGGTAAATATGGGGGAAATCTGGTGAAGAGGGAGAAAACACGCTTGCATCTGATGACATATAATAAGTTCCAGGTAAGTGACTAATTGTAGGACAGAAAATACAATTCCATATGATAATTATTTTTATCTCCTTGAACCTTAGTTTTCTCATCCATAAAGCAGAAATAATAAACCCAGAAAAACTGTGAAAAAAATAGAAATAATGTATATAAAGCAAATATTGGAAAAATTTATTGGAATCAGTACTCAATAAGTTTTTCTTGCACTATCAAAGGAAATTAAATTATTATCTAATATAGACTCACAAAGTAACCAATTTATTTGAGGGAAGAATTTAAATGGCTCTAGTCTAACTTTAACATATTTTAAAAGCCATGCAGGGAAAGAATCAAAAGAATAAGACCTGAGTTGTGTAAAAGCAACATGATTTCCTCAATGCCAAGAAACTTCCCTTGAAACTTATGTCTTCCTGGACACTATAAATTCTTCTTATGACTGACTAGAGCAACACTCTGGGAAGACAGTAGTTTTCAAAATCTTTTATCTGATTCTTCCATTTTCTTAAGTTTTTATTATTTTTTGGATGTCTCTTGATGGACCATTACTCATTTCTTAGAAATTTCCGAATTTGCCCATCATGTTGAGAGGTAATTGAAGATTTTGCAATTTTGCAATTTTCCACCTGTGGTGGAAGTTTGTTAATATTCTCTGCTCAAGGAAATTCTTTATCTTGGGGTGCCTGGGTGGCTCAGTCAGTTGAGCATCTGACTTCGGCTCAGGTCACAATCTCATGGTTTGTGGGTTCGAGCCCTGCATCAGGGTCTGTGCTGACAGCTAGCTCAGAGCCTGGAGCCTGCTTCAGATTCTGTGTCTCCTTCTCTCTCTGACCTTCCCCTGCTCATGCGCTCTCTCTCTCTCTCTCTCTCTCTCTCAGAAATAAATAAAACGTTTTTTTTTAAAAAAAAGGAAATTCTGCATCTTTCAGGTCTTGAAAGGAGGCTGAGCCAGTCATGTGAAAGGTGAAGACACTGGCTACCTGCCAGTTTCCCATGGATCTGAGGCATGAGCACATGGGAATATTTAGCCAAATTTGACAGAAGAGAGGCAGCTGTCTATATGAAGATTGGGGAAAAAATGTTCCAGGAAATGGGAAGAGCTTCTCCAGAGGCCCCATGTAGAGGTGCTTAGTGTTTTTGAGGAATAGCAAGGAGATCAGTGTAGCTGGGGCACTGTGCACAAGGGGCCACGTAGCAGGTTTACAGATGTATGTCATACATATTATTCCAAGAACTATTTAAAAGATAAAGAAATTGGGATCAAGAAAGGATGTGACTTGTCCAAGACTTCACAGTTAAACCAGAACTTAGTAGCTCCTCTTCTGATCTCAAGTCTGGTGTTTTTATCAAGATGCCATTTTGCGTTCATCTCTATATTCTGTAACATTTTCTTTATGCTATTGTTGTGTATTTTTTGTCAAAGCTATAAGACGTCAGAAGTCACACCTTCTCATGTTGCACTGAATGGAGTACAAAGTTCAAATAGATGTTTCTAAATACCTTTGGTAAATCATTCTAACAATAGACCTGTTTCCACTTTATTGTGGTAGACTTGGCTGAATTTCTTAATTTAGCAGGAATATTTTAGAGTAGATTTATCTGATTATCTAGCAGTTTGGCAAATATATTTTGTACTTACGTTATATTATTTATTTTTAAAGCCATTTTAAAAATGTACATGGAATGTAAAATTACTCTTACATTAAAACATCCAACTAAAGAGACAAAGGCTAAAATTGTATTCAGTAGTTGAAATCATTCATAGCATACTGTCATACAGATACACACACACATGCACATACACACACACGTATACACACACACATACACATGTATAACCCATAAATAAATGAGTGCTCAAACCAAAAATAGGTTTAAAACCCCTAATGAAGAATTAAATGGGTCTTTATTGAGAGTGTAGTATTATAACAGACAGGTGATTTAATTTATGTTATTTAAAAAATGTAATTATTAAATATTCATGACATACTATGCTTTATGAGACTGAAATACTCATACCGAAATCATATGGTGAAGATAAAATGCAGACAAAGAGTCTGGGTTCCCACAGCCACCGACCCCCAAATGACCTGCTAATAAATGCCAGATCCTCATCTTGTAAAACTCCTACAGGAGAATAATAAAGGATGAACATTTGGCCCAACATTTATTTTTATAAGACAAGTACCTTTAGTTTTCTTTCAAAAGAATCATTTTCCCGTTCTATAGGAGTCTGTGGTCCTTTATGAAAATGTGTATCTCATATCACATAGCTGGAGCCATAAATTTGGGCAGGTACACACGGAAGTTCAAACATTCAGCCTAGCCAATCTAGATGATTTAAATTAAAGTTGATATTTATACTTATATTTTCCTAGTTCCTAGTACATTTACCAGCTAATTATATAATCCTTCATTTTTCTTGTACAATGGCTTAGGTTGTGAAATTTTAGGGAATAAATTTATGTAGATTTAAAGCAGAAATACAATGAGTATAATTAGTCTTGTGATTAGTAATTGCTATTGGCCAGAAATTTCCAAACTTTTTTTTATCTAGGGAAACTACTGAACAGATGAGTAGACCTGCAATGCTAAAGGGGAAAATAAGGTTGTGACTAATACAAATATAAACTAAAACACATGTATACCAAGAGGTATCTACAAAACTCTAAGTGTTTGCCACACTTAGAGCTTTCCCTTAAGAAAAGCAACTCCTGGAAAATCTGTGGTTAAAAGGTGTTATGGCTCATGCCATGTAAATCTGCTCCAACTTTGGTTATTAGTCAGACCAAGAGTTTGTCCAGGAACCAAAGGCCTAGCCCATTTATAGATATTTAATCTTCTCTAAGGAGGTGTGTTAAGAAAATCTTGCCCCTTAGATTAGATGTTCCATATCAGATAATAGCAAATCCACTCAATTACATCCTTTTGGGGTGAAATGAGTGCTAATTACCTTTTAAAAGTCAAATAATTAACATTCTCACATTTCCCTAGTTTTCAGATTCTCCGTGTGGTTTGCTGTGAATCTTAGTTTTGAAGCTTTAGGACACAAATATGTATGGGCAATGAGAGGTTCCCCAAGCTACTTTGTTTCTAATATAATCTTAGTATGAAGTCACCATCACTACTCAGTGAGAGTCTCTACCTTATAGAAGAGAAGGCCTAGTTCTTGATGGCAAAAGTGATGGATAGATTAGGGGTTGGGAAGGTAGAGAGAAAAGGGGAGTAGATTGAGGGGAGAGGGGAGAGAGAGAGAGAGAGAGAGAGAAAGAGAGTGAGGATAAAAGGGAAGCTGCAAAAGCAAAAATACTTCTCAGGTGATTTTACCTAAAAAACGAATACTCCAAAACCCATGAAGAAAACTAACCTAAAGAAGAGAGCGAATATCCAGATTAACAATTGGAGGGTGAATTCACAGCAGAGAAAAAGTTTTAAAAATTAGAGAATTACAGAACTTTGAAATTAAGTATAATTGGGACTCTCAGAGAAATAAAGGAAGGAAAAACATCAAATAGGCAGAAATAATGAAAGGAAACGGAGGTGAGAAATAAAATCAAAAAAGAAATCTTAATTAAAAAATTACATGTAGGATAAACTGTAAAATGAAGTTGGTTTTATATCCCTTGTATTAGAAGGCTTAATGGCAGAGTAAGGAGTGTGGGTACTGCTGACTGAGAGGGTAGGTTTAAATGTGAACTCTGCATTTTCAGCTGTGTAAGTTTTTGCAAATGACTATCCTATATGTCCTCATTTCTTCATCTATAAAGTGGAAATATAAATATTTTCTTTAAAATCCTTATTTACTTTATTTTATTTTATTTATTTTATTTTAGAGAGAGGGAGAGTGCTAGCAAAGGAGAGGGGCAGAGGAAGGGAGGGAGAGAATCTTACAGGCTCCACACTTGACATGAGGAAATACAAATGTTTTCTATCCCAAAAAGTTATCACAAAGTTATTAAGTAAGTTGTTTTCAAGTACTTGGAGTAGTGCCTGGTTCATTATTACTGCTCAGTAAATGTAAGCTATTATTATATCTTTTCTAAATGTTTGAAATCATTCAAAGTATTTTTTAGAGAGATATGGAGATAGATGAGTGCCAGGCTGACTCAGTTGGTTGAGCATCCAACTTCAGCTCAAATCATGATCTCACAGTTCATGGGTTCAAGCCCCGCATGGAGCTCTATGCTGACAGCTCAGAGCCTGGAACCGGCTTTGGATTCTGTATCTCACTCTCTCTTTGCCTCTCCTCTGCTCCTTCTCTCTCTCTTCTCAAAAATGAAGAAGCATTAAAAATTTTTCTAAAAAAAGAACGATATGGACATGGAATAAAAAACACATAAAAAGTGTAATTAGCTAAGAGTAAGTCTGTAAAATAAATACAAATTTTAATCTGTTCACGGAAGACAATGTGAAGTATTAATTTTAACAAAATTTGAGCCATGGGGTACCTGGGTGGCTCAGTTGGTTAAGTGTCTGACTTCGGCTCAGGACATGATCTCAGGTTCAAGACCCGTGTTGGCTCTGTGCTGACAGCTAGCTCAGAGCCTGGAGCCTGCTTCAGATTCTGTGTCTCCCTCTCTTTCTGACCCTCCCCTACTCATGCTGCCTCTTTCTCTCTCTCAGAAATAAATAAAAAACATAAAAAAAATAAAAAAATTAAAAAAAACACTTGAGCCTCAAAAAATTACATTTTATTAATTAAAGACGATGAAACATCAAAGAAGTAAAAGTAATCCCTGTTTATGTTAGAAGAAATCAAGAGATACCATGTTGATTTAGGAAATATTTAGAGAAATAGAAAATGTAGAAAAATAGAAAAAAGTAATGCATACATGATAGAATGGAAGGGGAAAGGAAAAACAAACCATCCTGGAAAAATACAAATTAAAAAATAATATGTCAAATATAAGAATAGACATATGTAATCTAAAAATATATATAAACTAATTGAATGATATTATGTAAAATTAAAACCTCAAGTGTTGGATTATATAACAATATGCTACTATAGGCTATTTAAACTAGAAAACTAAAACTATATTACACACCTGTCTCAAATATAAAATAAAGTAGGGACACCTGGATGGCTCAGTCAGTTAAGCATCTGACATGATTTCGGCTCAGGTCATGATTTCACGGTTCATGAGATGGAGCCCCATGTCAGGCTCTGTGCTCTCCCTTTCTCTCTGCCCTTCCTCGCAGGTGTGCTCTCTCAAAATAAATAAACATTTAAAAATAAATAAATAAAATATAAAATAATGTAGAAGACAGAACAGGCTATTTTTTAAAAATACACTTGTTACAAATTATATTAGTAGTTTTCTCTTACCCTTTGGTATGTGATGGTATAAAAAACAGAGTAAGAGAAAGCTTATGTAACCATAAAGAAGTTTTGATGTACACATATCTATATTAATAAAAGAACTAATATATGTACAGATTATGTAGCTTACTATCCTGTAAGTGAATAGATTATTTGGCATGTGTATAATGGCTGAACAGTGACCTTAAAAATCTTCAGTTTGCCTAGAAAATAGTATTTATTTAGTCAATATCTTCTGCTAATAATGTGATACAAATGACCTTTATTAGCAAAAGCTTAAACGACCAAGAAAATGACTTTCTGTCCATCTGAGCTTTTGCTAATTGATTTCTATTTAAAACCTTTATGAAAGTTAAAATCACTTTTCTAAATAACCCTTGGATCAAAGAGAAGATCAAAACTGTTCATAGAGCATTAAGGAAATATTAGCCACAGCAAAAGACAGAAAAAAGGTGGAAAGCTAGCCAATTAATATTATGACTATAGCAGAACCTTGTTATCCAAACCAAAAAAAAAAAAAAAGGAAGACATCACAAAAAAATTAATTTTGCATATTAATGTAGACACAAAAATTCCAAATGGAATATGAAGAAAAATTGGCAGAATTATTTATCTAGGCCAAATATGCTTTATTCCAAAAATGCAATTAATTTTTAGCTCTCTTAGGTGTGATAATTTTATAAACAGTATAGGCAAAACAAACCATACAAGTATTTTAATAGATTTCTCTTTAATAGAGAGTTTAAATAGAGTAATATAATTTTAATAGGCACATAACCTCTGTATACTTAGTTTCTTCATATGTAAAATGTACATAAAGATAGATAGTATGTAGCTTAGAGGTTTGTTGTTGGGATTAAATAAGTTAATTTAGGTAGTATGTTAACAGTGCCAGAGAGTGTGATATAAATATTAGCTATTATTTTTAAGACCTGTTTCCCCTAAAATTTAGAAAACTAGGACTAAATTCATCAATATAGTAAAGACTACCTCTTCTGTGTCCAAAGCCAACACAATAAGTAACTGCAAAATTGAGTAGTTATTGTCATTGAAATGAACAAAAGTGTGGCATACATGTGATTATTTCTTTTTGATATTTTTCATAATTTGGCCCAATATTCTTTAAAACATAAATAAAAGATTTGGCTGAAGACAAAATTATTATTATGCAATTTTTATGTAATTTATTTATATTTGCTGAAAACTTTATAACTTTATAACTCATAGAATTCTGTAAAATTGCAAGATAGTAAATGAAGTTTTTCTAAAGCAGAAATAGATGATAATATTTGATATAAGATTCCTTCCTCATTAATATATGTCAAAAAAAAATTAGAAGTAAACGGTATACTTAGTAAGAACGAAATTTATAAAATTTGTGGTGTAATCATACAATGGAATATTCTGTGTATATGAAAATTGAGGTTTGGCAGAATTTTTAATTAGTTGGAAATACTTCTGTAATGGTTGTATGATACAGGCAGTAATAGGCTGCAAATTTGTGGTCTCCATCTAGTAATATATAGATGTACCATGAGGAATTATAAAATACTGTTAATTAAAGAATATTCATCCACATTTGCTGGAACTCACTTTGCTTCTTGTTTTCTTACTTCTTTTGTATTTTCTAAATTTTCTGCACGATTATTGTATGTCTTCTTTAATTTGAAAAATACATTTAAAAATTGTAATAACTGACATCTAGGTGCAATTTTAAAAAGCTTCTTTGACTCTACCATAAACCTCCAACATTTTATATTATATTTAAGGAACAATTTACATAAAATCTATACTTGTGTGTTCTGAGACTTTGGGACTATGTATTGAAATAAATTTTCATGACGGGTTTGAATAATATATTTACATTTGAGATGTCATTCAAAGTTGTACTAGAAATTTCTGTTTTGAGTAATGTTTAGTAACTATAGTAAACAGATCTAAGAAATGGCACCCCCACTTTTGGTCTACTGCCAAGAATGAACAAATAGAAGACACTGACATACTCTTAGAGTAGAGGGAGCCTACCTGCCTCTCCTATGGTCCATGGTAGCATATGAGAAATTGACAGTACTCAGAAGGGTTCACTTTGCCTAAGGGCCCTCATCTTTGCTACCCCCGATGAATAAAATGCTTCAGCAAAATATTTACAGGACTCTACCTTCTCATCATCCAGCTTTTAGCTTAGATATAACGTTTCCACATTCATCTTTCCTGCTCAATTTGCATAAGGGCCTTCATATTTGCTATCCCTGATGCTTAGAAGTCTGTGGTGAATGAGGAATGAATGAATACATGAATTGTAGTAAACTTGAAACTTGAGATTGTCCCAGAGATTTTAAATACTGTGTAAGGAATCTTCCTCTTCTCGCAACAATCTATAACCACTTTCTTTTAATATATAAATGTTCTATATGATGTTTTTATATTTTGGTTATTTGATCTATAGGATATTTGCAGGGAAGATAAAATCTGGAGACAGGGCTGAATGTCAGCGTACTAACTTCAGCTTCTACCACTGGCATGCTGTTCAAGAAGCCAACATAGGCAAGAGGAATGAAACATTTTGTTGTTGAAATTCTTTAAAAAAATTTTTTTTAGTTTATTTATTTTTGAGAAACAAAGAGAGACAGAGTGTGAGCAGGGAGGGGCAGAGATGGAGACACAGAATCCAAAGTAGGCCCAGAGCCGACAGCTCTGTGCTGACAAGTCAGAGCCTGACGTGGGGCTCAAACCCACAAACTGCAAGATCATGACTTGAGCAGAAGTCAGACACTAAATTGACTGGCCACCCAGATGCTCCTATTGCTGAAATTCTTTTAGATTTGACACATTATCCACGTGTATATATGAGTCATTGTTCTTTATATTTTGATATTCCTTTTAATATATGTAAATTCTATGATAAAAATCATAAATTGGGGTTTTTGAATATGTAATTCTATTATTCTTTTATTCATTTTCTTGTATTACAGCTTGGTAATTAATTTAGAAAGAAGTTGAAGTTGGCATAGTTAGTGTTCTCAGATCAAGTGAGCCATATGTCTACTATTTATAAAAACACATAGTTTGAGATATCTTCTTTGGCCGTATTATGCCATATATATGTGTGTATATGCCATATATATATATATATATATATATATATATATATATGCTGTTGAATCTTTAAAGGAATGTAGATAAATGTAAGAAAATCTGGATGAGTTATTTAGGTCACATATTCAATTATTTCTAACATATGATCCATAAAATATTTGGATTTCTTGTCTTATAGTTCATGATACAAATGATTAAACATGATTAAAGCAAGTAATTAAAGTTGAATATTAATACTAATATTTTTTTGATCTTTTGGGAATTTTAGATAGAAGAGCAGAAAGTAGTTTAATTTTTAATTTTGCATTTGCATAATCTGTCCTGTACACAATTTTACTATTAAGAAAAGTACTTTTACAAGATTAAGATTTTTTTCTACTTTTAATTCTAGAAGTTACTTCTTTTAGTTAAGGAACAATCAAAGACAAGAAATTATTTATGCTTTACTGTTAGTTAAAATGTTTATTGTAATCAATCATTTTTAATTTAGTGGTTTATAGTAGGTAATATATTAAATTCCTGTTCAGTGAGATAAAAGGATTTTTCTTGTGATCAAAATATACTTTTGCTGGGTGCCTGGGTGGCTCAGTTGGGACTTCAGCTAAGTAATGATCTCCCTTTGTGAGTTCGAGCCCCATTACGGGCTCTCCACTGAGCGCACCGAATCTGTTTTGGATCTTTTCTCTTCCTCTCTCTCTGCCCCTCCCCTGCTCATGCTCGCTCTCTCTCTCAAAAACAAATGAACATTAAACATATAAATATATATATATATATATATATAATTTTGCATTTGCATTAACCTTTTCAAAATATATTACAATCTTTGTGTATATGTAGAATACAAAAATAGGTAAATATAAGTAAATTCGATTTTATAATATATTGGAGAGTACATGTGTTATTCTAAATAAAATTCCTTTTTTGAAGAAAATAAGACATTTGTTGCAAAGGAGGAAAGCTGCTTAACTACATTGCTGATTCTTAAAACCTGTTGGAAGATGAAGCAAAACCAAGGAAAAAGGCCCTGCAGGGGTTATGAAGCCAGTTAAGCTTCATACATATGTTTGCTGACAGTTGGAAGAACGAACATTTCTCATCCCCCTTTGACTGCACTAAAAAGCGTTGGAAAAGCTTGTGGATTCAGGTTTCATGCTCTTTGCAACTGAATTCCTTTCCTTTTCATATTTTAAATTTGTAACATGTTCTATATAGTCCTTAAGTGAACATCCTGTTTTCAGGACTTCTAAAACTCCATTGCTTTGAACAGTGTGCCACATGGCAATACTACAAACATAAAGAGTCCAGCTGTTAAGATGGAAAATACCATATAAATCACTGTAAAAGCATCTTGTCTTACTACTTTGGAGAGCTCACTGAAGTATTTTAAAGGAAAGGGATACCAACTTTAAAAGCCTCCAAAAAGCACTGTCATGATTCTTTGGATTTTCGATTATAATCTCAGGCTGTTTCGTGAAGGGAAGATTTACATAGCTGTTCCCTGAGTAAAGAAATGTATTTTTTCCACTAAATTTCTCAAGTGAGCTCTTGCCCCTGACATCCTCAATGTGGTTTGTGAAATTTGAAACTGTATCATAATCAATTCTATTTAAATGACAATCTTTTAAATAGAAAGTTCTTTGAAATAAAATTCTGGCTATTTCCACCTCATCCTTAAAAATAAAAATAAACTCCTGGGCAAGACTTCCAAACTGAAAATATTTCTGGTGAATAAAGCACCCTCAACTAGGACAATCCTAGAATTTGGAGCATCTTGGAAAAATACTGAGGCAGTATTTTTATGCCAACGGTACTTTATGTTCTGGATGTTATACATTTTTAAGTTGAACAGATGTTTGACACACTAACAGAGGGAATATGGTGAGAAAAGGAAAAAAAAATGTCTAAATGCTATGAGTGAGGGCTTGGATCTAGAGACACAGATTAGGTTGTTGAATCATCTTAAATGTTGAATTAATATTACTTCCTTCTCCTGTTTCTGTCCAAAATTCTAATATGTGATGCCCATTAAGGTGCCTCTAGTCTCTCACTTCAATTGCCTCTTCAGTTTTTAAAAAATGCTTATTTATTTTGAGAGAGAGAGAGCAGAGGAGGGGCAGAGTAAGAGGGAGAGAGAGGATCCCAAGCAGGCTGTACACTGTCAGTACAGAGCGTGACACTGGATTTGATCCCATGAACTCTGAAATCACCACCTGAGCAAAAACCAAGAGCCCCATGCTCAACTGACTGAGTCAACCAGGTGCCCCGACTCCTCACTTTTCATGTGACCATAGGGTTACCAATCTAGGCAATCTCCAGGTCAGGAAAAAAAAAAATCTGTTACTATGGGAAACAATTCAAAATAAAAGTCTTAATCTATATCAATTTGCCCTGATTTTTGTGGACTCAGTTTTTCTTTCTTGACTTCCAAATAAGACTCTTAATCATTTTGTTTCCTAACTGGACTCTTTCAAAGATTTTGGATGAGCTTTCTCTTCCTTGGAAGAATTGTTTTTGTTTTGTTCTCTATATGATTAGGAGGCAGCACAGAATGGAGTTATTATGGATTACTCTACTGGATTCAATGGTTTTTGGCAAACTATTTAACTTCTCTAACTTTTCTCATCTGTAAAATGGTGGGGAGAATTATAATAGCTTTCTCATAAAGTGGTTACAAAAATTAAATAAATAAATATTTTGTTAAGAATTTGTCACAGTGCCTGGCACACAATTAATGTTTGGGCAGGGCTGGAGAATACATAGACCAACCATATTAGAGTTTATAATCAGTTGATTATCTTTGTGCTTAATAGCAGCTTAGAATAATTTAGACATATAGAGTGTTAGAGAAAGGAGGGCTGTAGAGATTAGTCAACAAATTCATTTTATAGATGAAGAGCTGAAATCTAACTTAAGAATATGGCTTGCCCAAAGCCACTGAAAGAAGGATCTGACACAAGATCCTCTACCTCCATTTTCTAAGTTCTATATCTCCCTGTCACATCACATTTATATTACACATCTCCCTATTTTATTTTTGGCAGTTTCTCAGTAGGATGAAACAGATGCTTGATAACTTAGCTGCTGTTAAGATACTTGAGAGTTTGTTTTCTCATTGAACCTATTAGGATATGCTATGTTGATTGAGTAAAATGGGGTGTATTGAGCAAAGTATGGAGGAGATTGTTTCTGATGTTTCCATTATATAGACATGACCATGACATACTTTAATAACCATCTTTTAAAAGAATGGATTCATTGAACTTAATATGCAAGCAAGAAGGTCATCTATTTATTTAACTCATAAGAATGAAACATAGAAGCAGAACTTGGATGCACATTTGTAACATCATTTTGCAATGAAATGTAAAGACAGACCATATAATGCCTTTTATGGGATCAGGTTAATGCTTACTATGCCTAGAGCTTCCCTGTTTGACAAAAAAGAATTTAGATTTATCAAATGTTAAACACATGGCTTTAACGGTTCATATTAGGAACATTCCTGAGGGATTTGCACCAGTTGTGAGGTTGTATTCACTTCACTTTATTTCTTTCCTGTGGCTCTCCTATTTCCCTTTGGGATGTGTTTCATGTGTCTGTTATTGCTTTGAAGATTTTTCATTTCTATCTCATGCTTAACACCTGCCATTGACTCCTTGTATAACTTATGAGAAATGAATGGCATTCTTCCCTTGGGTACCAGTCTTTATAAGGTAAAGGCATCACGCTGATTTAGAAAAAAATTTAAATTTCACCCATTTGGTACTAAATTGAGATTTTACTTTTTGGTGCTGATAAATTTTTTTGAAACTTATAATTTATTTTTTATCTCTGGTATTACTACTTACATTGTGGAATAAAGCAAAATAACAGATATCTTGCGATTTTGTTTTCAGACAATATCTGCATGAGAACATCCCAGAATATTCTTTCTCTTAGAAGATCATTGTATTCTCAGTTATCTTTAGATTTTTGACCTTTGTTATATGGTGATTAATACCTTGTAGCAATTTGAAGCTGAAAAGAGACTTAAACATTGCTATGGTATAAAAAGTTTTATCCAGGGCAGTGTTCAGGATACATTCATGAATATTTGACTGTTAATCATACAGAGAGATCATCTATACTTTAAGTTTATGTCTGTCAGTGTGTAGGTGTGTGTGGCCAGAACATCACAATTCAAGTATAAATTGATCATCATTGAAATGAATAACAGAAAAAATGTATTTGTGAATATGCTTACAGAGTGAATCACTGGAAAACATTCAGTCTGTATTTATGTGGTTGTATCTGTTACTTTTCTGTTTTTATTAGATTTGAATGATTAAATAGAAATCAGGTTTAAAGAAAAAAAACATATTGTGGTTTGAGCATAACTTATATTTAAAGGAATATTTCTTCTTTTCCTAAATGAAATCTTTGTATTTGTTCTTCTGGCAGAGCTATCCATTGTTATAATTCTCTAGCCTTTTCTCAGCTGGGACCGGTACCGTAAAACCAGTACCATATAATCATGGGAATTACAGTTTCCCTTAAATTTAAGCCTTCATAATTTAAGCCTTTTTAGTTTAGAAAGAAAGAAGAACACACATCTCTTAATCTAATCAGAACTATGTTTTAATTATAAACAGATCATTTAATAAGTAAATATAATGTTTTTCAGAGACTTGAGTAGAAATTGTGACAAGTGGCAAGCATATGGGTTTCAGCAGTGATGATTATTTTCAAAAAGTAATCTGAGGCCAGTTTATTGAAGCCCTGTTTCTGATTCTCCTTCAAAACGAATTTATAGTTACATACAATCATATTGAGAGCAAATTTAGGTTTGATTCTTTGGATAAAGAAAATTTATAGAACTCCTTTTTTCCAAGGTAGAATGACCATGATTAGATGTGTAAGATGAGGAAGAAGTCCTGTACTTTAAAAATTTTTATGTACCATAAGTAATATCTCCTGACCACACAATGGACTGAAATTAGCCACAGTTCCCACTTACTTACATTCGCAATGACATGAGGGAAATTTTTTATTTAATCATGAGTTTAACATCATGATAGTGACATTTTCATCTTCTCCATAACTTTTTCCACATTATGAAATGGATTCTTTAGCCTTTTCCCTGTGAATCCTTGATAATGGTGAAAGTGTAGGCTTAGAATTGACTAACACTTTTCTAGTTTGTGTTGACAAATATCTCTTGCTATAATATCTCTTTGTATCAGGTTGACTTAATGATTTCTCACTGTTCTCTAAGTTTTGCTTACATCAGTGGTAATGTAAACCAATTCACTGATTCCTTTTCTTCTCTCTGGCCTTGTCTTCTTCTTTCTTTTTTTCTCATTTCTTTGTGTATGTTTGTGTATATATATATATATATATATATATATACACACATATATATTATATATATGCTATATAGTGTAAACATATATGGTACAGAGTATATATATAGTATATAAAGTATATATTTAGTGTATTTAGCTCTCAAACTTATAACTCTAACCTGAGTTTATTTCCTGAATTGTAGATTTAGATATCTAACAGCCTACTCAACGCCTTCACTTGACTATCTAATATGAATTTCAAAGACTATATATCTAAAATTAAACACCTTATCTCCCCCCAACCCCACCCACACCCACCTCTACTAGCTAGCTGATACATTCTAGTTAATAGCAACTCCATTCTTCTAGGGTATCAGAACTAAGGCCTTCAAATCATCCCTGACTCCTTTCTTTCTCTTGCATTCCATATTCTATTTATCATTAAATTCTATTGACTCTATCTTTTACATATATTCAGAATCCAGGTAGTCTCACTAACTTCTCTGCTAATCTCTTGACTCAAGGCACTGTCATCTTTACCCTGGTTATTGCAGGAGCTTTCTAACATTGATTTCTCTGCTTTTGCCTTTGTCTCCTCTTCACTTCCCTCCACCCCAGTCAGTTCAGCAACAATCATCATACTGTCATCCTTTTGAAACATAGTCATTTCATGTCACTCTTCTGCATAGAGTTCTTTGTATGAATTCTTTGTATGAATAACCAAGAATTTTACAATGATCTACAAGGCCATAAATGATCTGGCTTCCCATTATCTTTGTGATTAATCTCTTAACTCACGCCATCCATGTTTTTGCAAATGGCAGGATCTCATTTTTTATGAGTAATATTCCATTGTATGTATGTATATTTGTATACATATATATGTATACCTACATACATGTATACGTGTATATGTATATATACATACCACATCTTTATCCACTCATCTATTGATAGATACTTAGGTCACTTTCACTTCTTGGTTATTGTAAATAATGCTGCAGTAAGCACAGGTATCTTTTCAAATTAGTGTTTTTGTTTTCTTTGGGTAAATACTCAGGAGTAGAAATCCTGGATCATATGATAATTTCATTTTTAATTTTTTGAGGAACCTCCATACTATTTTCAACATTGGCTGCACCAGTTTGAATCCCCACAGTGCACAAGAGTTCCTTTTACTCCACATCCTTTTTTTCTTATTTCTTGTCCTTTTGATTTTAGTCATTCTGATAAGTGTAAGGTGATATCTCATTGTGGTTTTGATTTGCATTTCCCTGATTAGTGATGTTGAGCAGTTTTTCATTTGTTTGTTAGCCATCTGTATGTCTTCTTTGGAAAAATGTCGATTCAGGCCCTCTGCTTATTTTTAAATCAGATGGTTTTTCTGGTATTGAATTGTATAAGTTCTTTATATATTTTGGATATTAACCCCTCGTTGAAAATATCATTTGCAAATATCTTTCCTCATTCAGTAAGTTGCTGTATTATTTTGTTGTTAGTTTCCTTCACTGTATAAAACCTTTTCATTTTAGTGTACTTCTACTCATTTAATTTTGCTTTTGTTTCCCTTGCCTGAAGAGATATATCTAGAAAAATGTTACTATGGCCACTGTCAAAAAAATTACTGCCTGTCTTTTCTTCAATGAGCTTTATGGTTTTAGATTTCACACTTTGTTCTTTAATCCATTTTATTTTTGTGTATGGTATAAGAAAATGACCCAGTTCCATTCTGTTCCATGTGGTTGTTCAGTTTTCCCAGCCCCATTTATTAAAAAGACTATATCCTTTCCCCATTGTACATTCTTGCCTCCTCTGTCAGAGATTAAGTGACCATATTACTGTGGGGTTTTTTTCCAGGCTGTTTATTCTGTTCTATTGATATATGTGTCTATTTTTGTGGCTGTGTCATATTGTTTTGATTACTACACCTTTGTAGTATATCTTGAAATCTGGGATTGTGATACTTCCAGCTTTGTTCTTTCTCAAGATTGCTTTGGCCATTTGAAGTCTTTTGTGGTTCCATATAAATTTTAGTATTATTTATTCTACTTCCATGAAAAATCTGTTGGCATTTTGATAAGGATTACATTAAATCTGTAGATTGGTTTTGGTAGTATGGACATTTTAACAATATTTGTTCATCAAATCCATGAGCATGGAACATCTTACCAATTTTTGTGTGTCATCTTCAGTTTCTTTATCAATGCTTTATAGTTTTTGGAGTATAGGTCTTTTACCTCCTTGGTTGCTACAACTTTTAAAAGTCAGTATTATTGTCTCCATTTTGCTGCCAAGATACAGACAAGTTAACTTGTTTTAGGTCATGATTTATATTACATGTGTACGTGCATGCATATATGTTTAAAAATAAAATAATTTTAAGATTAATAGTACCATTTAAAAATATAAACATGACACTTGCACACTAAAATAGGAGTATGACTAAACTAGATTTTGGGAAGTCAAGTGTTGGCTGACCTTTATTCATTCATATAATACGGCCTATGTATGCATCAAGTCACTAAAAACTTAGGATTCTTTCTGAAGTATCATTGTATTAGTCCTTAGTACTAATTTTTAAGAGTATTGTATAATTTCAATATCCAAGAAAATACTGGCTTATGGAAACGTTTCCACTTCTCATCTATATGTCCATAGGATCCTAAAGTATAATTAGCGGTAAAGTCTTTTTGTTTCACATTTTCCTACCATAGCCTTGGCCTTGTTTCTTCTAGGCTTCATCCCCAAATATAATTTTCCTAGTTAAGAATTTTGACTTGCACTTACAATATGAAACTATTTCTCAAGATTAATCAGAAAAGTTTCTTAATCATATCTCTTCTTTTTACCAAGGTTTATCAATTCTATACTTGGGTATGTCTTTATTAAAAGCATTTTGGGATTCCTATATCAGACCCTATCTGAGGCTGACCCGGTTTGGTTTTTAAGTCTTAGCTGGTAGCTCTGGCTAGTTTTGGAGGCCATGGGGGAAAAAGATGCTGGAAGTGTGGACTCTTCTGATCAAGAAGCTGAGGAGCCAGGATCCCAGAGAGACTTCCCAGCACCTCAAGGGGCAACGGGAGAGCAGTGAGCTCAGGGGCTCATAAGGGCTACTTCAAAGAACAAATCCAAGTACACCTGGTAGAGGGTCAAAAACATCACTACAAGTAGGAAGCTAAAGTAACCAGAGTCACAACAACAGACAGCAAGTAACACGCTTCAAAAGACACCTTTGGAAGGGCCAGGCCCTGGACAGGGTATGATCCCTCCTTAATATAGTAGTGCTCACAGGTGCAGGACACATAGCAAGTTTTTAAACACATAAAGGACAGAAAACTAGCCAAAATGATGAAACAGAAGAAATCTCCTCAAAAGAAATTCCAGGAAGAAATGACAGCTAAAGAATTGATCAAAAGAGATATAAACAATATAACTGAACAAGAATTTAGAATAATAGTCATAAGATTAATCCCTGGGCTTGAAAAGAGCATAGAAGACAGAAGAGAATCTATTGCTGCAGAGATCAAGGAACTAAAAATAGTCATGATAAATTTAAGAATGCTGTAAATGAGGTGCAAAATAAACTAGAGGTGGTGACAGTGAGGATTGAAGAGGCAGAGGGGAAAACAAGTAAAATAGAAGATAAAATTATGGAAAAAGATGAAGCTAAGAAAAAGAGATAAATTCTTCACCATGAAGGGAGAATTAGAGAACTAAGTGATTCAATGAAACGTAATAATACCCATATCATAGGAGTTCTAAAAGCATTTTCTGAGAAATTTGATACATATTCAATGGTCATTATATATGAAAGCACAAATATGATCTGAGAACATACTACGTGCCAAGAGTTAGCTAAGATAGGCAAAATCCTCATTCACAAAATCTTGTTCTGGTGGGAAGTTTTGGACATCAGATAATGACTTTCCAGTTGGTATTAAGTTTAGTTAGAAAATCAGAGAAGATGATAGGACAGTGACTTAGTGGCTTATGGATTCACCCTTAGCTGTGCAAGATCTAATCATATTTCGATTAGAACACCTAAAGATAAATTGAGAATCAAAGGCAAGAGTCAGATATATTGGTTCTCCCCACACCAAAATACAAAGAAGTTGCATTTACTTTTAATTTGAGTATATTCAGGCCAGGAAATAACACGAGTTAAATCATATTTTGAAATCTATTCTGGCCTCAGTGGGAAGAATGGTAAGCAGGGCCAGTGGAAAGAATGTGTGTGGTCTATGGGTTCACTGAGTTGACCTGTAGTGAATACATATTAGTAAGTACCTTTACCTGCATCCATCCCTTTCTGTGAAAGAATAGAATATTTTTTAGAAATCTTTGACACATATACCATGTGAATTACATTTTACAAATATATAAACAAAATTAAAACTTATTTTTGCCAACTTAGATTTAGAAATATTTGAATTTTGGGGCGCCTGAATGGCTTAGTCAGTTGAGCATGCAACTCTTGATTTCAGCTCAGGTTATGATACAGGGTCACGGGATCGAGCCCCATCTTGGGCTTGGAGCATGGAGACTGCTTAAGATTCTCTCTCTCTCTCTGACTCTCTCTCTCCCTGTCTCCCTATGCCCCTCTCTCTTGCTCACATGCTCTCTCTCTCTCTCTTCCTCTAAAAGAAAAAAGAAAAAGAAATATTTGGATTTTGACAAATATTTGTAAGATTCATACTGAAATGACATTTTTTTCAATACATCTAGTGTTCCATGACATAATAGCAAACTATTTTTCAGGGGCATTTTGATATGGGAACTGGTTGAGCCTCTTTAATGTAACATGAGGTTGAATTGTTACATTGTTCCTAATAATAGTATACAGTGGTACCATGGGACAGGGCAATTTCCTGCCATCTTATGCGGCATTGTACTGGTGGAATATTAGATCATGTCATGAAATTCAGGAGTGTGATTTATGACCTTCTGGTCAATTTTGCCTGATGTCATATAGTAGACTTGCCTAAAGCTGTAGAGCAAATGAGGTATGATTTCTCTAACCTCAATTTGTTTCTATTTACTTTAATTAAAATAGAGTAAGAAAATATTTTTGTCTCATCTGAAAGTGGCCTTCCACTTTACTTGATCTTGTTTTCTTTAAAGAAATCTGTTTTCCTTTAGGGATATTATTACAGACATAACTCTTAAGTTTTATGAAAATGTTTCAGTAACTTTGTGTTTTTTTCCATACCCTTTATTCATAGTAGTCACAGTAAGGAATAAAACAGCCATAGTTTTTAAGGTCCAATAGGAATATATTTAGTGATAGGAAAAAATTGAAAAGGACAGCATGCAGAAATTTTTATAAAGTAGTCCCAAGTGATATTGATAGAAATTATTTTTTATAAAATAAGCTGTAGAAAAACAGGAAAAAATGATGCCATTGAATTATTTTCACATGCATCACAGAATATCACTTTGGCCTATTCTGTTCATTATAATGGAAAATAGAGCATTTGCACCACAGAAAGCCAGGTTTTGTAATTAAGTGACATCTATTTATTTTCTATACCCATGTTCAAGGGGTAGAAAATTTATTCTGTAAACTTTATTTTTAAAAATGGGTTATGTAAAGGTATCATGTTTTTTCCTCAAATTATATGTCTGGCTCAGAAAATGAAAAAGAAGTGTATCTGTTATCTAAGTTTCATTTTATGGAAGACTAAGATTTGGTGCAATGACTAGGTTATTGTCTAAAGAAGACACTAGACTTTTTGCATTTGATATCTGCATCTAGAACTTAGTACAAGGATGCCTCATGCTGTCATGGGTCACACATATATAGGCAAGGCCAGGACAACTGCTGATCTCCTTTCTCACTCTCCTGCCTGGTGGCTAACAGGCCTTGCTTGCAGTTTTCAACACAAGCAGAAATGATGCCAGTGCAAGCCTGTGTAGAGTCCGTGCATTGGTCCCTTTTGGAAAAATGGCTCATGACTGCCACTGCACTGTGGCTCTAGGATCAGCTTTTCACCTACTGATTAGATCTACAGAGCACCACTAGCATTCCCCCAATATTCCTCTGTGTACTACAACCAAGACAGAGGAAACCAGGGGACCTGAGCCCAGACAACAGGTCTCCCAAATCATGAGCTTGACAATGGTAATAACACACAGGAATAGAGAAACTACAGGGAATATCTAGAGCAAATCTTATACATGACAGATGCCACTTGATAAATGTGGTTTAAAAAGAACATACTTAAATTCCATGTGCATGTACAGCTGTTAAACTATTTCTCTGCATTAGACAGATTCTAAAAGGGATACATTTATATAGAATTTGAAAAAACACAAGACTTGAGAAAAAATAAAAACAAGCCACAATATCAACATTTAGAAAAATAACTATTAATTATGTGGTGCATTTAAGACCAGTAGTTTCCATAAATGTATGAATATGAAGAACATATGTACAGTTCTAAATATAGAATTATATTTATGTAATTAAGAAATAACAAAATAGGTAATATTCTAAATGTTGTACAAATATTAATCCTCATAAAACCCCTGCAAGTTGAGGAATGCTACTATGTTCATTAAACAAATCAACCTTAATGTCCACCAAGAGATTAATGAATAAATAAATTTGAATAGATCCTTACCATATAATTTAATTCAGCCATAAAAAGGAATGAAGTACTGTTGTATGTTACAACATGGGTGGATGGATGAATGGATGGATGGACCCTTTTTTTAAAAGTTTATTTATTTTGAGAGAGAGAGAGAGAGTAGGGTAAGGGCAGGGAGAGAGAGAGAGAGAGAGAGAGAGAGGAAGAGAGAAAGAGAGAGAGAGAGAATCAAGTAGGCTCCACACTGTCAACACAGAGCTCAATGTGGAGCTTGATCTCACAAACTGTGAGATCACAACCTGAGCTGAAATCAAGAGTCAGGAGTTTAACCAACTGAACCACCCAGGCATCCAAACATGTATGAACTTTAAAATACGATGCTAAGTAAAACAAATCAGGCAAAAAAAGGTCACATATTATAAGATTCTCTTTATATGAAATGTCCATAATAAGCAAAATGAGAAAGAAAGCAGGTACATAATTGCTACGAGTTGAGGGTAGGGGTGAAAGGGGAATGATAACTTGATGGATATCAAGTGTTTCTCTAGGGTAATGAAAGTGTTCTCAAATTAGAAAGAAGTGATGGTTGCAGAGTCTTGTGGATGCACTAAATGCTACTAAATTTAATAAAATGATTAATGTATGTTATATGAATATCATCTCAATAAATAAATTAATTAATTAAAAAAGGAAGGAAGGAAGGAAGGAAGAAGAAAGAAAGAAAAAAGAAAGAAAAAACTGAAACACAGAGAGATTAAATAATTTGTCTAAAGTCACAAGTCTAGTAAATTGTAGATCCAGGATTTAAGCTCAGGCAATCTATGTCCATATGCTATGTGTTTAATTAGCTACTGAAAATAGAATTGTATTTCTTGCTTTTTACTTGATATTATTAAAAGCAGTGTTCCTTAACATTGAGCAAATATTCCTAAAATTTTCATTTTTAAAATATAAAATAAATGTAACTGGCAAAACTATGCACTCAAAATCTGAGTCCTAATACGTAACTTTTTATTCACTATGTTTCCTGTTTCTCTCCCTAAAGATCTGGCATGATGATGCCAGGGCAGAGGCAGCCCTTCCCGGGACTGTAACCTCTTACTTTGAGGGAAGAAGATAGAGACAGAGGGAAGAACACCTGGCTTCTCCTACTGTTTCTTTTTCTGGAAGAAGAGCCCTTCTTGTTAAGAGACTACAGTTAAGCCAGGATCTCTTACATATCAGGTAGAAGAGTTTGGTGCATATTGTAGATATCTCATTGACTGTACAAAACTGGGTTGTTCAAATCAACCATGGCTTTTCTTACCAAAAGAATGGGTGTATCAAGAAATTAGAGAATTCTCTTTCCATCCTCCATAGCTGGACACCATGGTCTTGGCAGTGGGGGGTGGGTCTGGGTGAAAGTATAGGAGGCACTATGATGAAGGATTATTTCTTCAAAAAATCCCAAATTTCTCCAAATTATTTACAGCTAAAAATGAGTGATTTAGAAATGTCGTTAGTCGATGAAAGTGATTTCTTGTTTTTTATAAACATTTACCCTATTGAAAAAAAATTGTTACACTATTGGAAGAGATGGGAAGAATGCATAATTGCATATAATGTGACTTTTAAAGATGGGGGAAATGCAGAAAAAATTGAAATATTAAAGTTTCCCAAGAGTGTATAACAAATGTTAGTCATAATTGTTCTTTGCAAGGTAACATTAGGATTGTTTTTCACCACCTTATGCCCTGCTTTTGTGTCTTTTAAGATTTCTACAAATGAAGTCATATTGCTTATTTAATAATTGGATAGACTGAAAATTAATTTCAATAGAATAATACAGATTCTCCATTTTGCTAGGTTTTCAAAATTTGGAAAAAAAATTCACTGGCTCATTTATGAATACATATTGTGTGTATCAGGCATTGTGTTGGGCTGTAAGTATTCAATGATGGGAAAAATGGATATGGCCCAGTACTATGCAAACTTACTACATGGAAATCAAACATACATGGATATTTCCTATTTCTCCCTCATATCTTCTCTTACTTAGTGACTCTTCATCTTTTTTTTTCCATTCCCCTTCTCCTCACCTCCTTTATTTTTTTTTTCTTTTTGAGGAACCATCTTTGTCCTCTGCCCCCTGCAAAAGAGAGGAACACGGAGACCCAGGTAGGGATGGGATATGAGGATGAAAGAGAGACAGGGGCCAGCCTACGCATACTGTATCCTTCCTATGATCCAAGAAAGGGTAGAAGGACAACAGGGAAGTATTAAAGGTTTTAAGTAGATAAAATTTTTATCTTGCACAGATAATTGTAATTCCAGGGTGAATAATGGATTAGAGGAGGAATAGTTTGGAGGTAGGAAGACAGAGAAGAGACCATTGCTGTGGTCCAGGAAGTGGATGGGAGGGCACAAGGGTGACAACAGAGAAGGAGAGAATAGGACAATTCACTAGAAGTTTTCACGGTTGGGGGTAAGATGGGTTAAGTCTTCCATGACTCTTTCTCTGACCTTAAAAACAGCACCCGCGTGACATAAATGCACCCTGGAGAAAGAAGAACTGGAACAAAGATTTGGACTTTTTTCTGATCCTCATTTTTTCTAACTAGAGATAAAGTTTGTTTTGTACAACATTTTATTGATAATATAACCATAACGTTATTGTTATTATATTATTGTCCAAATATATTATTTCGCCTTGCTTTTTCTAATACTGCTAAGTCTAGCAATCAATAGCTAAGATGCTTATAGACACATACTATGCTTTTTCCTGTAGTAATATTCTAAAAATTAAATAATTGCAAAATTTTCTCTTCTGCTATTGAACTGCAGATATATTAAACATTTCCTGCTTTTTCTGATAGCCAGTGAGAATTCTAGCACCTAAAATTTGAAGAATAAGATATTTAAATAATTTCCACCTATGTATAAATATATTTGGTATTATCTATGCCTATAATGGTCTTGAATTGGTGGATTTCTCACTGAAAATAGTGAGAACAAAATACTACATTAGACCAGTTAATACAATCTGTATTCAGCCATTTTATTTAATTAGAAATCTTTTGACAAAGCCATGTAATTGACAAGAAATTCTTTTCACGTGGATTTCACCCCAGGCTTGATTTTATTTTCTGCCTTGATTACAATGGTCCTGCAGAACACATAACATCATAGGTCTAAGGTCAGTAATCTATTTTTATTGAATTCCATAAATTTACTATAAAAGTTTTAAAGTAATGAAGAATTAAAAGAAAATATTTAGTTTTTCATATTATTAAATAATGAAATATATGCTTTTGTCTGGAGAGCTCTCACTTTTTTCTTATTAGTTTCCTTTTTAGCTCCCCTCACCATTCCATACTACAATAAACTTTGTCTGGTTTCCCCCCCATGAACTCTAGACTGCTTAACACTCGACACTCAACATTTTCCCCTTCCTGCAAGCAGAGGCAGACTTTGGGGATATTCAATTTTCTACTTGAAATGAGCTGAGCTTTGGAAAAGCTAAAAGGAAACATGCCTTTTGTTCACGATATCTCAGAATGCTGAAAGGGATGGAATGGGCACATGTCAGCCCAAAGACAGAAAGCAGATGGGAAGCCACTTCATGTGCAGTAGCATGTTTAGAAGACAGCTGCTAATGACAAGTGGAAATTAAAAACGACAACAAAAACAACAAAATAAAGGGGGAAAATCTTCAAAACAAATGAAAACAAACATAACAAAACAAAACAAAACAAAACAAAAAACCAACCAGACAGTTCTTCAAAACAAGAGAGGAAACTGGAAAAAGAATATTTGGGAAGGAAAAAGCATTTTCTAAAAAAAAAGCTACAAACCCAACTTCTAGAAGTAAGAATATAGCAAAGGGAGGAGATGAAGTGAGATGAAAATTAATATAGGCATAAGAAACAGCAAGTGCAAAGAGCTGAAGAGAAAATGTATCCTGTGATACAGAAAATGAGGAGACAAGTGGACCAAGAAAGGGTAGTGAGGAGGCTGGTGCCAGATCACGTACAGCAGGATTTCTCTAACTGTTCATTTAAAAATATATTTCTGGGTGCCTGGGTGGCACAATCAGTTAAGTGTCAGACCAGCTCAGGTCATGATCTTGCAGTTAGTGAGTTTAAGCCTTGCACTGGGCTCTGTGCTGACAGCTCAGAGCTGGAGCCTGCTTCAGATTCCATGTTTCCTTCTCTCTCTTCCCCTCCCACACTCATGCTCTGTCTCTCTGTCTCTCTCCATCTCTCTCTCTCTCTCAAAAATAAGTAAACATTAAAACAAAATAAAAAATATATTTCTAATTCATAGTGGATGAACACAAGGTCCTAGTGTCTAAAACTCATGCATATTGAGCCACATACAACTCACCATTTCTGGCAACATGAACTGGTTTGTACCTTTGCATCAAAACAATTTCACTGATCACGTATATAGATGTCAGGGCACTGTCAAAAGAGTATAAGCATTTCTAAATACTTACTCTTATGTCACAAACTGACATAATACTTTGCACTTATGTCACAAACTGGCACAACATTTTAAGTCACACTGATGTAAGGAGTTTTGATTTTATTATAGGCCCAATGGGAAGTGACAGAAGAGTTTTCAAAAGCTAAATAAGATGAGAAAATTTGTATTTTGAATCACAAACCACAGCCTGTAAAGAAAACACTGGACAGGGCAATGACAGAAATAAGGAGTGTGGGAGACTATTGGAAGAATGAGGTATAAATGTTAGGCGTGACTATGAAGATGGAGAGGTGGATTCAAGATACATTTCGGTGTTGGTACTAACAGCGTTAATAGGTTAGATGTGAAAATTGAGATTGAAGGAAGAGTTAAGAATGACATACAGATTCTCTCTGGTGCAGCTGGGTGGATATCACACATGGCAACGGAAAAGACAACCAAAGGAATGGTTTGGTACCGACATGAAGATGGTAGAATTAAGTTTTGCTAAACATAAACTTGTTGCAGGAGAGTCAAATGGATGGAGTCTCAATTGTGTAAAAGTTGATTTCTTTCCAGTTAGAGTAAAGCAAGATTACATACCTGATCCTAGTACTCTTAGCAATGATCACAGCAGTGCTTTTGATGAACTAATGAAGTGGTCTGATAGGTCCCTGTGCAGTCAACTGTTACCTGTGGGAAGATGACTGGCCTGTAAGCAGAGAGCATTCCTAATATTTATATACCATCTCAAAAACATCTTGTTAGTCTTTTTATGAATCAGTTTCACTTAGATTTTAGGTTAGAAAAAATGGATTCGTAGTTGGAGTTGTTAGAAATATAAATTTACACTTGAATTTAAATGGTAGAAATGAAAAAAAGTCTTGTAAAATACCGCAGCTTATAGGAAAAAGTGCCAAAAGGGAGAAATCGAGACAAGTCAGCAACTTCCTTAGATTTCCAGAGAATAACCTTTGAATTCATACTAATTAGCTTCAAAGGTCCTGGAAAATTTGACCCCAGCCACTGCCCTGTTGAACTCTGCTAAGCACGAATAGCAATTTAAATCTCTGGTTGGCTGGTGAGGACATGACAAGCCATTTGAAGAATTTCTCATTTACTAAGAAATTTCAGTATGGTACACATGACAGCATTAACTCAATGCCTCCAACAAATTCCCTGTTGTATTTTTATTAACCTTTTAAAATATTATCCTTGATGTTACCAAAATAAGATCCATGGTGCCATGTCATTTGGTATATTTTAGGGTGAATTCTTGCTTCTGTTAGGGCTTTACTTTATGAGTTTGTTTTCATTCTGGTAAGATGCAAAGTTCATCTTATAAATCTGTCTCTAGCATTATCTTTTCACTCAGATCAGAGGTATAAGCATATTTGTCCAACCTTAAGCTTCAGTGGAAATGAGTACCTAGTACAAATGGTATATCTAATGCCAAAGACAGTAGAAATAATGTCAAGCTATGGTCATCGATTCTTTTATTTTTTAGTTGATATTACTGCAAGAAAAGAAATTTACCTCATTCTCTCTAGTTTCTATTTCCTGGAGAGGTTCTTAGCACATAAAACAAAGATTAGTTGTTTTATTACGAACAGACCATTGAAATATACCCTTTACTCTGCCGGCCCATGGATTTTTCCAGAATGTTCAGTAGCAGACACACATATATTGAGGATTGCATTTAGTCATGTTGGAGAACTGAAATATTACAAATTCTTGATTTTGAAGACTACGGGTTGACAAAAGGCCAACTACTACTTCAACTTCAAAGATAATGACAACAGCCGGTATTAATTGCTGCTAAGGACATTAGGCGTATCCCTTATCCCAAGTGAGTCATCTCTTCCTGGTGGGAGCTCTCTCAGGGATATTGCCATGAACAATGTTTTGGATTCTTTATTCTGATTTATGCCAGGGAACACAGTTATAATGATGAGATTTTGATCAGGGCCTGAGCTAGTAGCCTCACTAGCTACTAAGTTCTAATGCCCGTGAGTAATCCACTTAACAATCGAGATAGTATTTTTTACTCTTATCCAGTGGAACAAATTCCCTCCAAATGTATATTGTGGATTCTTTGTGCCTTTGAAAAACCTGGTATACTAAATATAAATATTTCTCTCGGGACAAGATGAGATTTGGCTGAACTGGTATCTATGACTATCCAGGGTTTGTACAGCTATTATCCCTAATGCACCAAGTGGTAATAACTCAGTCTGCTCTGTGCTTTCTAAACCAATCCTCAAAGCTACTCCATCAATTTGTGTGTGTGACTAGTGTGAGTTCCTATCGCTTGCTAAAATCCCATGCTTTTCACTGAATGTAGGTCCCAAAGCAGTAGGTACTGTTTGCTAAATCTACAGAAAGATTTAAAGTATTGGTTATCAATACTCCACAGTTGTTATTGCTAAGGAATGAGATTTTTTTATTGTCAGACTAGTTCTCCTGCAGATCTCAACTGGCAAATTTTGATGGCATTGCTATAGATTTCAGTGCTCTGGGGATTTTTTTTTTCTGTCTCTAATCAACATAACACTCTATAACCCATCACACCTTCAGAATTCCACCTAATGTTTACAATGTGAAAGCGGGCTTTTTATTTTAAAATAGTTCTAGTGGCTTTTTTGATTCTGTGATTAACCTGGTCAGGAAACCTCATAGAAATTAGGATAAGCTCTTACCCCTGAAACTTTACTCCTACTTCTTTATCTTCTCCATAGTAGTAGTTAAGCACATACACGGAGCTATGTAGGCAAATGATTGAATCTTCACTATGTCCAAGGAATTCAAAAGATTAGAAAAAAAAAAAAAGACAGATGTCTGGACTTTATGAGATGGAATAATCCATTTCACCTGGGGAGAGCGGAAGGAGGTGTTTGACTTGGACCTCAAGAATCGTGCCAGAGGCAAAAGATGGAGAAAGACTCAGCTAGAGGTGTAGAGGCCTTTTTTCCCCCGCCAACAGCTGGAGCAAGAGAATGTAGAAAAAGCCCACAGTGACCCCTGGCTAAGTACAGACATGTCCATCAGGCAGCCCACCTCAAAATATCCGTAGGCCCTACCTAACCAATAGGCTATTTGCAACTAGGCACAGTTACCAAAAAAGGGAAAATTTCATGCTTCGCCATACCTCCTCACCGTCCGCCTTTATAAGCAGTCCCCAGCCACTGCCTCCTTGCAGACAGCCTCTCCTCTGCTGTCCTGCCCGCAGCAACCTTGCAGTGTATTTCGCATCCACTGCCTCAGGGCAGACCGTCTCTGCTCTGCTGTCCTGCCTCCTGGTCCCTTGTGGTATAGTCAGTAAACTTCGATCTTCTGCGTTCCGCCTCAGCCTCAGGTGAATTCTTTCACCTCTGGTGCCACTGGCTTCCACCAGATAATGGCCCCACTTTCAGGGGAGTCCCCATCCGATCGGGACAGATACCACATTTAGGGCAATTAATTTGAAAAGACACAGATTCAGGAGAAAGTATGACCTTATACCTTCATGTTAGCAAAAGTTCTCTTTCAGTGTGATTTCAATCTTAAGGCAACAAATATCATTCAGAACTCCCTATTAGGTACATGGATTAAGTGATAAATGTGAAGGATACCATTTTTGTGCTAAAAAAATAAAGAGGCATGATGAGATTGGATTTTATGCCTGAATCATAACTTACTCTGAAGAGTATTTGTATGCCGGAAGAAATATAGAGTCAATATTTCTGAAGTAAGTGTAGGTTTTTGGGGAGGATGAAAGGTCACAACTCCTACTAATGCAGGCATTTAAAAACATCAAAATAGTCCTGTTAGTCCAGAAGAACCATTCACTCAACACTTTTCCCAGATATTATTTTTTATATTAACAGATATATATTTTTTTATATTTGTTATATTAATATAACAAGGAAGACAAATAGTAAATATCCACTCCCTGAAAAATATAATTGGAGCATTGTCTGGACACCACATTGATAACATGTTTGAGATGTCCTTTTCTGTCAATGTGACAAGAAAAGGAATAACATAAAGTAATATCAACTGTTTCATTCTTTTTAATATGAACCGGGTAGCTAAAGTGGTTGGTGTGTGGAGAACAATATGGCTGTATAAAAGTAATTTTATTATTCATTCTAATCTCTACACCAACAAGGGAACTGCCATTGCATTGTTGTTGTAATTACAGCCTTTTGGAAAAGGCAAGGTATTGAAAAGAAATGTAATGTGGCTCCTGCAAAGGAGCCAGAGGACTGTGGTCTTGTACCTTGGTGATCATTCCAGAGATTTATGTTTAGAAGAGGTGCTTTATAATTGTAACATCAACGCAGCTGTTTCTAGTAGGCTCAGATTTCCGGTGAGGTTAATTACTCAACAAAAATTGTCTTTTTCCTGTTTACAAGCGTGTATCTTCATTTGTGTCCACAGCCCTTTCTTATTTCTTCCATGTTGTTAAAACTGATTTTCTTTAACATTCTCCTATGACACAGATCAACAAGGGAATCAGTTCTATTAAAGGAGATCTTTAGAATGAAATCAGCTGTGGAATGTTTTACAAATGTGGTTCAATAAACTCCATATAATTTCAAAAGAAAATGATGCATACAAGAGCATCTTGGGAATTAGCATAAAAACACTGCTTCACTTAGACTCATGCAAGAAGGACCTTTGGGAGAATAGGACTCCTTTTAAACAGCCTGATTGGAAAAAAAAAAAAATCTCTTACTGGGGTTCTAAAGAACACAATTTGCATATTAATAGAAGATTAAAGTGCCCATCAAGTATTCTGAAGCAGTTACTTTCTCTTGTCTATTTTGTTCTTCACATAAACATCTTTCATAATAAAAAGAAACTTGTGCCTTTGCTGCTATTTCAATGAGTCTCCAAGGTTTCCCATTACAATAGGACAGATTTTTTAAATGTCTAAAACCTTTGAATAAAGCTCTTTAGATTTTTATTTATTAACACAATGAAAGGGTTACTTTTAGGAAAAAAATAAAACACTGTAGAAGAAAGGACATAGAAGAAAAAGTTTTTTAAGGAAAACCTCCTCCTCCAAAAAACAGAAAGAAAAAAGAAAGAACACACAACTAATAAATGAATAGATAAAAACTCAAAAACTCTTCTAGTAAATGATACATATTTCAAAAGTGAATTTTAGATGTAGCTCCAATAAAAAGGGGACAGAAAAGTAAAAAGAGACATTTACGTACGGAAAAAAGTCCTGCAGCAATTCTAAGAGAGCTCTGTTGTGACCGAAATACAGTCCTTGCTACATATTTCCCACACTACTTCCTAATAATATGGGGATATTCTTGTAATGAAATGTAGATGTTCTTCCTCATTATACTCCATAAAATTAAAAATTCAGAAATATATTTGAAATAGAAAATGATAAAAATCAACACAAAATTCATGATATAAGAGAATTGCTGCATGTGCCAAGTTTTAGGCAGGAAACAAACAGAATTTATTTATTTAACAAGTAATGTGGGGAGTGAAAATAAGATCGCCCTCTTCCCATCCCCTCCCCCCCCCCCCCCACCAGCCATTTCTGTTTCTTTTGGTTTTATAGCTGCCCTCAAGTTGAAAGACCCGAGAGTGCTTTATCTGGAGTTTGACAAGGAGCAGTCATACTCAGTCATATGGAACACAGATATTTTTTTCATTGATTTTAATATAAACGACTGCTCTTTTTCAGATATAGTCTCTAAGCTGAACAATTTATTTTTTAAAGAATAGCATCTTTCTGTCTCTTCAATTAAGAATGTGTGGGATAAAAGTGAATCGTATGTGGATTAGCTTTTCTCACTCTCTCAGGGTCTTAAATGTGAAATAACCATTTCCATTATTATTAGGCTGGTATTTCCTCTCTATGAATGTATTATATGCACCCTCGGCTTGAAAACGATACTTCTAACAATGGACTTTTCTACGCCTTTTTGGTCTAGCTTTTCTGCTTTTAGTTCCTAGGCCTCTCTAACCCCAATGACAAAGGAGTGCAGAGAAGTGTGGGGACGACAGCGAAGACAGCTTTGGAAAACTCATCTCACATGACGGGCTCTTTTCTCTCGCCCTAAAGATGCTAGCAAATCTCCCTTTCTCGCACACAGCCAGAGCCAGAGCATTCCCTGGCCCCTGCCCCAGCAACTTGCTGCTGCTACCTCTCATGGTCTGGGGATGTTATGAGCAGCAACTCCAAGTTTTGGCTTAACCTCAATGTTCCCCAATATAGTTTTTTTGTTTTTTGGCTCCTTTGCTTTTGCTTGTGTAATTTTAGTCCTCGAACTTTCCTGAAATGTCTACCTGAAATGTCTTACTACTTCGTCTGGATTTGTGATGTGTTTCTCTCACTCTTTCTCTTATTCTCTCCTCTCACTTTTTGATGCATGGTGTTTCCAACCATGTGGAGTTACGAAATAATATAAAATAAAAACTGAGACACCCAGAGAAAGAAGTTTCCCGCAGAGACATGTGTTCCTATCTCTTTCTCTCTTGTCATGAGCTGTGTGGGGAGACTGATATTGTAGACACAATATCAGTATTTTTAAGGGAAGCCTTTTTATAACAAGTGTTCTGGTAAAGAATTCTGAAGACTTCTGAAAACCATTGTTGGGAAGAGGATCTAGCCAGTAAATGTTGGATAGACAGGAAACACAACGACACACCAAAGGTGACCCCTACTTTTTCATAGCTACTCAGTGGCAGTTTTGGATTATTTTAATATAATTATAAATATTATTTTGATAAAAATTCCCCACTATTTCTTTAAGAATTAAGAGCGGATAAATTACAAAATGCAATGTCAGGAAATGGTAGTAACTTGAAGGGGGTCCAAAGGTACAAAATTCCAGTTATAAATTAAATAAGTCACAGGGATGTGATGTACAGCATGGTGACTATAGTTGATAGTACTGTGCTTCATATTTGAAAGTTGCTAAGAAAGTAAATTTTAAAACTTCTCATCATAAGAAAAAAATTTTGTAACTATGTAATGCAACAGATGTTAACTAGACTTATGGTGGTGATCATTTTGTAATATACACAAATATGGAATCATTATGTTGTACACCTGAAACAAATGTAATGTTATATGGCAATTATATCTCAATTCAAAAATGATATAGTAGTAACTCTCTTTGTTGAGGACACTTCTATTTAAAATTTGTTTTAATGCTTATTTGTTTTTGAGAGAAGAGAGAGAGAGCATGAGCAGGAGAGGGGCAGAGAGGGGGGGGGGGGACACATACCTTGAAGTGGGCTCCAGGCTCTGCACCATCAGTACAGAGACTGAGGTAGCCCTTGAACTCATACATGACCTGAGCCGAAGTCAGATGCTCAAACAGCTCAACTACCCAAGCGCCTCTAGGACACTTTTGTTTTAAAAAGACAACCATGTTCGATATAATTATTTTGGAAAACATCTCAAACGACCTCCAATCACCAAGAATTTGGTTTGCATCTTGTTTGGATTGAATTCAGGTTAATTACTTCCATTGACTCGAAATTCCCATTCTTTACCTTTCAAAACATTATTTTGTCCTATGTTCTTCCTTTCTGATTGCTTTTTATTTTTCTTAACTTTTTGTATCTATTACTAAGAGAACAATGATTACTGCTAACATTAGCTACTGTTTATTGAGCAATTCCCACCATTGTCAAGATACTCTAACACCTTATGAGAAAACTGCATTATTGACAGTTTAAATAACTTAACGAAGGCCACATGGGTGGTAAGTGACAGACTAGCACTCAGGTCTGTATGACTCCTGAAGTTCACCTTCTTAACCAGCATGCCATAATAAGGTGTCTACCACTTCAACTGCAGCCTACCTGGTAATTAATGGGGTTCTCTGAGGCTCTCTTCTACCCTTTCTTATATTCTTATGCTTCATTATCCCTAGGTAATTTCATGCATTCAGTGATTTGAACTCTTCCCAAAATATTGCTGGCTTCCAAATCTACAGTTTTACCAGAATTATCATATGTACTCCATGCCAGTTTTCTTGCCCACTGGGCACATTTACCCAGATGTTCCCCAAACCTAAACAAAAAACTATCTCCAGGAGTTTAAAATTCTGTGTTTAAAATTCACTACTCTTTCTGAATTTCTTAATTAAAAAAGTAGCAATCATGTTTATCTAAGTCAATTCCTTCATTTTCCCTTTCCATTCCCTTCAGTCCAATAGATTACCAAATCTTACAAATGCTTCTCACTATTTCCTACTATATATTATCTAGTTCTCCCTCCTACATTCACTTTTCTGATTCTGGTTCTCTTTATTGCAAGACTGGTCTTCTTAATAGTTTTTGTTTTTTAAGTGGGTTCCACACCCACCATGAGACTTGAACTTACTACCTCAAGATCAAGAGGTGCATGCTCTCCTGACTGAGCCAGCCAGGCACCCCTTCTTAATAGTTTTAGTGCTATAGTATGAAGCTATGTATAATATTGTAGAAAATATGGAAAATGAAAAAATCAAAGAGTAGAAATCTGAAATTACTTATAACCTTGTTATACAAAGAAAATTACTAGGCATATTCAGTTCTTCTAGCACTTGCTGTTGTTGCACATTAAAAATAAAGGTTCCTCCTTTACATCCCAGTATATAATTTTCTTTTACTTAATATGTCATTAACAATTTGCCCAAAATAATATTTTTCTGCTACAATGTCTGCTTGAGATTTCAATATAAGTTTGCTGCATAATTTGACCAGTCTTCTATTGTTAGATAGAGAAAATGTTGATGCATCTTCATGCATTTGAATCATAGTGCGTGTTTTTTACTCTTTTTAGGATATATCTGCTAAGTGATTAGCATGTTTATATTTTTTAATAAAATATATTCTTTAAATGTTCCTTTTTAATGTTTATTTATTTTGAGAGAGCAAGAGAGAACATGAATGTGAGTTGGGGAGAGGTAGAGAGATATGAAAAGAGAGAATCCCAAGCAGGCTGTACACAGTCAGTGCACAGCCTGATGTGGGGCTTTATCTCCCCAACCGTGAGATCATGATCTGATCCAAAATCAAGAGTTGGACACTTAACTGACTGAGACACCTAGGCTCCCCAAATAAAATATATTCTTACAATAAAAGCAATGGACTTTGATTTTGAATAAATGAGGAAATAAATATAAGTAAGAAACAAGAATAGAATTTTTAAAAATGTTTATTTACTTTGAGTGAGGATATGCGTGAGAGAGTGGGGGAGCGGTAGAGAGAGAGCGAGACAGAGAATCCCAAGCAGGCTCTGGGCTGTCAGCACAGAGTTTGATGTAGGGCTGGAACTCATAAACTATGATATTATGACCTGACTCAGGCATCCTAAGAATACAATTCTTATTATCACATCATCCATGAAAAACAATTTATATTTGGCACATCTAGTTTTGTAAATTTTATATCTGTATATATCACAAATGAAGTCATTCTGTATATGCTGTTTTTAAAATTCTTTTTCACTTCTCTATATAACTTTGTGCAAGAAATATTAGTTTATAAGATGATTTGTAATGACTAAAGAGCACGTAATTGTGTAGCCTCTTCTTTAATAAATTACCTAGTGCTGAACATTAAGGATGTTTGCAAATTCAAATTGCTATAGTAACATTGTTAATACCCAGATCGTTGCAGATAAATTTGTGCTACTTCTCTTCATTATTTTTTTAAAATAATTTCTGTTCTTAGAATCATTGAGTCAAAAGATTAAAATATTTTTTAAGACTTCTGATAAATATTTTCAATTTTACCTATAAAATATTTTGAATAATTTATTTCAGCAATATGAGGGAGTATTTTTCTGCTCTGTAACAAAACTGATTTATTTCTTTTCTTTCAAATTTTCCTTTTTTAACCAAATATATTAAGAAAACATTTCTGTAATTTAAAATTTGATTGATTTCTTACTAATCCAGTCAAACATTTTCCACATGGAAATGGGCTAACAGTATTTTTTCTTTTGTTCTAATGGGTTGTGTTTATTCTTTAAAAGTTGTAGTTGAACGTGCTTTTTAAAAAATGCACTATGAAATGAGTGCTATTTAAAATACATAGTACAAATATTTTTTCCATGTTTGTCTTTCTGGAATTCAGGACATGCTACCCCAAAATATGATATCTTGGTATGTTGGATATTTTAAGCTGAAGAAGTTTGAGAAAATGGCAGAAGCAGGAAGGACATTCTAACCTTTCCTCATCTCTCTACCTTGAAATAGGTAATAAACCCTCCAAGGAGGAGAGGTGCCTCCTATTGGTGTCTTCCAAGACAAGGGACACCTAGAAGAATCCTAACCAACTGGCCTTGCTGTTTCCCTCATATTCCTTAAGCTATCATATTTCTATATGACTGCCTATTCTTCATCAAAACTAGCCTAAAATACTCAGGTCTAACTGTTTCTTTGGGTCTTCATTTTCTTATGAAAAGTCATATGTCATGTAAAACTTATACAGAGTAAATGTGTTTGCCTTTTTGTTAATCTTTCTTTGTCATTTTATCTAACCACCCATGGACCTTAAAGGGTAGAGAAAAACTTTTTCCACCCATATAGTCTCAAGTTTCTTAATTTTGCAGATGTCTTTGATAATGTTGATTAACTAAAAATATTATCAGTCAAATCAATCTATTTTCAATTTGCTTTTTTCTTTGTTTTTCTATCCATAATGTCTATTTCCTCCAAACCAAATAAATAAATACTCACATTTTCCCTTTTTACCTTTATGGCTTAAAATGTATAAAATGTTCATCAAAGTGTTATAAGAAAGCAAAAGATAGTGAAGACCTTGATGTTAGGCCTTATTTACAAGCTAACAAGTTAGCCCACTCTAGTTTCAAGGATGTTGGCAGGAGACCTCTGGGTCAGAGATGAAGAACAATATATTGCTCACAGCAACAGTAGTGGTCAGGGTCGTAGCATTATTTTTGTGCCCGGCAAGTGATCTTTGATGTCCCTTGGGCAACACAAAGAGAGGGAGATGATACCTATTTATGCTATTGGTTGAACTGCAGGAAAAGAAATCTGAGTGTAGGGAATATGAGTCTTTTATGATGGGCAATAATTGAGCTTGCCCCTCGCTGTGAACGGAGACATTATATCTTCCCCGGCAGTAAGCAAACCTGCCCTTTATATGGGAGATACTACTTATATTCCAAGGCTGTTTGTTATACAAACACCTTTTAAAGGATTGATTGGAACAAAGGTCAGCCAATACCTTACTTGAAAGATTAGTTGAAATATGAGTGACCCAAGGAAGATTGTCTCCGAATGAAAGAAAATGTGTTAATCAACAGCTACATAATGGGTTATAATGAAAAACAAAATCTATTCTACCACTTTTGTCTCCAGATCCCATCTTCAAACAGAATCATTGTGGTCATTTTTGTTAACTTTAGTTTTTCTCATAGTTACTCCTATAGTGCCAAATAGTATCATTACATTGTGTATTAACTTGTCAGTAACAAACTGACAAATCCTAATTGATTAAAAAATCAATTTTTCCTTTCTAACATTTTTATGCCTTTGTTTCTTTTTGTTGCCCTATTGCAATAACTATGACCTCTACTCCAGTGTTAAATAGATGTGACATGAATGCATACTTTGTTTTGTCCTCATTTGTAGGATGGAAATATTCAAGATATAAACATTAATATGAAGCTAACTGCAGCTAATAGGTGTTAAATTTGTCAAATGTTTTTTCTTCATATGTAGAGATGATAGTGTGATTTCTTTTCTTTATTATTATTATCTTAAAGTGTATTTATTTTGAAAGAGAGAAGGAAAGCACACACGAGCAGGGGAGGAGCAGAGAGAGAGAGGAAGAGAGAGAAACCCATTCAGGCTCTATCTGTTAGTGCAGAGCTGAACGTGAGACTCTATCCCATAAACTGTGAGATTCTGACCTGAGCCAAAATCAAGAGTCAGATGCTTAACCAATGGAAGCACCTAGGAGCCCTTTATTAGTTTCTTAAACAATGAAGAATTACATTGATTTTCAAATGTTGAACCAATCTTCATTCCAGGGGTAAATCCCACTGGTCTTATTATATTATCATTTATCTATTTCTGGATTGATTTTCTAAACCATTGCTGAGCATTTAACTTTCTTTTCTTATAATGTATTTGTTAGGTGTTGATATCAGGACTAGAACATGTTGAGAACTATTTATTTCTCATAGTTCTTTGATTACTCTTAATAAATTTTTGATAGTAGTTATCAATAAAATTATTTAGGCTTGAAGTTCCCATTTAGGAAAGTTATTTTAAACTATGAATTTAATTTCTTTAATTAGCATAAGGACATTCAGACTTTTCATTTATTTTGATGTCAATTGTTTCTAGCAGAACATAATTGATTTCATCTAAGTTTTTAATTTGCATGAAACTATAGCATGTCATTATTACTCGTTCATTTTAATATTGGCAATTTGTTTTTTTTTTCTGTTCTTTTTCTCTTATTTATGTTTAGCTATATCGTGTGGTTTGTTTTTCTCTCTTCATGGATGTGTGTGAGAGCTTATTTTCAGAATATTTTCCACCTTTGTTAATTTTGTCAGATTTAGCAAATGCTGAACCAAATGCCCAGTTAAAGTAGAAGTACGACACAAATAAATTTGTCTTTTATCTTGGTTTTCTGATTTAACATGCAATATTTAGAATATATTTACCCATTGTTTATTTAAAATCCACATATAACTAGGCATCCTGTATTTTTTCTGGTGAATATGTAGAGTTTTCTTGTGAGGCTCGGGTATAAGATGGCCTTACAGAGAAATTTTTTATGGGATACTGATGGAGATTTATGGGATTCAAAATTCCCAAATTTTAAAAGTGTTTTATTTATTTTTGAGAGAGAGAGAGAGAGAGAGAGAGAGCGAGCATGAACAGGGGAGGGTCAGAGAGAGAGGGAGATACAGAATCTGAAACAGGCTCCAGACTCTGAGCTAGCTGTCAGCACAGAGCTGACGCGGGGCTCGAACCCATGAACTGTGGGATCATGACCTGAGCCGAAGTCGGACGCTTAACCAACTGAGCCACCCTGGTGTCCCTTCTATTCAGCATTTCTATTTATTTGGTAAGAAAAACCTGATCAACGCCAGACTATTATATGCTCTTGTTTATTTTTCTAAGCTTTGGTTTTATTATTATTAGACATAATAGAAGTACTTTCCTTATAAAGCTGTCAATATTAACAGGATAATTCATACATGAAAGTCATATAATATATTGCCTGGCACAAGCAATGTAACTGATAAATTAATAAGGTTTCCCTTACACTCTTAAGTTTTCTTCTGTTCAATTCAATTTTCTCTTTCAATACCTTTGCAATTTTTAATTCTGCTTGGCATCATTAGTTTTCTTGTGTTATTACCACATTTCATTCAGTTTTGTTCAAAAAATTCCTTTGCCCTTCAGCTTGTTGTCTCTTTATATTTTATAGTTTGTCTTTGTTTCAGAGAGCAAATATTTTCTTGAATTTAAAAGAGCATGAACAGATGCTATCTGAAATTTGCTTCCTTAGTAAATATTTTCTAAAAGGAGATTCTCTTTCTTTTTAGTGCTATACTTTCTCCTTTTTTCCCTATGTTTTTTATTTGTTACAAAAAATTCTACTCATCTGTGGGTGGATTTAATTGCTCTTTATTTATTCTTGTTTTTGGAAGAGTGCCTCCATGGCTGGTAAATGCACCAAAAGAGAATATCTGGATTCTTGTTGGATCACTGTAGTGTTCTCCAGGACCTGTTAGAATGACCTCAGCTATTAATAGAACTGCATGCCAGTTCTATGACTTAGCAACATCTGGAGAGAGTATGGGTTCTCTCAGAAGAATACATTTGCCTCTCTGTTCGAGCTTCTTTCCTAATCATTGAAGCCCTATAGCTGTATATTCACAGTTAGTTTTCTGTTGGCTTGATCTTCTTTCTAGGCTTCTGTTTTTTGCAATACCAATACAAAGCTCCTCTATGCAGTTGCCTCTATCTATCTGTTTATGCAAACTTGGCTGCACCGCTTTCCCCTACAAAAAGTGGGAGACATTATGTGTTCAAAGTCAACGATTACAATTTATTAGACTTCCATGAAGAATAGATCACACAACTAGGCATCAAATAAAGTAAATACATTTTTTTCTATTTGTTATATGCTTTCATTTCATTAATGTGTTAAGACAAGTTGATTGATGTAAATATTAACATAAACTACATTTTTTATAGTGTCTACTAACTTGTCTCATCCTATTTGCTTTGACTTTTTATCTATCTAGCTCATAAAACTAAAAGTATCCACAGAACAGGGTAAAAAGGGCTGACAGCATGTTAATGACAATGCTATGACTTTCTACTATCTGAAGTCAATTCCCACGTGGGAATCTTCAGTCTTTAATTTCCCAAGTAACAGTTTAGATAGAGAAATACTGTGCTCTTCTTTTGGCACCTTTTAATATATTTCTTGATTTAAATTTAATTTTTCTCCTTTCTGTCACTCTTTCTAGACATATGTTAAATCATCCCATTAAAGGAGACTAATGCCATTATTTAAACATTTTAAAATTACATTTAAATCAATTCAATATCTGTATTGCGTCAATTTTATCTCACTATTTTGATCATGCCAAATAATACTGTTAATGATAGGACTATGGAACTAGAGATATAGAAAGGTTTCACTTGTATAGCCGACATATTTTCTTCACTGAAATTTATTTTTAAGGTATCTTGATGTCAATATAACAATATAATAAGTAAAAATATGTAGAATTTTTAAATATACAGAATATCACAAAGAAGAAATTTCTGTCCATAATTCTTCATACCAGTGGTTGTCATCTTCATATAGCAATTTCAACTATTTCCCGTGAACAGGGATAAATTTATATTTTGCAGAAAATTAGAGAATCATATAATATTTTAACATAACCTGGTTATTACACTAATAAGATACTATAAATATTTTCTATGTCATTGAGCATTTCTTTTTTGACATTATTTTAAATGGAAGCTTGGTGTTTCATTTAACTAATTCCATATTGAGGATATTTTAGGCTCTCTCCATATTTTCCCCATTTTAACAAAATTGTCATGGACACTGTTTTTTAAACACAGATGTTATTCTTTCTTTAGGGTAAATTTCTCAAGATGGAATTGCTGGATCAAAGAAGATGTGCACATATAAAGCTTTTTGTATACACTGTTTCATTTCCCCACTGGAAGGGTGCATCAGTGTATATTCCTACCAGCGGCCTAGTGCCAATTTTTAAAAGTACACTGTGATCTTTTCAATGTAGACAATGATGCTAAAGAATTGAGAGCTGCTCTTTGGTAAATTCACAAGGAAATATCTGAGTTGGATAAGAAGAAATTCCTCTTTTCCAACCATATTTTCATTCCTACTAAGAATGGGGAGCATTAATACAGGGAAGTCATACAATATATTGCTTGGCACAAACAATGTAACTGATAAATTAACAAGGTTTGTCTTACACTCTAAAGTTTTCTATTCAATTCAATTTTCTCTTTCAATACCTTTTGCGATTTTTAATTCCGCTTGGCATCATTAGTTTTCTTATGCTATTACCACATTTCATTCGGTTTTGTTCAAAAAATTCTTTTGCCCTTCAGCTAGTTGTCTTTTTATGTTTTATAGTTTGTCTTTTATTTAGAGAGCAAATATTTTCTTGAATTTAAAAGAGCATGAGCAGATGCTACCTTATTTCATTTGTTCTGCTTTGTGTACCTCACAGTACTTGCATTTGGGAGATATACAGAAGTATATGATATTGCCTCTTCCCTTATAAGATCAATCAGTGAAATAAATGTATACCTGCAATATGCTAGACAATAATGTACATCAATATTTGATTAAAGTCTAATTTATTTTCTTTTTAACAATTTTTTAAAATATTTATTTTTGAGAAAGTCAGAGAGACAGAGTGCGAGCAGGCAAGGAGCCGACAGAGAGGGAGACACAGAATCCGAAGCAGACTTCAGGCTCTGAGCTGTCAGCACAGAGCTAGATGTGGGGCTTAAACCCATGAACTGTGAGATCATGACCTGAACTGAAATTGGATGCTTTACCAACTGAGTCACCCAGGCATCCCAAAGCCTAATTTATTTTCTAACATTAACATTATATGAATTCTAGCATATCAAAAGATTCTTGTGGCACAGAGTGAGTAGACAAATGCAGAGGGGTTGTGCTATGAGATTTTAATTGGACCTTGAGGGCTGAATTGATTTGAATAGGCTTCATGAGGTGAGCTTAGTATGAGCAAATCTTCAAACTGGAAAAAGAAAGGCACATTCAGGAAATGTAGGAAAAGAAAGAAAAACACTAACAAATACAGATTTCCTAATATGTGTTAATATCTACTCCAAGGACTTCATTCAAAACAACCGTATTAGTATTATTATTCTCATCTTACTAGATCTCAGGGAGGTTTAATTACTTTCTTGCCCAAGCATATCTGCTTATGACGTACAAAGGGCTATCCAAACAAAAGTTTTGCCTTAACTTTTGCCCAGTTGGTATGTGATTAGATGTGTGGTTTTAGTACTGACTTTCTTTTTCAGAGCCATCTAGTTTGAGTTTTTCTGTTCATGGCAGAGGTTAGTAATTCCAATATCGCAGTACTTAAATAAAAGGTCATATCAGTTAAAGTACAAAATATTATAGGAGACATGTCGTATCCTTTACATAAATATTAAGATACCAGCTGTGGCCTTGGGGATTTTGGGGTTTCTTAGAGCAGTTAGTGCTTCTTGTGTCACAGCTAAATAGTCATCCTGAGTCTGGCATCCAGGCATCTGAATGGTGCCAAGGTTAGGAAATCAGAAATTGGTGCTATAGTGCTAAGGTGACATGTCTCTGTAGAAGTGGGAGATAACAATCAGATACTTTATTTGTATCATATTTACAATTTCAGGAAAACTAGCAGCACCTTCAACAATACCCAAATCATGGAAAGAGCCTAAATGTCCAATAACTGACGAATGGATCAAGATGTGGTTTATCTATACGATGGAATACTACATGGCAATGAGAAAGAATGAAATCTGGCCATTTGTAGCAATGTGGATGGAACTTGAGGGTGTTTTGCTGAGCAAAATAAGTCAGGCAGAGAAAGACAGATACCATATGTTTTCAGTTATAAATGGATCAGGAGAAACTTAACAGAAGACCATGGGGAAGGGGAAGGGGAAAAAGTTGAGGAGAGGGAGGGAGGCAAACCATGAGAGACACTTGAATACTGATAACAAACTGAGGGATGATGGGAGTGGGGGAGAGGGAAAAGGGGGTGATGGACATGGAGAAGGGCACTTGTTGGGATGAGCACTGGGTGTTATATGGAAACCAACCTGACAATAAACTATAAAAGAAAAAAATAATTTAGGAAAACTAGAAGGTTGTCACTACGACCATTGGCAAAGTAAGCATTCATCATTCTAAGTGTGTGATATAATTATGCCTCACATCATGAGGAAGAAATCAAGTGGAGGGACAGTCAGCAGTTGGCTTGACTTCAGGCAGCGGTGCAAGTCTAGATTAGTTGTTTTCATTGCAAGAAGAGCCAGGACATTTTCTCCCAATTAAAGTGTCAAGTGCAGGGTAGATGAGCTACCTATTAATCAGAACAAAATCCATGTGTATAGAAACAAGTTAGGTTACAAATGATGCGAGAATCACAAAACTATTTCTAGTATAAATCAGGATGTTCAAACCCCAGTATATTTAAGGTTATGCCATACTCCTACCCACTAGGCTTTCTGTGAGTAGACCAGCCTGACTTGTACAAAATGTATGAGAATTAAGGGAGATAATGTTGGCAAGTTAAGCCAAGACCAAATTATGGAGACCTTAACAATAGAAACTGTCAAGCCAAGAACGTGAAATTTTGCAGAACCCTCTCTTAGGTTTAATCTCACACTGCACTATTTCCAACTTGCTTGATCATAAGAATCATATAGAGTGCTTTTTAAATGGATTCCTTGGCTCCTTTCTGCAAATTCTGATTCAGACAGTCTGGGAAGGACCCTGGAGTCTGAACCGTTAATGTGAATTCTGTTATTCCTTGGAGAGTATGTTTGAACAATCTGCTAAGTGTCTCTCATGAGAATATGCTCCCTCTTCTATTCAGATAAGGACTCATTTATTGAACACTTCCTGTGAGGAGGTGTTATGGGAGATTCAGGGAGGAATAAAGTTGAATCCTCAACTTAAAGAAGTTTCCTTTGTAAGTGAAAGATACTTCTGGCGTCTCTCTGAACTACTTGTAATTAAACAGCCATCTTATTAAGGGACCTCATTTTGATTTGATTTTTCTGATTTACAAAAGAAATGCATTTAAAAGAACTGATTACTATGCACTTTTTTTAACTTGGTTAAAAAAAGATTTAGGGTGTCTCTTTTCTTGGTTTTGTGTGTTTTCTATATTTAATCTGGAATTACATTGTACTGAAAATAAATTACTTTTATTAAATACATAATCATAATATTTATGTTTCTATGTTAGTTTTGGATTTGAGATACGTAATTCTCTGAATTATTAAAGAAAGGCTTAATTTCATCCAGAAATGGAAAGTTTCCATTGTTTATCTGTTCAACCAAGCTACTAGATGTTCAAAACCTCAGTTTGGGAGGTACTTTAGAAAGTGAGAAATATTTGAATTTTAAAATCAAAATCTTGGCACCTAAGTTCTTAACTCTTGATTATATAGAAAACATATAGAATTCAAACCTCTGTGTTTTCGTGTAAGCTCAACCCTATAAATGTATCATAGCCCTGGATTTCCACAGAGAGTATTCTCTGGGGGCATTCCCACCAAACTAAAAAGAATTCCCAAATGGAATACAAGTCACCATTAAGATTGTGTCCACACATGCAAAGTCAGATTGAAAATTGTGGTAATTATATGAATATTCCAAGCCCCAAATAGCTTTGCTTGAAATATTCAGATAATTGAGGCAATAAACATAGATTCTAGTAATTAGAAGGGACTCACAAATCCTCTAATCTGCCTCATTTCATAGAGGAAAAGCTGACAGCTACTTTTTTTAATTATAAGCCAAAAATATTTCTTTGCCTGAATTTATAGCCACCTTATGTAAAACTTCTTTTAAACTTGAATTATTCAGATAATTTTCTCACTTTTTACTTCATTTTGCTTAAGGTCTTGGCCCTAACTCCCACTTTTACATCTGATATCAACAGCTTCTCTTGGGTGTCTGCAGCCTGAATTGAGAACACTGCTTTTCTATCTTGAGCAACTCTGAAGCTTGGATTAGGCACAACTGAGTACACTGGGTCATGTGATTCAGATCCCTGGGTGTTAACATCCTACCTTTGAAACTTGTTATATTCTCAGCATTCACCTTCACTCTCCTGATTTGAGCACCTTCCAGTTTATTCTTCACTATTGGCTTTTCTGTTCAATTTAGTTCAGTCTAATGTTCTTCTGATTTTTTTTCTTTCTAAAGGACAATAACTAATGCTCTAATTTAGAGGACTCAAGTACCATTTTTGCCCATTCTTCATCAGAGATTGCACTATTCAAGTACTTTGCTTTCTTTAGATGAATGCCCTAATTTGTTCCTGTTATACAGACGGGAAAATCTTAGTTCTATATTAAAAGGTCTCATCACCAGCCTCAGACACCTTGGAATATGGAATAGGAAGAAAGCAGCACTGAATGAATAAATGGCCTCTGACTTTAGGAATGAAAACCTGCAAAATAGATGTTTGAAATTAACATTTCTGAGTAGATAATCAAAGGGAAACTAAATCATACTTGTGTGTCCAAAAATGGCTAAACTTGAAATTGCAATTAGTTAAAGGAGTATTTAAGGATATGAAGGAGTATTTGAAAGACAAAAGATGTTGATAAGTTAATGTAGTCAAGGTTTAAGAAACACTTTGTAAACAGAAAACCAAAGAAGTTTGGAGGTACACAAGTTGTATTTTAAATGATTAAAATTGATTTTCTTGGCATCAAATTTAGCACAAGAATGAAATAACCTTTTGTTTACCATTAGAATATAATGTGAAAATTCAACCATGTCTGGCTAAGAACAAATTCAAATATATTTCACCTGATAATTTAGGGTAGGCTTGTTTCATTAAATATACATAGGAACTAAGAAAATTTAGAGCTTTTCTCAGTCATTTCCAGTCTTAGAGGCAGATCATTCAGTTACATTGAAGGATCAATTATACTTCATTCTAGAGGAGGAAAAGAATATTAACTATTCTTTTTTGTTTGTGTAACATATTTAGAAGATGGGAGCTATTAAAATCATATGCCTAATATTTGGTATAGCTCATTTCCCCCCTCCTTTTAAAATTGAGATATATTTGCCATAAAGCAAAATGCACAGAACTTAAGTGTACAATATAATAAGATTTTTTTGTGTGTGTGCAAATACAGACATCATGTAAGCCACATCTCTATCAAGGCACAGTATATTTTCATCACCCAAGAAAATTCTTATCTTGTCTTACCTCTTTTCTACTCAATCAGCCTCTCCAGCCCAAAGAGGCAATCACTGTTTTGATTTTTATCATCATAGGTTAATTAGCTGTTGTGTAACTTTATATAAATGAAATCTTATGGTACATGCTCTTTGTATCTGGCTTCCTTCATGTGGTTGTGAGTACCAAGTTGCATATTTTTATTGCTGAGTAGCTGTCCTGTGAATACACTACAATTTGTGGATGGGCATTTAAGAAAACAAAACAAACTTGAGTTTTTATGAATAAAGATTCTATGATTATTTATATCTGTCTTGTTGGTTATGAATATTAGGTTTATTTCTTTGGGGTAAGTTGCTGGGAGTGAAATTACTGAGTCTTATGGTAGGTGTGTGTTTAATTTTGTAAGAAACTTCTACATAGTTTTCCAGCATGGTTGCACCATTTTTAGTGTCTACCAACAATGTTAAAGAGTTTCATTCCTCTTCATCCCTGCCAAATCTTGTGTTCTAAGTGGTTTAATAGCTATTCTAGTGAGTATATAGGGTCATCTGACTATGGTTTAAATTTGCATTTCCCTGATGTCTAGCTATTTTTTTTTGGTCTTTAATTATTATTAAGTTGTTGAAATTATATATTCTGGATAAGAGTCCTTCTCCAAATACATGTTTTGAAAATAATTTTCCTAACCTGCGACTTGCCTTTGACTTTGATGGGAAGTTTTAAATTTTGGTGCAGCCCATTTTACCAACTGTTTCCTTTTATTGTTAGGGTTCTCTGTATTTTCTCTAAAAAACAGATAGCCTAGGTCCTGAAGTTATTTTCTTTTGCTTCCTTCCCCGAAGTATGAGAGTTTCAGCTTAGTGTTAGTCTTATTTTACATTTTTCCAAGCACTAATTTGCTAAAAAGTTTTCTTTCTCCATTACATTACTTTGACATATCTGGCAAAGATCAAATACTTTCATAAGGAAATTATGTAGGTCTATCCTGGAGTTTGATTTTGGTTCCTTTTATTTTTGGTCTCTCCTTAACCCAATACCATACTGATTTGATCACTATAGCTTTGTTTTAGTAAGCATTGAAATTAGGTTGTGTAAAACCTCCAACTTGTTCTTTTTTTTTCAAGATTGGCTTTTTTTCCCCCTCCATATCCTTTGCATTTCCATATACTTTAGAAACAGCTTGTCAATCATGTAAAAACATCTGCTGGGTTGCTGACTGAAATGGTAATGTACCTACAGATCAACTGGGTAGAATTGCTTGCCATCTTAACAATACTCAGTCTCTAATGCATGGCATATCTCTTCATTTATTTTGATCTTTATTTTTGTCATCATTGTTTTATAAATTTAGTATTGAAGTCTTGCATAACTTTCATTGGATTTATTTCTCCCTGCATGTATGTGTAAATTTGCTGCTAGTTATTACAATGTTTTTAATATTTTATTTTCCAACTGTTTGCTACTAAAATAGAATTGATTTTAATTTTTTTAATGTTTATTTATTTTTGAGAGAGAGACAGACAGAGCATGAGTGGGGGTGGGTCAGAGAGAAAAGGAGACACAGAATCTGAAGCAGGGTCCAGGCTCTGAGCTGTCAGCACAGAGCCCAATGCAGAGCTCAAACTCACAAACTGTGAGATCATGACCTGAGTCAGATGCTTAACCAACAGAGCCACCCAGGTGTCCCACAGAATTCATTTTTAAAATATTGGCATACTGATGATTTTGTTAAATTTATTGGTTCTAGTTTTTTTTTTTTTTTATGATCTAGAATTTTGGGGGCACCTGGGTGGCTCAGTTGGTTAAGTGTTCAACTCTTGATATTGGCTCAGGTCATGATCTCACAGGTTTGTGGATTTGAGCCTTGGGCTCTCCCCTGGCAGTACAGAACCTGCTTGGGATTCTGTCTGTTTCTCTTTCTCTTTGCTCTTCCTCCACTTGCGTGGTTTCTATCTCTCTCTCAAAAAACATTACTTAGAATTTTTTATGTCAACAACCTTATTGTCTCTGAGCGAAAAGAATTTTACTTCTTCCTTTCAAATGCTATGCTTTTATTAATGGTCTTTATTGCATTGCGAGCTCAATCTGGTAGATTATTACATAGAAGTAGTATATGTGAATATCTTTGCCTTTTCTCTATCTTATGAAGAATATAAGGAATATTTCACCATTAAGTGTGGTGCCAACTTGAGATTTTCACTGATACCTTTCATCTGACTGAGGAGGTTTCCTTCTATTTCTGGCTTGCTGAGAGTTTTAATCATTAATTGTTGCTATACTGTTGTATATTGGTAAGTCGTTTTTCTGTACTAGTTGAGATGAGCATTTTTTTTCCTTTATTCTGTTAAGGCAATAAATTATTTTAATTGATTAATTGACTTTTGCATATTGAACTTTGTACTTCTGAGATTAACCCCACTTTGTTGTATGATGCTATCCTTTTTATATGTTGCTGAATTATTTTTGCTAATATTGTATCAAGACTTTTTGTGTCTATGCTCATTTTCATGTAAGTGCTTGTCACTTTATGGCACCAGGATTCTGATTTTCTGAAGCATTCATTCATCTTCTATATTTTGAAATAGTTAAAGCATTAGTATTATTTTTTTCACTAAATGCTTGATATAATTCACCTGTTAAAGATTTATGCCCTGGAAATCTCCCTGTAGAAATGCTTTAATTATATAGATACTTTTAATACAAATGTAGGAATATACAGATTTTCTATTTTTTTCTTGTGTCAGTTTAGATAATTTGTATCTTTCAAAGAATATGTCCACTTCCTTTTCTCTCTCAAATTTGTTGGCATAAACTTGTTCAAAAATACCCTTATTATCTGTTTAATATCTCTATTATTATATTGATGGTTCCTTTATCATTTCTATTATTGATAATTCATGTTTTCTTTTAGTGTCAGTTTAGCTAGAGGTATTATCAGGTCGATAAATCAATTCTAAAACAAACTTTTGTTTTTATATATTCTGTCTGCACATCTTCCATTATTTTGATTTCTGCTGTTTTAATTATTTGCTTCATTTCTATTTTTATTTTACTTTTATTACTTTGCCTTTATTTTACATGTTTATTTACTTCATTTTTTCCACTTACTTTGAGTTGCTTTTCTTTTCATACTTTTTGAGGTAGAAACATTGATTTAAAGTCTTTATTCTTTTGTAACACATTTTCTATATTTTCCCAAGTTCTGCCGTTCTGTGTGCATCCCACAGGTTTTTGTTTTTTAATTTTTAAATTACTATTAATTTTGAAACATCTTTTAATTTACTTTGGAAATTTTTTCTCTGATCCATAAATTATTTAGCAGGTTTTTTAAAAAAGTCCCCAAACATTTGGAATTTTCAAATATATTTTTGTTCTTCATTTCTGTTTAATTCCATTGAGTCAGAGAAAATGCTCTAAGATTTCAATCCTTTAAAATATATTGAAACTTGTTTTGTGGGCCTGCTTATGGTCTATGTTACTGAATGCTTCATGGGGACTTAAAAGGAATGTGTATCCTATATCAGCTAAGAATTGTCTATATCAATTAGGTCAGATTAACTGGTAATGTTTTTCATGTTTTATATCCCTACTTTTTTGTCTACTAATTCTGTTAGTTAATGACAAAAGAATATTAAAATCTATCACTATAATTTGGATTTATCTGTTTCCCCTTTCATTTCTTTTAGATTTGTTGCTTCAAATTCAAGTAACACAGGCTGTGTTATTGTGCATATATGATGAGGATGACTGTTTTTATGGTGAATTACATTCTTTTATCATTAATGTTGGTAACCTTGAACTCTATTTGCCTGATAGTACTCTAGCTTCTCCAGCTTTTTTATGCTTGTAGCCTATATCATATATCTCCTATCATTCTTTTATTTTCAGTATCCATCATGACAATTTCTGTGTCTTTTTTTTAATGTTTATTTTTGAGAGGGAAAGTGTGCATGCATGTGCACACATATGCACATAGGGGAAGGGCAGAGAGACAAAGCATCCTTAGGTTCTGAAGCAGGTTCTGCACTGACAGCAGAGAGCCTGATGAGAGGCTGGAAGCCACAAGCTGTGAGATCATGTCTTGAGCTGAAGTCTGTCACTTAACCAACTGAGCCACCCAGGTGCCTAACCATTTCGATCTCTTAACTGGAGTGTTTTATTAATTTATATTACTGTAATTTTACTTTTTTATTTATTTTATTTTTAAAGTTTATTGTTTTGAGAGAGAGAGAGAACATGTATGAGTACATGTGCGCATGTGAGCAGGGGAGAGGCAGAGAGTGAGAGACAGAGAGAGAGAAATATCCCAAGCAGGATCTGAACTGTCAGTATAGAGACCAACCTGGGAATCGATCCCAGAACTGTGAGATCATGACCTGAGTCAAGATCAAGAGTTGGACACCTAATTGATGAAAGCCGCCCAAGCGCCCCTATATTACTGTAATTTAAGTATGGTTAGATTTAAGTCTACTAGCTTCTATTTATTTTGTCTTTGTCCAGTTTGATCTTTGTTACCATTTCCTCCTTCATTGTTTTTCTTTTCTGAATTTATTGATTTCTTTTTAATAGTCCATTTGTGTTATAAACCTCACCACATGATTTTTATTCTTGTTTTGAACAATCTAATTAAAAAATTTGTTTACTCTCAAAAATTTATTTTTGAGAGAGAAGGAGACACAGAATTGGAAGCAGGCTCCAGGCTGTCAGCACAGAGCCCAACGTGGGGCTTGAACTCAGCAATGGTGAGATCATGACCTGAGCCAAAGTACGACATCTAACTGACTGAGACACCAGGTGCCCCTTGAATTATTTATTTTTTAAAGAAAGATATGAGAAAATAAAAATATTTACCATGTTTTTACCATTCTCACATTCTTCATCTTCTGTGTAGATCTGTTTTTCTACTGTTATCTTTTTCCCTTCAATCTGAATAATTTCCATTAGCATTTTTTGTAGTACAGTTCTGCTCTGCTTGTGATAAATTTTATCAGCTTGTGTTTACCTGGCAATGTCTTAATTTTCATTAGATAACCTATTCTAGGTTGATAGAATTTTTTCCTCAATAATTTTAAGATTTCTTCCATTGTCTTTGGTTTGCATTGTTCCTATGAGAAGTCAACATTTATTCTTCTCCTTACTGCTCTGTTAAGAATGCATATTATTTCTCAATCTATGTGTTGAACAGATCTGTATAGCATTATGAAATGCTTATTCTAAATGTATCATTTTCATAAAACGGCCTATTATTTATTTAGGTGTACTTATCTTTGTATATATCATTCACATGGTCTGTGAAACTACTTGGAATTTTAGATTCAAGTTTTTCTAACGTTTGGATAATTTCAGTCATTATTTATTCATATTTGTTTCTGCAGCAATCTCTTTAACCACTCTTTCTGGGATTTTAATTACATGCATGTTGAACTGCTTGATATTGTTTCATATGTCCAATATAATACTGGATGTTTCTATTCTTGTGGTTGTTGATGGTTTTTCCTTGTATAGTTTGAATTTATGTTAATAGGAGCGTAAAATTTTAGGATTCTGCTCACTTCATGCTCTGGTATATTGCTTAGTTTTTCAAATCAAAACTCAGCTGAAGCCAAAGCCTTGATTGAACTTCAAATTGCTTTACTGGGTCCCAGATTTCTTTCTCCTAGAGTAAAGCAAAAACATGTGGCAAATATTTACAGCTATATTGATCACTGTTCACTTGAAACATGAAATTACCACCTATTTGATGTTGTATATGACTGTTAGTCATTGAGCTCCACCTCTCATGACCTATCTACTGGTTAAAAAACCGTAAAATATCTCATTTATCCAATTCAAGTTTCAAATATCATAGTTCTTTGATAGTATATAGTAGTCTTTAACACTTCTGTTGTGTTGCTGTGGTTGAATTCCAAATTGGAGTAGTTCTTTTTTGTTTCCAATTTACATGGTTCCAGTTTTATTATTACCTATTTCCTAGTTCCCAGTATAAGTATATGCTCAAGGTATGAAAATGTTCCTTTCTTTCTATTATTGGTAATTTCTAAGAATAGACATTCTCTGCTATCTTTGGGTTGCCACTGATCTTCTCTCTCTTATCTAGTTGTGTTGTCCAAGGTTCAATTTTTTTCCCTCTCCTGGAGAGATTATTTTTATAGCATTTATTATCATGTATAAGCCCTGATACCTTATTTTCTGAATTTCTACCGTATATCACTACTTACTTACTAGATTTTAGACCTAGATGTTCTGTTAGTATCTATATCCCAATCTATAAAACTTAAGCTGCTTCTCCTAATGTTCTCTCTGCTGTTTCATTCTGTGGTATCACAATTTCTTCAGTTGTTAAGTTTTGGGATCTTAGATTGCTCATGAATGCCTCTCTTTTCTCTTCATTCTCATCACTTTTCTGGGTTATTCTTAATAATACATCTTTTTATTCTCTACTTTGCTCCTCATGGATGGATTATCATAATGTCTGATTCTAAAATAAAGTACAAATTTCGCATCTTGAGTTAAATCCCAACTTATTTTCTCAATTTGATTTCTTATTTTCAGTTACATAAGTCCTTGAATCCTGTTGGACTTTTCTATAAAACATCTTCTGTTGATGTTGTACACTTAAATAGTTATAGTTTATTCAACTGGACTCTACCGCCTATGAACTCATAGATATTATGATCTTCTACCTGTCACTCATGACCATATATTACCTAGCTTTTTAAGTTAGTTCTTGTTTTTATTAATATTTCATGTACATATGGAATCAAAGCAATATGGTTGATGGTATTGATTGTGTCTGGTCTTTCTTTTGAGCACACAGAGATTACAGCACACAGCTTGACCCAGATTTTTTCCCCCCAAATATATGTGTTGGTTGTATTAAGGAGTGAATGAATTAAGAATTCACCATAATTGGGACACCTGGGTGGCTCAGTCGGTTGAGCATCTGACTGTGGCTTGGGTCATGATCTTGCAGTTCATGAGTTTGAGCCCTAAATTGGGGTCTGTGCTGACAGCTCAGAGCCTGGAGTCTGCTTCAGATTCTGTGCCTCCCCCTCTCTCTTTCCCTTCCCCACTTGCACTCTGTGTGTCTCTCTCTCAAAAATAAATAAACATTAATTTTTTTTAATTTACCATGTTTTTTTTTGTGTGTGTGTGTAAAGATTTACTGTGCTGTTAGATGACTGTGCTTATAAATGACTGTATATTCACCTTAGGCCAACATTTTTGCCCTGTATTTTATGGAGAGTGTTTACTTGAAAGCCCTGATATAAGCAGGTGGTTAGGGAACTCAGAAATATCAGTAGCTTCAATGAACATACACAAATGTAACTGATCTCTTGGATCAGGTAGAAATCAAATGTCAAATGTAGAGTTTCAATGGAAAAGATATCTAACAGAAATCATGTTTATTCTTGGTTTCTCTATCATGACTTACACAAGTTAATATATATTTTCATACTAAATAAACTAAGTTCTTAAATTTCATGCACCAACTCTCTATCCTTTTCAATCTTTACTTTTTTTGTTATATAAAACACATTTCCATCCCTCTTTCTCCAAAAGAAGCATCTGGGTTGATAATAATTGACTCTTTTTAGTTCATTTTTACTGAGAAAAGCCCTGATTGGTCAGAAGTGGTTAAGTATGACAAATTACTTCATCTTTAATATTTAATCAAGACTTATTGATATCCCAAAGCAAAGGAAGCATTTGCATGATAAGCTATATGGAATAGTGTGGCTTAGTCCTGTGGAAAACTGTAAGGGATATTCAGGGCTGTTTAGAAGTAAAGTGCCCCTTCATTTTTCTAGACTAAGCTGTAACTCCCAAGTCCACAAGACTTGCTCAGTCTACCCAGTGGTTGTGTTGTGAGATCAAAAGAAGTCTTTTACATTGCACCTTGAAATAGCTTAAAAATATATAAAAAGATTTCAAAAGTCATATTGTTGGGATCACTGATCACATTCAACACATAATATGAAATGCATGTTTATATCTACTAAGGTTCAACAATTATTTTCCAGGTTTTATGATGAGTCACCTGTATTTTAGAAAATCATTAAGGCAAATCATCATGAGTTTTTTTAAAAAGGAAGCAGAACACTATTCATTCTGTTCTTACAAATGATTCCTACACTATTTCTATCTTAAAAGAACTTAGAAAAGTCAAAATTATTCTGCTTAGTTTTTTTTTTCCTGCAGTGTTTAACAAATGTTCTTATTAAACTTTTCTTGCCCACAAGGAATGAAAATTCTAATAACTTTCTACAACTTCCACATATGAAAAAAAGCCCACTTAAACACTAGTAATTGATTTAAAATTAAAATCTCTTAATACTACATATATTCAGAACCACTATAGGTTCATTTCACTTTAGATTTTAATTTTATCAAAGAAAACTGTTTTCCTATTTGCAGGGTTTTAAGTTCAGATATAATCTTAAAAATAACACATTGAGTGTTTTTTTCAAAAATATAATTTCTAAAGAACCATAAATTCAAATGTTGTTAGATATAATGTAGCTCTATACAACCTTTATAAAATTAATTGGAGAAAGAAAACCTTTAAATTTTTAAAAAAATTTTTTTATTGTTTTATTTATTTCTGAGAGGGAGAGACAGCGTGAGCAGAGAAGGGTCAGAGAGAGAGGGAGACACAGAATATGAAATAGGCTCCAGGCTCTGAGTTAGTTGTCAGCACACAGCCTGATGCGGGGCTCGAAACCACGAATCGTGAGACCATTGACCTGAGCCGAAGTCAGACGCTTAACCGACTGAGCCACCCAGGTGCCGCGAAAACCTTTAAATTTTGACTGAATTGTCAAATCATGTGATCAAATTTCCTCTATTGGACTTGTACATAGTACACGGTTATATGAATATAATCATTAAAATGGATTTTAGAGACTCTGCTTTCTTATTCACTGCTATTTCTCATGGCATCTGACATAACAGGCATGCAGTAAGTAGTTGTGGAATGAATCTGTGAAATGCCTGTCTTCTCTGTTAATATTTAGAACTTAATTGTGAAACAGTAGTTGGCATATTATTGTTATTACTGCCATTTTGTTAGTCTTGTTTAATCAGGCTTTTACAGCCATCCAGTGCCCTGCAGAAATTTATGGTTCAACTTGGGAGATGAGGCTTTAAGGGGCAGAAGAAGATACAGAATGGGGTCAGTACAGTCTATCTGGTGCTGGATCTGTGCATGACTATGAGCAAATAATTTAACATGTTCAATTCTCTGTTTCTTTACTTTATAATGAAAAATCTGGATTTCTTAGGTCATTTCTAGACCTAAAATGTTATGGGTCTGTGTTCTGGACCTAATGTTTTATGTGTCTAGAAATAATTCTTTGGGATTTCTGCTGTTGACCTCTATAGAACCCACCAACTTTGAGACTTACAATGAATAAAGGCAGAGGTGGACACAGACCGTGCTCATGCAAATGGATTCCTTTTTAGTTGATCTTAAAATTGGTTCCCTTAGCACTATCTGGTGCAGGTGGGTTTGCATGATAGAACTAATGACATGCATTCGTCATACCCGTATTGAACAGCATACCTATGTCAAGTCTGAAAGTCAGACGTATGTCAGGAGGACTGCATGTGTTTGCAGAATAACCGCTATCCTGGTTGGTGCTGACAGCGGCTCACCTCCTTGGAAGGAACACAGTTGCACTACCTGTGAAGTTTTGCAGGGAAACCAGAGCATTTGCCAGAGATCAGTGACAAGGAGCAGTGGCTGTGGAATGATTCTTTACCATAGTTTGATGAAAGTGAAGATTTTAATTGGATGGGGTGGTATTCGGCTCTTAGGCACATTCTTTGCTAGTGTTATTTCAGAGCTTTATTAAGTATCTTAATTAGGGCCACCAGCAATCATGTCATTGTAATAAAAGTGGATACCAAAATGCAGATTTCAATTTTGCTGTGTCCTATTTTGAGAATTGCTACTAATTTGTCCTCTCCCTTTGTTTTGCAGATTTCTTAGGAATTCCAATTAAAAACATATTCCTGAGACCCAATGTTTTGGGAGATTTTTTTCCACTGGGCTAATTATTTTGCATGCATTAACTCACTGAATTTTCATAACTGAGGAAGTTTAGGAGAAGTAACTTATCCAAATTCTCACAGAGGAGAACACTGGATTCCTAGCCCAGTTGAGTCCTGAACTTGAGTTGTTAATCGTAACTAAGCTCCATACCTCACTGCAGCTTTTTTTATGACATGTTTGAGTGCATGTGTGATTATAGCAACAGCACACTGTGTGACATTTTGGGTCCTGACATGACTGTAGTGCAGTTGTGGTTATAAAGTGCCACTGATAGTGCGGCACTTTTGATCTGCACCCTGAATCTCTGCTTTGCTGCTCATGACTTTCTCTAAGGAGAAGAGGCTGATTAACCCATACGCAGGTCCAACTCAGATGTATGGGGAAGACGGTACCACTGGAAGCAGCCCTCAACCAGTATAGAAGTCAGTAGATGAAGTTGCTAGCCCCTCCAGCTTCTCATGGAACAATTTTGAAACATTCTAGTAACCAGGTCTTTGAAGGTCCTCATTGGGATTGAGCCCTATATGTGTTCACATCGCTAACCAGCCCTTAAAGGTACCCTTAAGTAACGTTTCTCCTTCCCCTGCCTCTCTCAGAACTTCCTCACTTTTCTTTCCTGGGAATTTCTCCCAAATAAGTGATTTACATCCCTTGCCTTGTCTCAGGCTGTGCTTTCAGAACACAAACTAAGAAGTTATGATTGTTAACCCTTGTAGTATGTATTCTAAGTAACAACCCCTGTCTACTGTTTCCACTTATTTACAAAGACCAATTGGGTTTTTCGTCCAAATGTCACTTTCCCATGTCCACAACACACCTCACAGCCCAGGCCTTTGTCATGTTGTTTCTGAGGTAACATGTTGGGCTTCTAGTCGGCATACCTTCCACTGTCATCTAACAGCTCCTGCATACTGATACAACTTTCCTGCAGTGGAAGATAAATTTTCCTCTAGTGTGGGTTTTACCTGTCACTCCCCTGTTAAAAATCTACAATTACTCTGAACAATTTATCAAGTCCAAATTCCTCTGCCCGAGTTAAGATGTATTTTCGTCACAAGATTCTCCAACCCTGATAAGTTCTATTGATTATCAATGTCTCTGATTTCTTAGAACACCTATAATCTTGCTATAGAATTTAACACATATTTATTACTTATGTTAGTCTCGTATCTTTAGATGTTATCTTGGTCCACTAAACCACAGGCTCCTTGATGCCATAAACTGAGCCACGTGGTTATTTTGCATTTTCCATAATCTAGCACGGTCATAGGCACAAAAGTACTGGTCTAGAAATACTTTTGATGTGAATGATAATTCATTCCTGGAGACTTCCTAAAGGGGGAAATATCTGTCTAATTTTGCAGATATATTTTCTAAAAAAGGCAAAATTAGGAAGGTATTTTGATTTGCCCTGATTCTCAAAGCAAATAACAAATAAAACCAGTTCTTTTAACTTGCAGTTCTAGAAAAATCATTGTTACTATTCTAAGTGGCAAAAGTCAGCTTCAAAAGAATGTAAGATTTGCATGTGCTTTTAAATCTAGAGTATTGTTAAATATCTGACCTCAAGGCAATGATAGAAAAGAAAATGAAAGCCTTCTCATCGACCCCCTGAGGACTTTTACATCTTGCAGCAAATTATTTTTAGCCAGGATGTCACTATTATTTTGTCTCATTTTAAAGACATCTCTCAGTAAGTCTGTGGAACCCTATGTTGATTAATATAAGAGATTCTGGAGAGGGAATGATTTCACATTTTTAAACATCTTCCCCAATATTCCAAAAGATATATTTTCTTTCGGTTTAATATTTTTTCCCAAAATGTAAGCTCTGTTAGGGGTTTATTTCTTTCTAGAAGCACGTAAGATGCACTTGTTTTAAATCAGAAAATAATACTAAAGTGTGAAAAGTTTAGTATTTAAGATACTAATTTGCAATATTCAAGGGGGATGTGTGTGTGTGTGTGTGTGTGTATGTGTGTGTGTTTTCAGAAGGTATATAGGGACATACTTCCATAAAGTATGCAAAACTTGAAACCAAAAGATTTAATTCTCTTGGAACTATGTCCAGGTGTTTTTCCTGGCTGAATTTTTATAATTACTTAAGTATGCTCCCTAGCAAAGGTCCTAATAGAAGCATCTAAATCTTACTGTGCAACCTCAGGAACAAAGATATTCTCTTAAAAACTTGATTGCTTTTCTATGGAAGCAGTTAGCTTTGATTTATATCACTTCTGAAGGGAGCTTCGCTGAGGCTTTGAGTAATCCAATAAGGATCATATAATATACTCCCCTTTACATCTCATAGAGTTGCTGTGTATGGAGCTCTTTGTTTATGATTCAGGAAATGGGCTAAAAGCTTCCTAGGTTCATCTCTGTTCACAAAATTTGTTCTTGGGGAAGTAATGGCCTTTTGCATTTTAATAAGCAGTAAATCTCAAGTATTACAATGTTCCAGGAACAAGCTATCTTTGGCAGTCTGGGCCTTTCCCTGCTTTTGGAGCTTGCTCTTATTCAGCAGTTTGGATATGAAGATAGTTCTTATCTCATCACCATGTTTTATTTGAAGACACTGCACTGAAGGATACCACCCACGTTTCTTTCTGAAAATAGTCTGAGCCTCTTTCACAATTGCCCAAAAGGGATATGAAAAATTAAGAGAAGTTTTATGAATGGACAGAAGTTTTATTGAAGTTATGTAATTTTTCCTAAAAAGGCAATTGCATGTTATTTTACTTCATTTTCTTTAAAAATATTGATTATTTAAGTATTTGTAGTTCGTCTAATATTTAATGTACTGTTTTAGATCCTGGAGATGAAACAAAAAGGAATATGATAAGACCCTGGCTTACCTCTGCTTAAGAAAATCTTAAATCTAGACTCCATGAATGAATTGCATGGAGTCTAACCAGAGTGGACCCTTTTTGTGTTTTGTGACATGGTGCCCTTTTAAGTAGGTTCTTTGGAGAATTTATTTCTCTTAATAAATTATCTCCAAAAGCCCGGCTATGTTCTTCAAAAAATTTTTAATGTGTATTTATTTTTGAGAGAGAGAGAGGAAGAGTGTGAGCAGAGGAAGGGTAGAGAAGGAGGGATACAAAGAATCTAAAACAGGCTCCAGGCTCTGAGCTGTCAGCACAGAGCCTGACGCAGGGTTAGAACTCACAAACCTAGAGATGATGACCTGAGCCAGAGTCAGACACTTAACCACCTGAGCCGCACAAGCACCTCCAACTATGTTCTTCTAAAAACCTTTTTTTTTTTTTAAATCTGGTAGTGAAAGTTTTATAGTTTGATGACAAATAACAAACTCAAATGATTAGTTTTACTATTAAAAGTAACATAGGAAGCAGACATAATGACGGCCATTTCTTACCACGCTTTATGTTTGCTGAACCTCTTACATTATTCTTTAGAGTAAATCTTGAAATTTTATGAGAAAAAATCAAAGTAACTTTTCAATTCAGCAAAATAACAAAAAAATACAATCACGAAGAAGGAAAATGGCACGTTGGTAACCTCTATAGCAAACAAAATACTAGCCTTATTTGTCAAGTATACTTTTTATAGGACTTTAAAAATTATGCACTACATACATACTTAATTTACATTTTCATATTTTATGGCAAAATGTGTACTACAGTGTTTAATAAGACAGATCTTATAAAAATCCACACTTAGAAATTCCCAATAGGAGTTTTCATCAGATAGGGTTGCTTTCACCCGGCTCTTCAGCCTTTTCTCTATGACTTGACATGCCTATAGCAGAATGATCTAAGGGTCTTGATTGTTTTAATTTGATCTGTTCAGTTGCTTAACAATCAATTAGGTTGTGGTTAAGTTGATACCCTATGCAGATGGGTCCCTAAATTTAAATATAATGGCTGGCTCATTTCTTTACAGCAAAACTTTCTCTAATATTCTGTAATTAGTCTTTTTAAAATTTTATTTTACAAACATCTAGGCAGCTTAAGACCATGGAATATGATGATAATTTAAAGCACACTTAAAAAAAAAACTCAAAGAAAATATTTACAAAATAAGAAAGGTACATACATGAACAGGTATTTTCTAGATAAACTAGAAAGGATTGAATATTTCTACTGAGTTCATTATCTTTATAAGAATATAGAATTTAGACCTGTAAAACATCTTTTAGCTCTAGTCTGAATACCTTCTTTTATAGCTATGATGGAGGCTCTTAGATGAAAAGTGATATGTCCAAGATAGAAACAGAGCTAGAAAATGAGCATTGGACTTTAAATTTTGTTCAAAATGAATGTATTGAATTCAGTATTGTGTACATTAAGTGCTTATATTTTATTTCTGTGAGAAATTTTCTTCTAAATATTAATATACTGAAATCAATATGTACTGTGAATAGTAACATATTTTCTCCTCTACCTCTTTTGTTCTGCAAGTACAGTGAAACCTTGGTTTGCGAGCGTAATTCATTCTGGAAACATGCTTGTCATCCAAAGCACTTGTATATCAAAGTGAATTTCCCCATAAGAAATAATGGAAACTCAGATGATTTGTTCTACTGCCCAAAAATGTTTATATAAAAATTAATACAGTTCTGTAATATAATAAATAAATAATAAAATAAAAAGAAAATATATAAACTATAAAGAAAAATAAACAAATTAACCTGTACTTACCTTTGAAAACCGTGGCTGGTGTGAGAGAGACAAGAGAGAGGAGAGTTATTGTGTAGGATGACTTTCACGATCACTAATGGAATCACTGCTATCTATTGACTCAAGGGAATCTTCTTCTGCATGGGGGCCATTGTATATGCTTGCACAGATGTTGACTACAGTACAGTATTAACAGACTCTTGTCATATACTGTATTTAATGTAACTGGCAATAAGGCAGGAGAAAAAAGATCTGTATCTGTAGGTACCCTGACCTAGAATGAAGCAAAGTATTCCTAAGCTTACTCTTGTATGGAAAAGCAAAGAACTGTCCATAGGTGCTTTGAAGTGATAAAAAAAATACACTAGCGCCAGTTGTGGGCACCTTCCAATGATGCTGAAAAAAATCACCAAACACTGTGGCCTGAGACCAAGCATCTGGACGTGGGAAACAATCACCCACAATCTTGCAGTGAGAGAGTGAGAGAGAGAGAGAGAGAGAGAGAGAGAGAGGGAGAAAAACCACTGGCTCAGATGTGTCATGTGATGTTTGGCATCATATACTACTCGTATTGCAAGACATCACTTGTTTATCAGGTTAAAATTTATTAGAAATGTTTGCTCATCTTGTGGAACACTCGAAGAACAAGTTTGTCACAATCCAAGATTTTAATGTATTTACCGAATGCCTATTACTTGCCACACACTAGTCTAGGTATAAGTGACACAGTAGTAAACACAGAAAGATGAAGTCTTAGTACCAGGAAGCTTACATGCTAGTGAGAGAGGCAACAAACAAACAAAAAATGATCAAGAGAAATACGACATAGCCATAAATGTAATTGGAGAAAGTTTAATTGGGTCTTATAAAGGAAGTATCTGGGTGGTGACTATAGATTGAGTGGTCTGGGAAAATGGCTTCCTTAGTCAGTTTAGCCTCTAGAACAAATTACCATGTGGCTTAAACAACACACATTTGTTTCTCACAATTCTAGATGTTGGGATATCTGAGATCAAGGTACTGGCATATTAGGTATATAATGAGAACCCTTTTCCTGGTTCACAGATGTTTCCTTCCTTTTGAATCCTCACATAATAGAGAAAGATTATTTCTCTGCTGTTTCTTTTTATATGGGCACTAATACCTTTATGAGGGGGCTCTATGCTCCTGACCTAATTACCAAAGGCCAAAAGCTCCATCTTCAAATGCCATCACACCAGAAACTAGGGCTTCAACATATGAATGTTGGATGGATACAAATATTTAGTTCACAGCAATGACACTTACAGTAAGATATAAATGAAATGGAACTATATACACAGATTGGGTTGGAGCAACTCATGGAGAAAGAAGGACAAGGACAAAGAATCTGTAGTGGGAACAAACCTGGCATTTTCAAAAAATGAGGAAGGAGGAACTGCTTGGTCTGGAGTCCCACCGTGCAATAGAACTGTCTGCAATTATTATAATCTCTGAGCTGCCCAATATGGTAGCCATTAGTCACATGTGTCTGTTAGACATTCGGAATGTAACTTGAGTAAATGTGGAACTGAGCTTTAAATTATATTGAAGTTTAATGGTTTTAAATTGAAGTTGAAATAGCCACGTGTAACTAGAGGCTACCATACTGGACAGCAAAGGGCTAGAGTACAGTGAGTAAGAAGTGGACAGTGTGATGAATCTGAAGGAGAGCACCATCAGGATAGGGAAAGACTAGATTATGTAGGTCTTTGTAGAACAAAGAGAGAAACTTGGTTGTTATTCAAAGTGAATTTGGAAATTACTGGGATCTTTAAAGCAAGGCAATGGCATGATGTGAAATTTCTTTCTTTTTTTTTTTAAAGTATCATTTCAGCTTCTGGGTAAAGAATAGAATATAAGCAGCAAGAATGGTGTGTGTGTGTGGGGGGGGGGCTATCATAATGCCACTGTAACAATCCCAGAGAAAGATGGTGGTGACTTGGATTAGAATTGGACCTTTTTAGGAATATCTTTTTAAAATGGTATTTTAATACTAGATAGGCTAGATGAAGGGGAAAGAAAAATTACAAAAAAGAATCGAAGAAAATGTCTAGATTTTTATTTGAGCAACTACATGGTTAATGCTGCCATTTACGAAGTGGGGGAAATTAGGAGAAGAGTAAATATGAAGAGAGTAAAGTTTTTTTTATTTATTCATTCTTGAATTTATGTCTTTTTGGCCATGTTAAGATTGAGATGCCTCATACATCTAAGAAAAGATGTTATATAGAGTGTTGAATATACCATTATCCTAGTCTGGAGTCCTGAGGGAATAGGACTAGAGATACAGGGAGTCATGGTATATGGAACAGTGTATATAAGCCATATAAGCCATACATACATATGCACTCATAAAATCTGAAAACAAAGAAACAGAAAAGTACTGGAACTTCGCTTTCTGTACAAGTAGATTACTTCAGCATAGCTGCTAAAGCAATAATTATTTGCAAATCAAAATTGCATTAATTATTAAAATAAATATGTTAACCACATGAATGAGGAAAATTCCTATTAAGAAAGATGGTCCTCTGTATATACTAAAAGATTTCTCAGAATCAGCAAAGCAATTTCTCCAAGATACTGTGGTGGCATGTGTTGTCTAGAGGCAATGAGATTGACCTAGTATCTCTTCCTTTTTTTTTTTGCCTTTGTTCCCTGCCTTTCAATGTTTCAACCCACTGTCTGCATGTAGTATGTCTATATTTTACTTAAAATAATAAGGATTTCTAGAGATGTTCCAATGGCTCTATGTTGATGACAGTCAGGGGACTTTATAAGTAGCCACCTCTCTCTCTCTCTCTCTCTCTCTAAGCTTATTTATTTATTTTGAGAGTGGGGGAGAGAGAGAGGGAGAGAGAGAGAATCTCAAGAAGGCTCTTTACTCTTATTACGGAGCCTGACGTGGGGCTCAACTCATGAACTGTGAGATCATGACCTGAGCCAAAATCAAGAGTCAGGTACTCAACTAACTGAGCCACCCAGGTGCTGCAGCCACCATTATCTCTTATTTAGACCATTGTTGTGGCATCCTGTCAGTCTCATTCTTCTCAAGATATAATCGTTTGTTAGGAGAGCAATGAACCAAACTCTTATCTTCTCTGCATAAGTCAGTATTACTAGTCATAACTTTGCTAAACACTAGAAACCATTCAGGCACCAACATAAGGCTTTAGTGTGACTGAATTTTACTAAACATTTGAAGATGGGTAGAGGAAGGCTACATCTTAACACTACATTGCAAATTAGCTGTCTACGTTCTTACAAAGACCCCGAGGCCTTCTGATGGCCATTAGTCCTCTGGACTCCTGGATTGGCACTAGGTCGTCTGCTGAATTTCTATGGGTTTAAGCATCATGCATAAGTCTTAAGGAGACTACTAGAAAGAAATGAACGGGGTACCAGAGTGGTTCCATCGCTTAAACATCTGACTCTTGGTCATTATCTCACAATTTGTGGGAATGAGCCCTGTGTGCAGGTCTGTGCTGACAGTGTGGAGCCTGCTTGAAATTCTCTCTCTCCCTCTCTCTGTTCCTCCTCCACTTGTGTCCACACACACACATACTCTCTCAAAACAAATAAATAAACTTAAAATAAAAAGAAGGAAATGGAGTATAGGAAGGAAGAAGAAAGGGAGAAAGTTAGAAAATGAAGGCATATCTGTTTGGGACATGTTAGAAGGCTTAGGGAGCAGTCATATAGAACATTTTTTCCAAAATTTCTGGTAGTGAGGTACTCTTTTGCTGGTAAAATGAATAAGAATACATATTGCTCTCAATTAGATTCACTCTGGCTTTGCAGCAACTGGCTAAACTTTCAAATCAAGAACAGCTTAATTATTATGATAGTTCAGGCCTAAGAATCTAGGAAAAGCACTATTCACACCTTTCGTGCTCATCCTTGCTATCAGCAGTGGTAAAATTGTGACTAACTAAATGATGCTACATGGCAGGAAAAACAAAACAGCGTCCTCTGAATTTCCCTCAATTAGAGTTAGCAAGAAAACTCTTTAGTATGGCAACAGGATTAGATAACATTAACATGGGCTATGCCTTCAAATTTATCCACTTCCTTTCTCTGCTATCACTCCCATTCAGTCATTGCCTTTCTCTCTCTCCTTTCCTCTGTCCCTCTCAGGCTCTCTTTCTCTTACTTCTTCCCTCCCTCCCTCCGGCTCAGTCTGTCTGTCTGTCTGTCTGTCTGTCTCTGTATCTCTCTCCCTCTTTCTCTGTCTCATTACGCCTACCATAGTCCCTGGCACCAAGTGGGTAGTCAATAAAAATATTGCTGAATGAATGCATAAATCAAACATTTTATTTTTTTACAAAAGGTTATCACTATTCACAAGAAGATTACATTACATCTTAGAAGATAGATGCATGTGTAGGCACTTCACTGGTATAGTGTTTCTCAAACTTTAGTGAGCAAAGAACCCCCTGGAGGGGTTGTTGAAACTCACCCTCTGAGTATCTGATATACTAGGTCAGGCTGTAGAATTAGTATTTTAACAACTTTCCTGGAAATGCTATGTATCACCCAAAGATGATGCTTTGAGAAGCACTGCCCTAGGAAAAATCTTTCCCACCTTGGCCTTAATGCACATTCAGTTATGATGCACTGTGTCTACAATCCAAAATCTGTTATGTAGTTAAGATAGGAGTGACTCTAAATCCTTCCTGTAAATGTGTTGAGTATTCTACAAGTTTTGTTATCCACTGTTTTCCTCAAGAATTTCTTGAATTTTAAGATTATGCAAATATTCTGAAGAAAAATCTAGGAATCATAAAATTTCTTTGTAATGTTGCTCACAATGTGTCCTCTTGTTTTATTAGGGTGATATCTGTAAGGCAAAAAAAACTAAACAGAAATCAATTCCATTCCAGCTGAGGAATAATTTTAGAGTCAGAAATGCCATATCTTTAGGATATGGCTTTTTCTTTAGGATAAAATCTATATAACTTTCTTATTTGTAAGAAATGAAGATTAATTTAAATGTAATAACACTTAATATTTCTGAGGCCCTTTATCTAAAAGAAAAATATAAAAGATTAGATGGGCCAGACACTATTTATGAATTGAAGTTTTTCCTTTAAGCTGTTTTAAATTATGCTTAGTTTATAAGTGACAGAAGATGCTAAATAGCTACGTAAGACTGAAGGCAAATGAAATAGTGGGGTATTAACCTGTATTCGTACCAAAATATTTTATAATCATTAGTAGCCAAGGTAATTCCTGGCTGAAATTTACTAGAGGAATGGCGAAGCCTCACGCGACTTGGCTATTGCCTCAGCGAGGCACAGTATTACAACATGCATTTGCTTTGGAATGGGAAACGACTCCTTGTTCAGTGGGTCTCTCCTCAAACTCAACATCATCAGTCCCTAGAGGACTTGTGGAAGCAGAGACTTACGGGTCCCACCTAGATGGGGCTCCAAGGTCGGATTTCTTACATGTAGCAGGTGGTGGTGGTGCTGTGGTCACGAAAACTAAGAGCCCTGTTGTAGGTGTTGTATGGGTAATTGTAAGGAGTCTGGCAGATCCAAGAAGATCCTATTTATCCTACTTGTCTATGGCTAAGGAGAGAATGAAGGTAATTTGTCTGGAAACCTGGGAGTCTGTTATTCCAAGAAGTTGTTTTATTCTTCCAGAAGCAAACCTAAAAAAAGAATCTCTCATATCCTCATGTCTGCCAAGTTCATGTCTGACTTTCTGAAGCTGTGCTTTGATCAGGATGTGCACCTAGGACCTTCCATATAAAGGAGACTGTTCCCTTTGTATTGCAGCAAAAGGGTCATTGTTCTAATCTCATTAAATTCATTGCTTATAAAATTTCGAGGTATTTCCTCTTGTTATAAACTTATAGTTTTGTTTTTATGTGTGAGAAATATGTTGACATGAACAAATCATAAAGAGAATCTCGGACTGGGAGATTTATTGTGACAAGCAGATCATTTGAGTACATTTTTGGTCCCTTGTTCATTGGTAAATGGTTTTAAGACTAAAAAGTTAGTTGACTGAAGTGTATTGAGATGAGTGTAAACTTATCTTAGGACATAGGCCAAATGGGAAAGTTTATTTCAGTTAAGAAACAAAGAAGAAAATTAAGAAAATTAAGAAAACAACAACAATGAAATTTTCAATGCTTAATTTGTGTCAAAAGCTTTCTAAACTTCAAGTCTGCCTACAGTTTTACTTTGTTGTGATACTCAGCAACCTAAGTGTCACTTTAATTACTTTCATTATTAGTGACCTAGATCTCAGGTACTCCTTTCCTAAGTAAAATGTTCCTTGCCCGTATCTTAAAATTCTCTCTGGCTAATTCTTCTCCTTGATGTGATTTAGTGTCAACAGCATTTAGGGAAATTTTGAATGTAAATGGGTATCATTTTTCTGCCCAGTCCATGGATGGACAGGCAGCTATCTCTGTACAAGGAAAGATTGAAGAAGGTGTCAGTTGGGAGACTGTCCAAAGGACATGTCGATCACCTTCAGGTTTTATCCTCTTAGAGCTTGTACTGGTTCAGGCATATTCCCGAACAATCCATGATTTTCCATGGTTCAGTTTTTCCTTAGTTTATTATAGTATTGCTTTTAAAAGTTACATTTTTTAAACTTTCAGATATCCATATATCTGCAATAAGATATATTTATATATATATTTTTTCTGGAGATAGGTAGGTAGGTAGGTAGGTAGGTAGGTAGACATAGAAAATATCTATATTTCCTTTCACTGGATGCCTAGGCTTATTTCTGTTCCTTGGATGGCAATAGTGATTGTGATTTGCTGGATTTCTGTAGGATTTGTTGATTTGTTTTCTGCTCTGCAGTTTGGAATCTTCATAAGTATTGATATAGTTGCAGTTTGTACAGAATCTATAAGTTTATTCTCTGAGGTTAAAAAGTATATTTGGTGGCTGGTTAGTTAAGGAGAGTAAGACAAGGTTAAAACTCTTGTTCCAAAGAAAAGACAGGGTCTTAGGAAATCATGTTTTAGCTTGTCTTTCTCTCATTAAAGAAGTATCTGTAATGCTCTGCATGTATCATTTTTGTGCCCTACATATGTGAGATATATGATCCAGTTTATTAATTTCACATAGAGAAATAAAGTTTAGTGAAATTATTTCTAGCATAAGTCCAACTGGAAAATTAATTATACACCATTATTTTTTTTTCTTTTTTACAAATAGTTAATTGTCAAATTAGTTTCCACATAACACTCAGTGCTCATCCCCACAAGTGTCCTCCTCCATGCCCCCCCCCCCCATCCATCAGTCCTCAGTTTTTGTCAGCATTCAAGAGTCTCTCATGGTTTGCCTCTCTCCCTTTCCCCCACCATTTCCGCCCTTCTTCTCCCCCTTGTTCCTCCATCAAGTTCTTCCTAATCCTCCTATACGTGCAAACATATGATATTTGTCCTTCTCTGCCTGACTTATTTCGCTCAGCTTAACACCCTCAAGGTCCATCCATGTTGCTACACATGGCCAGATTTCATTGTTTCTCATTGCCATGTAGTATGCCATGGTATAGATAAACCACATCTTCTTGATCCATTCTTCTGTTGATGGACACTCAGGCTCTTTCCATGTTTTAGCTATTGTGGAGAGTGCTGCTATGAACATTATACACCATTATTTCTAAGATACTAGGAAACTCAGGTTTTTGTCTTTTCTAAATTTTAATTTAAAAATTTTATTTACTATTATTACTTTTTTGTAGCTATTCATTCAGTCCCGCAAAGTCATTAGGCAAAGGAATGTGTTATTTGACAGCTGAAGAAAAGAGCCCTGAAGAGAGCCTGCCTAGCCAGAAGACACAGCGATTTCTTCAATGTCTAAGGAAACCGCATGTTTGTGTTCTGGTTAATCTTTATCAAGGTATATGGTAATGTGATGACTGAAAGTCATATTGACTAGCTTCCTCTGGGCCAGAGATTTTCCTGTAATTTCCGGAAAATTGCTCTTAACTCTTCTTTTTGTGTTAACTAACAACATTGCTTCAAAATATACTTCCATAACTTTTTTCCATTCCTACTTTATGAAGATTGAGTCAAAGGTGTAACTAACTGCCTCTGAAACTGGTGTTGAACCCAAGATATATATCAGTTTTATGCTACTTATTTCTATTTTCTTTTTTTTTAATTTGCAAAACATCCAGGGTAAACTTTTCAAAAATAGTATCACTGTCAGTCAGAGAAAAGGAGTTGAATATGACAGATCCCTCTTCTGTCTCTGAACAAACACACAAAGTTTGGGTGTCAGTCATTACTCTTATGAAACGCCTGAGGTTAACAGCACAGTAATTTTTGCAAACAAGAGAAAAAAGGATTCTTGCTCTTAGCTAGAGGGAGGTGCTTTAAACCTAGCCCAGGGAGCTCACCCAAGAGCCCAGCCGGCTCAACTATAGAGAATGGGGTTTGAAAGTAAAGTTTTCTTCTTTCCTGAAAAAAAGAAAAACTACTTATAGAAATTCAGCTAATAAGCTGCTCTAAAGCAATCAGTTAGCTAAACAAGAGCCTCAGAGATTTTGTTTTTGTTTTTAGCAAGGATAAGAAAATAAGTTGCAGAGATATTATAAAAGTTTACATGAATCACATGATTTATATTGAAATAAAGCATGAACATTCCTACTTTGTATGTATAATTTTGTTTTATCAGATCATTTTGGATTTTTTTTTTCAGTTAATATAACGATAGGCTGTTCACTGCCATAAAACTGTTGTTTTCAGACCATTTGCCAGTCTGGAACAATCTCTTTTTGGATCCATGGAAGCAGTAAGAGGATATTCAAAGACAGATCCTTGTCTCCAGGGTAATAGCAGGTGCCAAGGCTCAACATATGCTTCAGTGGGAAGTTTGAGTAGCTTGTCTATGAAATTGTGACACTGGCTTCCACTTCCCCTCATGTATGGTGACATTCCCTTCATAGAATATCAGTGATGATTTCTTCACTTTTCTGATTGATTGACTGATTGATTGATTGATGACTCTGAGCTGGTTATCACCACACAAAGGAGAGAAAAGCTTGTCTTAAGTGCTACTGAAAATTTATTTCTCTTTTAACAATCCTTTGAGAGGAGCATGAAGATAAGCATTTGAAAATCACAAATGCTAGCAATGTGGTCATCTGTGATCACTTGTCCTGCTTTTTGGGATCCCAAACTCCCTTGACTTTGGTTTGGTTTGGTTTGGTTGCCAGATTTACGGAAAAGCCTTCCTGAGTACCTCCAGGTTGGATTAGTTTTATTGTTAACACTTCTTGAACTGATTTTTTAGAGCAACTTTTGAACAAATTTGGAAAATTAGAAGCTTTGAACGACCATATAATTTAAGTAATGTTATTTTAATAGAGCTTATTATTATTATTATTTTGATGCATATATCTGGAACATTTCAATAGACTGAATTTGGAATGGAAAGCCATCATATCATGAGGAATTTAAGAGTTAAGAATTTTCAGCAAGTGGGAGGTTATGATTGAGAAGCAGGAAGAACTAATGAGGTGATTGTAGTGCTGACTCTGACTCTCACAGGTCATCATCTCACGGTTTAGGGAGCTCAAGCCCTGCATGGGGCTCTGTGCTGGTGGTGTGGAGCCTGTTTGGGATTCTCTCTCTCCCTCTGCCCCTCCACTGTTCATGCTATCTCTGTCTCTCTCAAAAATAAATAAACTAAAAAAAATAACAGACTTCCTTGGCACAAGGAAATTATGAAAATTAGTATATTATATATGAAATAGCATCCTTATTGTTTCTTGTTTGTTTATACGAATAGTCAGAGTGATGCTTATTAAAGTTCATATGGCCTGTGTGTGTATGTGTGTGTATGTGTGTGTGTGTGTGTGTGTATATGTATGTGTAGGACAAAGTGCTCTGAGAATGACATTCTGAATATCAAGTACTAAAGTTTTGCAGCCCAGATTAAAGGAACACAGGCAGATGGTGTTCTAACCATTTGGAGTAACTCACGCCCAACCCTTTTCTTTTTTTTTTGTTATGTTTAAAATGACTCTGTTTACTCACTAGTGATCTACACTAGTGTATAATCTCCCCTGAGACAGTCACTGATCTATTTCACCTATATGTGCCCTAGTGCCATGCAACTAGACATACTACCATGTCTTGTCTACAGAAAATGTGGAATAATTACGCACCGAATTAAAGTCATTGTGCCTAATCTATTTATAGAGAACAGAAGTAAGCGATGACAATTCATCAAAGCCAAGTAGCTAGTGAAGAGTTTGATCTTATTCGCTTATTTACATTTGATTAACAAATACTTCAAAACACATGTGGTCATCATATGTAGAAACATCTAAATTTGAAGTGACTTAGCTAGTTTTTTAACTTCAATCAGGATGAAGCATATTCCTGACAATTCTTCTGCGGCTGTGGAACAGAGAAAGTCATGTCACTTACTTTTGTATAGCACAAAAATCTAACTTGTGATCTAAGATTTTCATTATTACGGTGAAGGAGATTGCTGAAGAGAATGTAACAAAGGCCTTCCTAGTAGGCAATAGCCTTTCCCCCTCTCCTGTATCTTATACCACTTACTTTATTATTACTCACATTATACCCATATATGAATGTACATTTTTTTCAGTAGGCTCCACTCCCACTGTGGAGTCCAACTCAGGGCTTGAACTCATGACCCCGAGATACAAGACCTGAGCTGAGATCAAGAGTTGGACACTTAACAGACTAAGTCACCCAAGCACCCTTTATATACATTTTTGATGTCAAGTTTTTGTGATACTTTAGTGCATTACTGGATTATCAACTCCATAAGGGCATGCACAATAAATTATGCATCATTGTATTTTGTGCAGCATCTATTGGAATGCTTTGCACATAGCAGTTTCTTGCATATTCAATGACTAAAAACGTATTATCCATTGAAAGATCTGTTCATTAGAAGCAGCACTGGAGAGAAGTTAAGAGTATGGACTCTAGAATGAGATCACTGCCTGGTTGGAATCCTGGTTTCATCATCTTTTATGCTTGCTACCTTGAGTTAATCACAAACTTCTAAGCCTCATGAACTTATAAGGAGTAAAGGATGCAATATAGGTAAGTATTAGAGCAGTGCCTGCCTCATAGTGCTTCCTGCATGTTAGTTTTTGTTCTGTATTTCCTACTATAAATCTTGTTCAGCCTAAATGAGTTACACTAATGAAATTTTATGAAACTCTGGGATTTTAACTTCTTTCTAGATTTCCATAATAACAATGTGAAACTTTGGATACCTTTTATCTTCATGTCAATACTATAGTAGAACAGGTACTATAATCTATGTATGTTCTTTTTTTAAAGTTTTTTAATTTATTTTGAGAGAGAGAGAGAGTGCACAAGAACACAAACAGGAGAGGGGCAGAGAGAGAGAGAGAGAGGGAGACAGAGAATCCCAAACAAAGATGTGGGGCTCTTGAACCCTGAGATCATGACCTGAGCCAAAAACCAAGAGTCAAATGCTTAACTGACTGAGCCACCTAGGCACCCCTCTGTATGTTTTTTTTTATTCTTCTCTACTTTATGTTACTTTTCATTTGGTGTGGGGTGGAATTTGAGAAGAACTAAAATTTTTTTATTATTTAGATATTCTCCTAGAATTTTAATGTCACTGTTTTTAATTAAAGAAGTGTCAAAATCTTGTCTACAATGCATATTGACAAATACCAGAGGGATTTCGCTGGTACTCAGTGTTACAGCTAGGGAATAGAATATGCCCATGTGAACCTATGTCAATCATTTCCTTTTTATGTAGGTCTTGAAGAAGGTATGCACACAAGGAATAATGACAAACAAGATGTCTAGGGCTGTTTTATGTGTGCCGGCCAGCAGTCTGGTCCTCCAAAGCTGAGCTCTCTGCTCAACTCTGACAGAAGATCTGCCTCACTTTCATGACCCTACCAGTCTTCTCTTTATCACTTAGCTTGTGCAACTTCTCACTTAGCTACTGAGTCCCTATTAGTAAGAACTTCCGAGGGACCAAGTCTCTGTGTGAGAAGTAAGAGAAAATGAGTTGGCATGGCCTTGAGGGGCTTTGGTAATGTTTACCAACCCTACTCTCAGTAGGCTTGTGGGTTTCTGACCACCAGTGAATGCAGTGAAGCAGTGTCCTACATGTGACCAACCAGATTGGTTTTTCATCTTCTAAAGCAAGGGAAAGGAGATGGGAAAAGAAGAAAGACATCTCTGATTAAGAAGTGAAAAGGCAAATTTTTCTTCCCAGTAGAAGCTGAAACACATGTTCTCTTGAAGAGATAAATCCTGGCTTTAGATGTGAAATAGCTTAAGACACGGAAGTTTGCAGCATTGCTATTATATAATGGCCAAAACAAGTATATGTGCTTTACAGAAATTGTAAGGAATTGAACTCTCTTTTTAATTTTTGATATCTAAATACTCTTAATATTGTCCTTACTCATTTGTACAGTTATTGTCTTTGCTGTTAACTTGTATAGTACTGAAGTCCCCTGTCAACAGAAAATACCTTAATAATCTTAGGTTATTGAAAATAGTTTTCTATATTTTTAAACACATCTTGCATGTTTCTAAAGTGAGGATTTTTATGTATCTCTACAAACTCTGATAAAGAAAATATTTCTCAAATTTTGGTCATTGCCTTTCTGGCTCAATTGTTTATTTTAAAATTATGTTTATTTTAAGGCACTAGAGAAACTAGATTTATTTAATTGTGCTGCTGAATTCTTTAATTTGTATCTATGGAATCCCTGACTTTATAGTAGTTGATAATTAGAGAAAAATTTAATATTAACTAAGTAGAGGTAGTTCTAATAAATATTATTTCTTGTTCTTAGTGTGAAAATGTGGATTTTATGGTTTCATATATAAATGTTAATATTCTCAGGCAAGAAATTTGTGATATCTTAGGCTTTTTATGTAGTATAATGAAGGGATAGTGTTTTGTTGGTGGGAATAGCAGAAAAAAAAAAGAGCTCAGAGGGAAGATGATTGGTGAAGGAAAATAACACTTATTTTACCAATTGTCAGGTGCCAAACTGATTCAATTTTGCATGTTATCTTATTTAACTCTGACACTAACCTTGTACAATTGATATATATTATAGGGGAAAATATGGCTTATACAGAGGATGAATAGTTTGCTCAAGAGCGTTCATTGAATAAGGAGGTGCAAAAAGAATTTTAATTCAAGGTTGTCAGGCTTCAAAGATAGATATGAATACGGATGTAGACATAGATGTAGATATAGATATAATTTTCTCGGTGCTTAAAGATGTAACACTAATGTGACTTAGGCAGTGGGACTTTTCTTCCTTTGAGATGGGAAACTTTCTACTATCATGTAAAGAAACTTGGACTGGCCAACTGAAAGATGAGACCATGGGGAAGGAAAGGCATCAGGTCTTCTAACCAAGCTATCATGATCATTCCAGTTGAGGCCCCAAATATGTCAGTGAGATCATTCTGTGCTATTGAAGTTAGGCCAAAAGACCAGCCTAGCCAATCTAAAAAGTTATGGAAAATAAAGGAAAAGAATTATTCATTATTGCTTTAGGTAATTAAGGTTTAGGATGATTTGTTATGCAGTAGAAACTGACTGATACACATGAAGTAGTTTTTGAAATGAAAAGTGTGAGATAAGTTACAAAGAATGTTTTAGAATTCTTAATTGGAAAGAATTGGAACAATGTGATAAAGTGAAAGAGGAGTTTTAACCTCAAATTCAAGGACAGCAACCTAAACAGTATGTGGTATGTGTCTTGTACTGTGCTAATTTATTTTTTAACATACCTGATCACTTTAGTTCTTACCACTATCTCATGGGGTGGATGTTATTTAGCTCTATTTTACAGATGACTAAACCAAGATTCAGAATAGTTAAGTAACTTATCCAAGGTCATGACACTTAATAAGTAGCATTGCCAGGGTTTGAAATCTCATGGGGCTATTTGAAAGTCTTCTATTCAGCTTTCAAGTAGCCTTAAGATAGAAGTCATGGAAGAGTGGAAGAAGTGATATGAAGAGAGGAAGTTCACAGGCAGATTTGCTTGGCTAAAGCTGTCTACTCAAATTATGAGAACCTGTCACTTTCTGATAGGGCAGCCTTACTTCTTTGTTAAAAATGATGGATTGGTAGGAAATATCCTGTGGTAAAGTTCAAGAAGATTATAGGATTAGGTTAGAAAGGGGAAGAAAGTTAAATGGGGAAGGAAAGTAAATGAGAGAAGAATATTGAAAAAAAAATCCATGTGACAATTCTTGGCTGGGTCTAGTAGCCAGCCTAAGAAGTGGAGAGGCATATGAAATATGTTTGTGACAGTCTGAACCCGGGATTTAAGAGAGGAGAGAGCCATGGTTGGCAGATAATTTAAAAAATGAAGAATCTCAGCCTTATTCTTATAGCAGTCTCTTCATCAGCCTGGATACCTTGTCTTGGGCCATTTATATTCTCCTTGTGCCTGATAGACTTAAACTAATTTTGACTAGCTTATTACGAGCAGATGTTCATGTCATATATTAGCTATGATGAATTCACTTTTTCCCTCTTTCTCTTCTATTTTAGATGAATTGAAAACAGTATTGACAAGGTTTAACTTAAGTTTATAGCACACAAACTGCTATAATTTTGCAGAAGGTATTATTTGAATTATGCAGTTAGGAGGCATCAGTGGTATAAGCATCTCAAATCAAACTTCACTCACAGGAGGGAATAAAACCATCAGGAGCATCTTTGAATCATGAGTATCTTAATGTGTGTGTAATGGCAGCGACCTTCTCCGCTGAACAACGTATGTGTAGATCTTCTCTTAACCAAAGAGTAATATGGCATAAACAAATTAAAAGTGGTGTCACATGACTTCACAGTCAAGTAACTGGAATATAATTAGTTTGATTTCATGTGGAAAGCAAATTCATTATTGCCAAGACAGTGATTCAGTGCTCTATGCTAAATGAACTAGATGTGAATGTTTAACAGTCAATTTGCACTATGTGTTTCTGTTAAAAAAAATTAAACTATAGTTATAAGGAAACTCTTTAAGATTTCAAAACTTAATGGGAAATCTTGGTATGAGAGCAAATAAATAGAAGTGTTCTGTAGTTATAGCAAGAATTAGCTGAACACTTATTCTGTGGAAAGTAACCCTGTCTCTGGAGTAGATTTATGTCTGTCATCCCTGGTTCACAATCTTCCTTGCTACATTTAAGATACTAATGATTTGGATACCATGTGGAATAACTTAATGAACTACATATGTTTAATGGAAACACTTTCATTACCAGTCTTAATCTATTTCAGAATCTCTTATACAAACTCTCTACTATCAAACCATTTTCCATGAAAACATATTGAAAAATCCAGTAAAACTCCAGATATTTATTTTGCCTTCACAGAACACAACAATAAAAATTTATTAACTTTGTGTAACTCTTTACATTGTTTTTTGTTTTTTGTTTTTTTTTTTTTTTTTTGATAGACTTCATGCCCAGTGTGGATCCCAACACAGGGCTTGAACTCAAGACCCTGAGATCAAGACATGAGCTAGACCAAAAGTCTCATACTTAACCAAGTGGGCCACCCAGGTTCCCCAACTCTTTACATTTTCATTGTGTGTCCATCCATGTGGTTCATTTGCTCTTCATTATATTGGCATGGCCTAGGTAGGGCAGATGAAATTACACCCATTTTACATATGAGATGATTGAGACTCTGAGACATAAAGTCCCATATTTATGGTCACTCTGCCATCAAGAAGTGAAAAGAGGAATAGAAGACAAATTCTCTAATTTTGAGAGAAAGTCTCTTTACAAATTTGTATACTGTTTGTTTTCTGTAGTACTAAATATGTTTTCTACTCATCTAAGTGAAAGTTGCCTAAAGCCTTTCTGAAAGAGACATCTAAAAGTCTTTCTGAGACTGACAATGACCAAGAGTAGTTTAAAGCAAGAAGTTCATATATTTCCACAAATGTAGCTAAACCTATAGCTTTAATTCCAAGCACATACTGCAGCATCTTTGGAAAACAATTCCTATATAAGTTTGATTCTCATTTTCAAAAATTATAGGTTCTAGGAATTTGGGGGTTTGTTTACTCACGACAAAGCCAAATGTATAGATAGATCTATAAGATAGGACTGTAAATCTTGTGAGAAAAGGCTTTTCTAGATTCCACTGCTAGAGCATCACATTCCCATCAGTTAGATATTTTAGAGAAGATAAATAAAACATAATCTATGACTAACAATAACTTTGAACTGGGAAAGAAGCCATATTTCATGTCAAGTAATTTAGGTGATTTGAATTTGAGGACACAATTTAAAATAAAAACAACAAATACTGGGGCAATTTGACTAGCAGGCACTATGTATTAATCTTTTCAGATTTTTCCAATGCCTCATTGGTGTGATTTCCACTGACTTTAACAGAAGTTCCAAGTAGAAGTAAAAATTCTATAAACATTGATAGTGAACAATAATAACATTATAGTTCTGTTAACTGAATAAAATATATTTGATTGTGTTTGACTTAAACTCAGAAAAACACATTCTGAAGAAAACACTAACTGAAATTGTTCTGTGGTAGTGTTCCTTTATTTGGTCGCTAACAGTTGATATATAATGTAGTTTGAATAAAAAGTCTAGGAGAGCATTTCAGACAATTACATAGAAGTAGGTATAATATTTTTGAGAATACCCCAACATTTATGAAAATTCTCACAATCTAGATATAATGTGACTTAACTATAAGATATTAACATTCATTTTTCTTTTGTGTTCTATAATAAATTATATTGAGTTTAATTTAAATCTAGAAGAAACTTCAAAATACAAATTAGCAGGACACAACCCAGATATGCTGAATTAGAATTTCCAGAGGCAACATTGGGAGATTTTTATTTAAAAAAAATTTCTGGGAAAAAAGAATTGGGATTCTCATAATTAGCCTGTTTTGGGGATTCACTGAAGCTACTTGATTGATAATTTTCTATTCTTGCTCTTGGTTCCCTATTTTTCTCCCCTATACTTTGCAGAAATTACCATTTCAATACCTCAATACCCCATTTTCACTGATAATTCCTAATCCTCTTGGTTCCCTACATTTTCCTAGGAGCCTCCAGGCTCTTAAGTTTTCTTTGAATATCCACCTCCTGCTTGACCATTCTCACTCTCATTCTGTCTCTTTCTCATCTCACTTTCATTAGCAACATTGAGTTTTCCAAGTGGCCTTGTAAGAACCAGTCAGACTTCCTACATTGCACCTATGCAACTAGAGACAAAAAACCAGCAAGGCCCAAGGTCAAATTTTTGGAAACTATTCCTAAGTGATAGAAATATGTATAATGATTCATTTACTCATCCATGTGTCCCAAAAATGTTTCTGGGTTTGTATGCTATATCTTGGTGTTGTGCTACACTCTGGGGATTTACTGATAAACTTAATTCCTGCTCTCATGAGAATGCTATTCTAATGGGAAAGATAAAAATAATTAATTAAGCGAACAAATAATTTGAGATAGTGATGAGCGCTTTGAAAAAATGTGTAGCAACGTAAGATGTTTATCTCAGCACAATTAAAATGGCTAATAATTTTTTAAAATATTTTTATTTATTTCTAGGAGAGAGAGAGAGACAGCGTGAGCAGGGGAGGGTCAGAGAGAGAGAGGGAGTCACAGACTGAAACAGGCTCCAGGCTCTGAGCTGGCAGTCAGCACAGAGCCCGACGCGGGGCTCGAACCCACGAACCGCGAGATCATGACCTAAGCGAAAGTCGGACGCTTAACCGACTAAGCCACCCAGGCGCCCCAAAAATGGCTAATAATTTTTAAAAGTTGGGCTAAAATTTAATCAGTTTGAGGACTATCACTTAGTCATTTATAATTTGCTATTATCAACACTTTGCCACTAAATGTAGATAATACTTATGATGCAATATTTAGTGAAAAACATAGGATAAAGGTGTATCATTATGTCTCTGTAAAACATGTAGAGAGAAAATCAACATTGGAAGAAAATCCATTTTTGAGATCATGTCATTTTTATGATTACAATGTTACTTTGTATTTATTCATTAAAATGCATGAAATCTGAAAAAAATAGAGGTTATTTGATGTCCTGTTAAGGAAAGAGTTCTATTACTAGGCTTATGTCTCCACTACTGCATTTGATCTTTTCTTTTTTTCTTTTCTTTCTTTTCTTTTCTCTTTCTTTCTTTCTTTCTTTCTTTCTTTCTTTCTTTCTTTCTTTCTTTCTTTCTTTCTTCTTGATTTTTCTTAATGGTAAAATTGAGGCTTTAGAGTGCATTTTGAATCATCAAAGAAAAGATTATTTTTACTTCCCTAATGTTTGTGCTAAGTATGTTTTACTGTGGTTTAACTTTTCATAATCAGTGGTATATTATGGAATTCAGTGGGGTGATAAACTAGTAACCAGAATGTTTGATCAACCAGAACACATCATATCCCAATACCCTAGATAAGAGTTATTTATAGCAAACAAGTAAATTAAACCGCAACTGCAAACTGCTTTTTGTTACTTTTGATTTCTTAGAAGATGCAACGTTATCCTCAGAGCATAGACATTTGTTTCTTCATTTCACTCCTGAGTTATTGAGTACCTCTTCTTCCTGTTTGTTAGTGGATATTGGGGATTGGGACTTGTTTTAAATATATCTTTTTTGTGTGTGTGACTGATACCAGTCATTCAAAATATACAGTATTCATTAAAAATATTAAAAAAATAAAAGGGGCCCCTGTGTGGCTCAGGGAGTTAAGCCTCCAACTTTGGCTCAGGTCATGATTTCACAGTTCATGAGTTTGAGCCCCATGTCAGGCTCTTAGCTCAGAACCTGGAGCCTGCTTTAGATTCTGTTCTCCCTCTTTCTCTGCCCCTCCCTCACTCATGCTCTCTCTCTCTCTTTTAAAAAATAAATGAACATTAAAAAATATTCAAATCAAAAAGTATTTGTGCAAGACCATAATATCAATGATTATAAGCTGCATTATTCAATTAAATATAGGTACAGTGCAGAAAAAGAAATAATGATATTAAATATGGATAAAGAAATTTTTAGTTACATCTCAATTTAAAAAATTAAAATGTTAAATATACCTCAGGACCAAAGGTATATGGTATTTCTTCTGGAGGTGGTTTAAACATTTACCTGCAGGTGACTCAACTATAATAAAATTCCAGCACAGACCTTGGACTAATACTTGGAGGCAGCTAAGACAGAGAGCAGGTTCCTAAATGGGGATGTATTCTCTTAGGATATAGATTTTTTATCGGTGTGATGAAATGAAAAAAGAAAATAGTAAATTTTTCTCAGCAAGAAATTACTATAATTTAGAGAGTAAAATGTCCTTTCTTTATGACTGATTATTATTGTTATGTAGGCTTTCTGTATTTGCTTTAATGTGCTTGGCAAAGTAAAATATTAGAAATTTTATGGTGGCCTTCCAAATATTTTTGGAAAGTTCTTAAATGTGTGGAATTCAATGAGTGTTAGTACTCTGGTGGGAATAAAGTTAGACTTACTGTCAAAAAGACTAGAACCAATTTTGGTCTGTCAATAGCTCTGTGTTCTTGAACATGTCTGAGTCTCCATTCCTTCATTTACAAAATAGCTTCAGTCCAAAGTGCACAAACAATACTGCATCAATGACATATTATTTGTGTATTAACCTATGTTCATGCTCTGCAGCTGGGACTGTTTACTTTAGGTGATTGTGTTTGGTCAGCCATATTGTTTAATTCTAGTTAATTAGCCACTCTAGGCTAACTTCCCTTGAAACCTCAAAGTTCCATTTGTACCCTGATAGAATCCTCAGGATACTTTCATCATCCTTTTGCAACAATCCTACACCATACGATACTATCTTATCATTTCCTTATGTCATCTGAACCTCTCTTAACAATCCTTATTCCAGAATTAAAAACTTCCTGAGCACATGGTCCTTGAACTTCTCTCCTCCTAGGGTGTATCCATGGAGGCTTTCCCATAAGAGATATCAGCCACCCTAACTGTCTGGGAAGATAAACTTTGACCTTGGCATAGGATTTATGCTATCCAGTTTAGATTGAATTCATGTGGTATCTCATGTTGTTCATTGTTATAATGGTTTACTTTGTTTGGAAATTGATGCTATCCATCCTTCATTTCTTTGAATGACACATCAGCTGGATTACAGAGTAAAAATAAAGTACAGAAACCATAAGTTCTCAACCCTGCAAATCATAATTAGGTCATTAAGAATCCAGGACCCCCAGGAAACATGAAGAGAAACAACCCTTCAAACCTGAAGAAGGAACAGTAATTACCTCTATATATTAAGTATCATAAGGCTCTCACTCTAGGAAATTTAGAATGGAAGATAAAAATCAGTTAGTTGAATATTATTTTTATTGGAATAAATTTTCAGGTGGAATGTCAATTTATTTTTGAATATGCAATCTTGCCAAATCTAAATCTCTCGTATAGTGTACTTTTAAATTTTATCTCTCGGCTTGTCAAGAAATTTCATACCACTCTTCTAAAATAAGATATCTACCTAATAATGGAGGCATTTATCTCAAAATACAGCATTTAAATTACTACTTTGAATGACTGCTGAAATTAATCTAACCTCAAGTTTATATACCTTTATAATTTTTTTTTATTTTGACAACATGGTTTCATAAGCTATGATTAGTTCAGGGATTTTGTGGGTGTAATGTACAAGATAAGCAGGTTGAAAAGTTTTTTTGACTTATCGAAGCCACATTTTGAGAAGTAAGGAAATGCAGTTTTCTTGACTGGCATCTCCATAATTATTTGCACAATTTTTAGAGCTATTTGACAATTTCCCATTTGTCTTTAAAAGATCTATAGGGAGAACAACCCCAGACTTTTAAGGCATTTTTAAAATCTTCCATGAACAAACAGTATTTAAGGCCAGAGGGGAAAAATTGACACCTTTTGGATTTTAGGTCGTATCATAATTCTACTCTGCCAGATCCACTGAAATTTTGGCTCTAAGGGACATTTTGACATCATTCTTACTCTCTTTGAATGAACATTTAAATATTTATGCAATTTTTCAGTCTAGAAGAGGAACTGGAAGACTTCCCTGAATGAGAGGTTAAGCAAAGGTTATGATGTTACAAATTAGAACTAAATAGGACACTGAAACTGAGAAACTGGAATCCTGTTAGTTAGACTAATAATGAATCAAGTCAATGAGACAAAGGGTCCCTCAAGGTGAGGTTTGCTAGAGTCTGAATATAAATGGCCATATTATTATTAATGCATCCATTCATGAAAATACTGTAATACTAGTTTATGCCATAGAGAAGACAAAGTATGAGTTAGTGTGAAGGTATGGATAAAGGAGATGTACTCTTCTTAATTTAAAGAAAGTTTAATAAAGAGGCAAATTAGGTTTGCCAAATTTGTAATATATTGCTTCATACTTTTTCCATACTGAAGAAAGAGTTTTGCATTTTTAAAAATCTTCCAACAGGGCATTCTTATTGGTTCATTTTAAAATAAAGCATTAAAACAAGCTTAATAATTTCTAGGATTCATTTAAAGCATTCAATTGTAACATCCTCTTTCATAAACCGTTTTTACTGTACTGGTCCTTTTCTGCCTATATACTTTGAGGGATTGAGATAATGTAAAAATTGCAATGATATTTTTGTCCTTCTACCCAAAGTTTTTATCGCTGCTTTTAAGTATAAGTGAAAACAGACTTTTCTAACCTGTAATTTTGAAGACACTTCAGAATTATACACAATGAAACTTGAACATTTAACAAATTTAAATCTGTCTTAATCATTTTGCTTCATCTTTATATTTGAAAGATTACTTCTGTGTAATTAGTTTTTGTAGAAATGACATCCTCTGATCAGAGATTTTGGATGTTAAAGGTCTTCTTCTAAGTTTGGAGCTGAAGAAAAGAGCTGGCAGTTGAAAAGACCAACTTCATCTGAAGTGTATTGAGTGAAATGATTTTATATGAAGCTGAAAATAAAAACAAACCTGCTTTGCCCCCAAATTTGGTTATCTTTCTCTGCAAGGCTATAAGAAGTCATACTGTGCTGAGAATGATATTGTTGCAGTAACATTTAATGTTGTTTATTGAAACTTGAAGTTTAAAAATTGAATTAGATTCACATTGTTCTGCTTTAGCGAACTTTATCTGGAATGTGACGCCAATAAAATTTCTACAAATACTCATTTATATTTTCTGATGTTTTAGTAGATAAGCCTGGACACACATTAATTTTAATATAGTACATATCAAGTTGTTTGTCTCACTCTTTCCAAAACAGAAGAATTTAGATATATTTAGGCCCAAGGAGAAGGTGCATATGAATGAACATAGTAGCTGAGTTAAACACTATAAATAACTAGCTATTTATTTTGTACTATTTTTGAACCTGGTTCTGTATCAAGTTATGGAAATATGACATGTGCTAAACAGATGAGGTTTCTACCTTCATGGAACATACTGCCTAATATTATTGGAAACTTTATTAGTAATAAATAATTTGTTCTGAAGTCAGTCAAAAATGTTGCAAAATCTTTTATAATGAAGAATCTTGTTAATTTTGCCTCTGCAATGTCCTGCTCAAAGTCTTCATATTTTGAAAGACTTTGCTGATGAGTCAGACTCTACATGTAAAGAAATAACATTTCCCATTTGAAAACTTGCAAAATATAGATGCTGGCGACAATCAAATTTCCAATCACATTATCATAACCATTTTCATATAGTGAATTAAAATTGAAGGATTTTCTTGAGTAAAAATGCTTTAAGCACTCTGGAATTGTTCATAAATTCTGGGGAATTGCCCAGATTGAACACCATGCAACAACAAAGTGTATGTTCTTAGGTTCTTTGTTGGATTGGCTCTGGGCTTTATTAATCAGTGCACTCGAAACTGTCAGAACCTTATGATTTCTCAATCCCTCCACACCTTAGCCTGCTCTTGCTGGTTTTTGATTCAGGCACGCTACATGTAATTCAAGGGCATACTCCAATCTCAAAGAATATTTACAGTCCTACTCTTTTCTAATCCCAGTTCAAAGTGTGATCCACTTGATAATCCCTAACCCTCTGAAAATCCCTCTTCAGTGAATCTTACAGAATCATTTTCTTCCATTTTTCCCCCTCCTCTTCCTTCTGTTCTTTGATCGATCCTTATTCCTTTTTTCTTTTTTTTTTAAATGTTTATTTATTTTTAGAGAGAGAGAGAGAGAGAGAGCACAAGCAGGGGAAAGGCAGAGAGACAGGGAGACACAGAACCCAAGGCAGGATCCAGACTTTGAGCTGTCAGCACAGAGCCCGACACGGGGCTTGAACCCACGAGTCTGAGATTATGACCTGAGCTGAAGTCAAAGGCTTAACTGACTGAGTCACCCAGGCACCCCAACCCTTATTCTTTTTTTCTTAATCATAAATGATTTTCTTCCCCCAAAAGACTCATCTTTGATCTATTCACAACTTGCTTGTTCTTATTAGTAACTTTCATTTGCACTTATGATATCAAATATAACATAATTTCAGAGAACTCTCATATCTACATTTGCCATCCTCCTGGTTCCAGACCCATATCCCCCACTGCTTGCTGGATATGTTCATCTAGATATTTTGTAGGTGCTTATCTATAGCTAAACTCTCCTGCAGTTAACCTTCCTATGGCCCCCAAACATATCCAAACACAAAAATGGACAATCAAAATGTTTCTCTTCTCTCCTCTAAATCTTTTCTATAGGAATTAGTATTAAATTGTATTGATTGCACTCTTGCTAACTTCCTAGAGCAGTTCATCACAAAACCCAGTCTGAACTATCTTCTGTATCTTCCATTTCTTCTACTTCCTCTAACTTAGTTAATCTCATTCCATCCTACAGTTCACAAACATACCTTGAGCTCTGTATTAGTTTTCTAGGGCTGTCATAACAATGTTCTACACTGGCTGGCTTAAGTAACAGAAACCTATTGTCTCACAACTCTGGAGGCTAGAAATCTGAAATCAAGGTATCAGAAAAGGTGCTTTTTTCTAGGACCTTTGAGGACCTCTTCCTTATGCTTCTCTTTACATCATCTCCTGTGTATCTGTTGCTGTATGCAAATATCTTCTTTTTATAAGGACAATAATCATATTGGATTACAAAGCTGGATTCTCATTAGGCTCACCCTAATGACTTCATTTTAGCTTAATCACCTCTGGAAAGACCCTTTCTCCAAATCAGGTCATATTCTGAGGTATTCAGAGTTACAACTCCAACGTGTACTTTTGGGAATGACACAATTCAACACATGACAAACTCCTAGTATGTGCCAGTCACTGTTCTGGACACTGAGAGCACCATGCAGAGGGAGAGGTCTCTATCTCATGGGCTTTAAAATCTAAGAGTGGGGAAACAAATGACAAATTGACCTTATAAGTGAACAAAATAATTTAAGCTAGTCCTAAGGGCTATGGTTAAAATAAACCAGAGTTATGTTCCTTTTGGGGGACTTTTGTGATAACTTCTTACTTCCCTTTGTCACCCTCCATTCTACCTATTGATTCCACAACATTGTCTTTGTATTCAGTAACAGCAATTAGAACCCTGCATTATAAATTATCTGTGTATATGTCTATCAGTAAAATCAGTGAGCTCTGCAAGGGCTCATGTCTCTATCTCTGCCACATGCATAAAGCATGGTACATGGTGGGTTTTGATTTATTTAATCAAATGAGTTTGTCAAGTGAGTTTATTTTCTAGTCTCCACTTTTTCCCATGCAGAAAATTCAAACAGGAATGAAAATCATGAAAACAATGCTCTGTAAGGAGTGATACTTTCCTTTCCTGGCTGGTCTACTGTGTATAAAAGAATGGTTAATAAGGAAGAGTTTGTACTTTTCTTAAATTTTTAATGTTTTTATTTATTTCTGAGAGAGAGAGAGCATGAGCAGGGGAAGGTCAGAGAGAGAGAGAGGGAGATATAGAATCTGAAACAGGCTTCACGCTCTGTGCTAGCTGTCAGCACAGAGCCCAATGTGGGTTCGAACCCATGAATGTGAGATCATGACCTGAGCCAAAGTTGGAGCTTAACCGACTGAGACTCCCAGGCTCCCCAAGTTTGTCTTACATAGATAGCTATCTGTAAACACAATTTAAAGGATTCAAAAGTTCAGGGCTTTTGAAGATAAGAGATGCATTAAATAGCATGGTTGAACTCACATTCTACAATAAAAACAGATAGTAATGCTAATCATCTGTGGAGTTAATATACTCTGATAGAATTGTCTATGTTTTCCTCATTAGGGATTGGTGGAAAACTTTTAGCCACATTTGTCTTAGTCAAACATTATCTGTCCTATGGTCTAGCTCTTAGTTTTCTTCTTGGGTAACTCTGGTACTGGTGATCATCTTTAGTATGTCATACACAATATCACCCTGCTATATTAGTTGTAAAACATTCTCAGAATTTGCTTATATATTTGCTTCAAGTTCATTCTTGTGTATGCTTTATATCAATGGTATTTCCAAGTAGTCCTGTTTCTTTCTAGTAAGAACAGTTTTTGAACAGGATTGGCTTTGGTGACTTTTTGTTCTGTTCTCACATGACCTCTTCTTAATGAGTGGGACGTAATTAACCTGGCAAGAAAAGTAACTAAAGGCATTTCCACATAAGGATCAAGCTGAAAGGGACGACCCCCTTGGGTAGGACTATGAGCTCCATGGTCATATCTGCAACTGCTTAGAGGTCAGAGGCCTCTGTTTAAGTGTTACCTGGCCTCTAACAGGTGACAACACCTGCTTTTTCTGCACACAAGATTACTGAATGGTAGATGAGAAAATAGTTGTGAAAGTGAAAAGTGTCATGTAAGGGGCTATGGTAGTACAATTATGATGACTTGTTGAGGCCCAAATGACTGATATATAATGAGTGATTTGAAGACAGGGATCAAATTGAATGTCTACCCCAAGAGACTGTCTCTTTGATTGCACTGAGTTTGTGCATTTTAAGAACAGAGGGAAGGGGCATGATTTTTTTTTCTTTTTCAACGCATGAGTCTAACACCCTCTGACAACCCTCTTTCTGAATCATTTTTTGATGCACAATCAGGACAAGGGATAGCTTGATACCTGAGCAGAGATGTGCATGGCAGGTGGGGCACAAAGCTGGGTAAAAGAAGTTGATATAATGGACAGCTGGGAGAGAGGAGAATTGTGAGAAAGCAGAAGAAAAGTTGTGTAAAAACCCTGGAGGTTTGGGGTATGATTTGGACGGCGGTGGCTGTGGTTTACAAAGGAAATGGGTCTTGGAAAAAGGAGATTTGACAAAGTGTTTTTGAAAGCTAAACATTGGATCCCCCCTTAATGCTCTTTTAAGACCTGAAATAAATTTTGAATTTCCTTTTTGATTATTTGACAGCTGGATCTTGCTTCCTTGAATTCTACTCCATGCATTGACTGGATGATGCAAAGGGTCACATTTCAGGGTTCAGTTAACAATATAAAGATAAGTAAAGAAGTCTGAGTAAAGGATGTGTATGGAATCTAGCATTTGAATTTTTCAGTTTCAAATTTGCCTTCATCACTGAGTTTGAAGAGTTGGTAGCCAAAATTTTGGATAATGACTGGTTGAAAGAACAAATACTGATATTAGGGCTCCAAGAGTAACTGGTACTCTCATCTTCCTTTTCCAGAGGCACCGAGTGGAGAAATACTGAGATGTAAATCTGGGGCTTTGGGAGAAACATTCCTGCTTCTAGGCCACTGGGACATCATTTAGTAAACTGCTTCTCCAGCACTCTGACTGGAGCTGCCAAATTCCTATGAATTTAGGATTAGAGTCAGAAAAGGAGTTCAATCTATTTCAATTACTAGCCAAAACGGTGTGTCTGGCTGAGTTCTTATGAAGAATGGGTTCATTAGTACTGAATGCCACCTATGAAAATCAGCCTTCTTTTACTACCCATATCTGCAGGACCAATATCTAGTGGATAGAAGTCCTCCAATCTGGCTTTTGATCTGAAGATTAATCACTGGCTGTGATTTTTAAGTCGTAGTGCCTCTCCTGAGCTGGAAATATGGATGCGTTCCCTGAAGATGGTGTAGATTATGTGTGTGTCTACATAATGTAAACTGAAGAGTCTCTTAATCTTCCATCACTTCCTTCTCAGACTTTTGGACAACTCCAAATTCCCACCATTATTCCCTCTCTGTTGAGAACCAGCTTTGGCCACTGAGAAATGTAATTAAATATTGTTGGAGCAGTGACACATTTTGGCATTTTCATTAGGGTTGCTTCAATTTGAATGTTGACCAAATTGGCTGGCATAGACCCAGGGCCCTCAGGAAATGAGGAAGGAACAATGTCTGAAAAAGAGGGGTTGAGCAGAAGGTTTAGAAGAACAGGAAGGAGAGCAAAGGAAAATCATGGAACAAATGGTGTGGGGAGTTAGTGAGGAGGCCACAGCAAAAAAAAGGAGCTCCTTCAAAATTTGATGTAAACAGTCTTCTCCTGAACAAGTGTGAGAAAAATAATCCAGCTATTTTTTTTAATATGAATTCATTACATGGGGATTTTCTTTATTACATTACTGCAAGAAGTTTTATCCTAAACTTTTCTGTTGACGCTAATTGGGTTATTGCAAGAACACAACAAACACAGACAAAATTCTTAGATCTCGTCTCTAGTACATTTAGAGGTGAATTTTAAAAAATTTATTCCAGTAGTTCTTGACATTTGCAAAATGTATCTGAAACTAGATTCTGATGTTTGGGTGGGATGAGTGGTAGAACAAAATGTTTATTATCTGCTTTATTCATACGGAGTTCATTTTATTCATACAGAAATGCAATGGTAAGCTCTTGTATTCTTATTGAAAATAGCATCTTAGAATGCATGGGAAGAAGGCCCTAAGCATTTTATTTAATTTGATCTGAAATCCATATGCTGTCATTTAGAGAGATCAAGTATAAGAACCTGGTGGGTATAAAATGTGCTCCACATGGTCCTATTTAGAGAGATGCCTCGAATGTGAGTTTTCACAAGTTCCACAAAACACATTTTCACACCAAATTTGATACAGACATGTATTACAAAATCTCCCTATTGCCATTTGAATATAAAATGGAAAAGTTTCCCTTGAGTTTGCAAGAGTGTTTTCAAGTATAGGTAGGGAAAGTACAAGCTGCATTAACATCTGCCACTTGAAACTGCATTGTGGCATTTAAACTTTCAAAGAGATTATAGCAAAGAGTATATCTTTCCTTGATGTAGGTCCAGAGGAACTTTACAAATACAAAAGAGAGTCTCTAATGGGTTCTCATTAACTTCCAAATTAAAAATGACTTCCACTGCATGCAGAGTGCTGTTATCTCTGGCAAACGGGATTGGGAAGGAGCAGGGGGGCTGGATGGGTCCTGTTTCAACACATGCAATTGTTTAGGTTGTAGAGTTGTCAAGGGAGTCATATCTATGAGACCATCGGTCACTCAGTCACACTGTAGGCAAGTTTTAACTTACAGGCACGTGTGCAGGCTGTTTGGGTGACTCTGGGCTTCTGGGTTGAGGGCTGGAGTGGTGGAAGAAAGCCCAAGTTGGCACACATGTTCAAACACACATTCCAGAGAGCACCCAGAATATGTCTTCTCTGACACAGAGAGGGTGGTATGGATACTCCTTGTCTAAACCGTATGCTGGCATCACTGAAACTCATGTGCTGTGAAGGCTGTGTGAGAAAGCACTAATACATATGTTTGGTTTGTATCTTGAAAAAGGAATAGCTATTAAATTTTTTTAATGTTTATTTATATTTGAGAGGGAGAGAGACAGAGACAGAGTGTGAGCAGGGGAGGGTCAGAGAGAGAAGGAGACACAGAATCTGAAGCAGGCTCCAGGCTCTGAGCTAGCTGTCAGCACAGAGCCTGATGCGGGGCTCAAACTCATGAATCGTGAGATCATGACCTGAGCCAAAGTCGGACCCTTAACCTACTGACCCATCCAGATGCCTCAAGGAATAGCACAAAGTCACCTTACAGGAGCATGAAGTCCTGGGTGAATGAGCGGTTGTGTCACTCTTTACACACTTCTGCATTGCTTCTTTTATTTTTTAAAAAGCATTTTAGTTTTGTATTTTTTTATGTTTAAAAGACAAAAAAATATGTAAGTAAAAAGCAAAGTTGATTCTCTAAGAGGTACATCATAACGCCTAATACTGCCACATATTCAGAGCATCTTTCTGGAGATCCTGAAATGAATCTTCTTAGTGTGCTGAAATAGAAGTCTGTTTTGTATGGAAATGACTTTGAACAATGTGTACATGAATTTTGGTTTAATGCAGCTTGTGTGTGTAAGGAATACTCTGATGTGGGGTTCTAAAAGATGTGGACAAAACTACAGTGTCTCATTGATACCAGACTTAAGTCATTCAGAGTTGAGCACATATAAGGATGCAAAGCATGTGATTGTGTCATGCATGGGCAGGTGTCTGTGAAATCACAAAGCTCTCCAAGGCATACTGGAAGAGAGGTACATCTGTTTCAATGTCTAAGGTTTCTCCAATTACATCTTGGTTAAATAGTCAGTCATTCAGCAAGTATTAATTTAGCATTCACCGGATATCAGGGGAAGAAGAACTCACTGGCCTTGATCCAACATTTTTGCTTGGGCTTACACTCTTTGTGTTTCCCAGCATTGTCACTAACAGCATTTCCCTCAAGATGGCCAGATGAAGACGCTGTCCAGCCAGCCAGCTGCTACCTTGCCCTGCAAGTCATCTCTTGTTCAGTGGTAGGCTCAAGTCACAGGAATGAGAAACGGAGGAATCTGTATTCAGTGTGGTCTTAAATGGATTCTCACATTTTCATGCTGCAACAATTAGGCTTTTCCTTCTGTTATAAACATGTTTGCTCTGGGAATTCAAGTTTCCAATATTCTGCATAGTATAGGCTCGTCTTTATTATCTGATGTAAAAGTTTGTGGTTTTAACTATATGATATAAAGACGTGTATATTATCACTATTATAAAAACAATAGAAAAAATCAGACACGCCACTTATTTTAAAAGAGAGAGAGAGATTGAGAGAGAGAGGGAATCCCAAGCAGGCCCCATGTTGTCAGTGTATGGCCCAACTTGGGTCTCCAACCCATGAACATGACCTGAAGTGAAACCTAGAGTCGGACGCTCAATTGACTGAACCACCCAGGTATCCCAGATATGCCATTAAAAAAAAAAGTTTGTTAATTAATTAATTAATTAATGTTGAGAGAGACAGGGACAGTGAGAGTAGGGGAAGGACAGAGAGAAAGGGAGACAGAGAATCCCAAGCAGGTTCTGTGCTGTCGGCATAGAGCCCAATGCGGGACTTGAACTCACTAAACCTTGACATCATGACCTGAACTGAAACCAAGTTTCAGACGCTTAACTAGCTGAACCACCCAAGTGCCGCTAGATATGCCATTTTAAGAGAGAATTTTGCTAATGCAAATCTATATGAAATGTATTTTTTAAAACAGGGATTATAAAACGCATGCTTACCTGTAATCTGTTTTTATACTTAAAAAAATAAGAGGAATGTCATCCTGCAAGAGCACTTTAACTCCATTTCAACCTTTAATCTGTACTTTCTAGCTGATTAAATTCTTTCCAGCTTATCTTCTAACTCAGGCAAAAGACCCAGTGGGCAAAGCATCTCATGATGGGAACTGAAAATACCCTTCAAGCAATAAGCAAAACCCCACATGATTGACCCCAAGAGAATGACTGATCTGACCTTTACTGCCCACCTGCAGATACGTACCAATGGACATTTGTCTTGCATTTTCCTTATGTGAACCTAGAGAGACTTCAGCACTTTGGAGACTGTCCTTGAGTGTTGACCTCCCTGAAATAATATCCTTTCCTGTTTCACCACCACTGGTCTCTCTGCCTTTGGATTTTGCCAGTGCCTGCTGGCTGAACCTCGTCTGTCTGGGACCCCTGGGGCCAGGTGATCTTGTAAGCCTGCACCCCAGTTGAAATAGTGATAAATGCAGCATCTGCATCATCTTCTCACTTGTGTATTATGACATCTATGTTTGTCTGTTGAAATTTTTAACGCTTCCATTTCTCTAACACTGAGGTTTACTCTTTAGATTAACAGGAATCCGTTGTACTTAGATTTTGCTATTGGTACTCTATAATCCTGGCTCCTATATTAATACAAAGTGTGAAAATTCATTTGTCAGATTGTTCCTGAGGCTAACCTCTTCTGTAACCTCTGGGATGAAATGTTCTAGAATTCTACTTTGTATGCTGAGAAGATACCGTACAATTTTTACATTAAAATTGTGTATGTGCATTTTTTTTTTAAGTCCTGTGACCCAGAACTGCCTCCTCTTCTTTCTGAACTTCACAAACTTAGTGGTGTAAGGAACAGGGGGCTCTGACTACTATCCGTGGGGGCGTGTCCTGTGCCCACAGTGCCTAGCTTGGTGAACCCTCCTCTCATGTGTGGGGCGGTGCCAGTCCGGGAGCCCTGTGGTCCTTTCAGAGTAGCTTGCTTCTGTGACTTGGTGTCAGCAGGTTCAGATTGCCCTGGGCTCACTATTTCCTTTAAATCAGTAGCTGACCTAACTCTAAATAGCCATTCTTTTACTTTTTAATAAGGCACAGTTATGTTAAATGGGAATGCAATTTAACTTTGCAGAAGCAGTAACACCGGTCTATTCCCAAGGCACTTTGTCCTAAAGTGTTGAGTAGAAAGAGAGCACACTTTTTCTTTAATCCTGTGGAGCCGTTTACATTATGGAATTTACCTTTGCTTGTACTAGGATTGCCAAAAACCTTACGTAAATAGGCAGGTTTCCTGAACCCAACCTCTGAATCTTCAGATGAATGACTATTCCATGTCTTACTTCTGTTAGAAAAGTAATCAGTCATTCCAGTGGAGTATTATGTGACTCAGAGTCCACCAGCTGACTTTCTCTTGGGTCTGGAGGTTTCTGACCTCAGATGACATGGCAGTAATTATCTTCTGGCCAGACTGGTGTCAGATATATAAGTATCTCTCGATATACTGGATGCTAAGCATATAATTAAGACCATGTACTTTTAATGTGTTTGGCATTATACTGGGTACCTTGCATATGTGATCTAATTTAACCCCACAAACTGCAGTGGATTCACCTCACACTTAGAAAAAAAATCCAAACTCCATAGCAGAGCCTAGAAAACCCTATATGATCGGGCTCCTGCCTATCTCAATGGCCTAAATTCTTACTATTCTCCCCTTTGCTCTCTCCAACAGTTAGTCATTTGTTCTAAATGCTTACTTTATTTTAGGCAATGCTTCAGGAGTTTCATATCCTGACAATAACCCACAAAGCAAGTTCTATTCTTAGTTTCATGTTACAGATAAAGAAGTTGAGGCACAGAAAGTCCTCTAGCCAGTAAATTGGGTGGCTGAGATTCAAAACTAGGCAGATGGGCTCCAAAGAATGAATTCTTAATCATAGAACTAGGTAACATTATGCTACTTCTAGGTAGCATTACTAAAAGATGACAAAAGCTGGGTGAGCTCAAGGACTCCCAAGCTTGAAGTGGTGGAGGCCTGTGGAACCCTACAGACCCTTTGAGGGTAGCCGGCTGACAAAGCAGTCACTGCCCTTGCAGTGGCTGAGTGAATGCTGACTTTGGCAAAGGAAGGGAGGATATGGCTTTAAATCTTTCCTTCCTACATGACCATTCCTCCATTCACAGTCCATTTCACATTTGAACATTTAGATGAATGGCCGCTTGAATAACATGTTTCACGACATGGGAGATTTCTCCTCTCACCATCCCCCGAATACCTAGCCATCAATAAATAGAATCATGTATTCATTATTAATTTATTATTCAGGCTCCTCAGGCCTGGATTTATGCAATATGGTAAGCACATTACCATAACATTTAGCAACATTTAGCACATTAATAAAGCAGGGTTAATAAAGGAAAATAAGAGAAGACAAAAAGAATAGGAAATATAATTTAAAAATTCTTTCAAAATAAAGTTAATTTCAAATGGAGCATTAAAGAAGTTGTCTTTGTGGAGAATTTTAAAATCTTTTTGACTGTCAAAACACTTATTTTTGGCATGTGTGCACGCATATATGTGTGTGTTCATATGAGATACTATGACTTTTTAAATGGTTATGACCTTCAGAGCCTTAATCCGTCTCTCCTCCCCCTGTGGGATTATGCCTCAGTTAGAGAGGTTCAGGGAAGGCAAAAGATGGTATGCAATCCCTGGTAAAGAAGTGGCACCTGGAAGTGGAAGTCATGTCCCTGTTGAAATAAGATTTTGTCAACAAATGTATCTGTTTTGAGATGCAGCAAGGGAAGGAAGTGTTGCTATTACAGGAAACCCTCAAAAAAGGAAAACTATTATGGTAAAACATATGACTTATAACTTGTTCATCATACTTGTCAAATATTCTACTTAGGTTAACGTTAAACTTTGATTAAATAATATAACAGGAGTGTCTAAATTTAAATGAATTTAAGATAGGGGTTAGAACAAATGTGCGAAGTTCAAGACACCTAGAAGTTCTTTTCATGAAAGAAAAGAATTTATTAAATCTGCCAAGAAAATCTATTTTATATGGAGTATAATGTGACAATAGAATTCATCTACCATTATTAGTAATGAGCTAGATTTAGAACTGTTGCTCAAGGTTTGGAGTAATATAATTTGGGGAGCTGAATAAACCAATATCTTTCTTTCAGTGACCTGTCTGAAAAATCTCCCTACTAGGCTCACATTTACTAGGGCTTTCCGGAGAACTTGCATATTTAATAATTTCACTATTTGGGGGTAAATATTACATTTTTTAAAAAACTTACAAACTAGAGAGAAATCTAGGATTTAAAAAAAAATCCTTCAACCAGGTAAATCTTGTCCTGTGCTAAATATATTTGTACACATATTATTATTTTATTTTACCAAATTGGGATCAGAGTATACGTCCCACTTTTTTATTCACTGATTATCTTTTATGTCACTAAATATGTTTCCTGTATCATTTTAACGACTGCAGAGCATGTCATTGTATGTGTTTCATATTTATGGTAGCAAATATTGTTGGACATTTAGTTGTTTTCCATAGCTTTCCTATTATAAGCATGCTTAAATAAACATTTCTACAGGAAATCTTTATAGACTCCATGCTTATTTCCTAAAAGTGAATTTGCTGGATCCAAAGTTATATACATTTTTAAAGACTTTGATCCTGACTTCTAAATAGCCCAACATAACAATTTAGCATATTCTCTGATTACCAAGTACATTTTTTTCTTTTTCTATCAATAGAGAACAGAATTTGGGGGAAATGGCATAAAATCATAGACCAGAATGAAAGTTAAAGAGAGTGCAAAGAAATTAGTCTTTTTACTGTCATTGGCCTACTTTTTACAAGCTGTAATATTAAAACCTGTTGCCGTTCGTCAAGTATTCACTATGTACCAACCACTATGCTAAGTACTCATCATATATTATTCCATTTAAGCCTTATCTCAACTCTCTGAAACATAATTATTCCTTTCAACAGCTGCAATATTGAAGTGCACACAGCTTAACCGACTAACTGAATGTCACGCAATATTGCTTAGTCAGGATTTGAACTCAGTTATAGTTGGCTGGAAGGTATATACTCTTAACCAATATTCTCTTGGCTATTGTAGAAGGTCTTGGGCAGTATAGACAGATTATAGTAATGTAAGTCAATTAGATTTGTGAATGTAAAAAGGGGCAAATGAGATACTGGAATCATGGTGCTACCAAAAATGTAGTTTCATCTAGGACAACGTAAGAGCCAATCTTCAAAAACTGAAATGGAGTACCTGAGTGACTCAGTCAGCTGAGTGTCCAACTTCAGCTTTGGTCATGATCTTACTATTTGTGATTTCAAACCCCACACTGCGCTTGGTGCTGTCAGTGCAGAGTCCAGTTTGGATAATCTGTTCTGCTCTCTCTGCCTCTCCCCCATTTGCATGCTCTCTCTCTCTCTCTCTCTCTCTCTCAAAAATAAAAACATTAAAAAACTGAATTAATAATCCACTAACTGGATTATTCACTACTGACCATTATGCCTATGCTGAATGTGTAAGTTTTAAAATCAATGAGCAAATAACAGACTATGTACTGATGCTGTATTCACATTTCATTTTAAATGGAATATTTTGGAGGCCAAGAAGAGGTAGTTAAGCTTGTATCTCTGCTCTGCAACTCTTCTCCTAGGTGATGATTAGAATGTGTCACTTAACAAAAGGAGTGTTGGTTCCAGCTGGTATGTTAGGATTATTGGCAATGGAAATGAATTCTTATCACAGCTGGAGTCATTATGAAGGTTGCTGATAAGTGACATGTCATGTAACTTGCTAATAAGTATATGAGATTTGGAATTCCACTATGGTTTCCCTAGGTTAGAGTTAAATACATTCTCCATCCTTCTCCTCCATCTTTGCCCACTCTTCTGTCTCCACTTTCACTTCTTTCCTTTAATTATATATTAGAGTCTTTGGAGAATGGCTTATGCTGCTTAGTATAAATGACAAAACTTGAGTTTAAGTACAGTAAAATAAATATCCAGCTGTAAGCACACACCTTTATGAAAATCACTTAGATCAAGCAGAACCTTGGCACGTAACAAATATTTTACCCAAAGAACACGTCATGTCTCCTTTATCTACTGCTACTTGATAGGCTTTAAAAATATAAACCAGACACAGAAAGTGAAAAATTGCGTGTCTTAAAATGCTTTTGGACACACCATTCTCAGAAGATAATTTCTGTTCATTTAGTTTTAAACTTGTTAAATTGCAGCTTGAAGTGTACTATTAGTTTTGAGCATCTGCCAGTCATCAAGTGCTTTAGTGGCCAGTGCTTCACAAGTCTTTGAAACCTGCCTTTGAGTTCACTAATCATTTGGTATAATTTGATGGCAGTAACCTTAGAAAGAAAAATATTTGCAAATATGAAAGAGTTTAATATGCACACTTTATCTCAGTGACTAAAGTTGTATGTGGAGAAAATATGCTATAGGGCAAATTGATCTCTCCATGTGTTCTTTGTCCTCTGGTGTTTTTATAAGTGACAAATAAGCTCATTTCGTTTGATTCTTTAAAACTGAATTGTATATATATTGCATTCAGTTGAAAGGCTGCGTGCTTTGCAACTACCTTAACATTTCCAACCTAATTTTTCCTTGCAGTGATGATGGGTCTATGTTCTCTTATATGCAATATCACCTTTTTCAGGATTAGTTGAATCCATTTGCCCATATGGAGAAAGTTGGGAACCTGCTTGGGGGCTCCAATGTTCTATAGGGCTCTAGCAATAGAAGATGAGCATGTCAGCTTGAGTCCAGTAGCCCAGTTGCCCATAAATGCATGGGAACTTTTCTGGATCAGCCTTATGGACTGGCTCTCAAAGACAGTAAAATTTGTAAGAGTCAGGTCTTTGTCTCTTTTGTTCTCTGAATATTTATAGGTAAGTACTGCACTTACCATTCAATATACATTTGTAATGAACTGTAATTTCTATAAACTTATATAATTATGATGTTATGTTTTTGATTTTTCTGATTTATTATACATGTCCTAGTAGCAGGAAGTCCAATTATTTTCATTTTAATGGCTTGCCCTCAACCTCTGACCTATTGAAGAACTTCAGGAGCATGCTTAACTGGGAGTGGGTGGGTGAAAATTTTGCTTATAAAAACCAAACTTGTATGGTAAGAACAAGAACAACTACAGAGATCACTTTTTATTTACACATAATGTGTAGAGAATGGTCCTGTTGAACAGGACAGTGGCTTCCCTCTGCTGCTGCTCAGGGCCAGGGCACTCTGGTGCCAGGACTAGAGTTCTTTAATTTCCTATTTCTAAATTCAGCCATTTGTCCCTTAAGCAAAACCACTATAATAGTGTGTCTAGGTCTATAAGAATTCCATCACCAGCCACACAAATAAACCATTACATTGCTTGAGGAGCCCAGGTTTCTAGACCCAACTTCCAATTTTCTCTGTGTAGGTTTTGCTTTTTGTATGTTTGGGGACTTTTTCTCAGGGAACTCCTACCAAGTCACTCCTGCCCACATCTTGGTCTCTATCAATTCTGTCACTGAGATCTCTCCCTCTTCTCCCTGAAGTCTCTTTTTGGGCTACATTTGCAAATTGCCTGTGTGCCATCTCTGTTTCTACCTTGCATACCATATATGTTTCAAAGAGGGTCACTTTTTTTTTACAGTAAAAAAAGTCTGATACTTATTAGAATTAATAAGGAGTGCATTCAATAAGACATCTATTTAATTCCTCCTTTTCCAGTTGCCCTATTATAGAATGAATTGGACATTTAAGCCGGATCTTTTGGGAAGTTGTATGTCCTTGTAAAGTTGTACTAAAAATTTCAGAATACAATAGTGCATATATATTATGAAGAGACATTTTGGGAAGTGCTCCATTTTCTCACACCAAGTCCCATCCTTTCTTTAAGATCTGTATCAAGTCACCTCCTCTGTGTCCCTGTGATGCTCATAACATCCTCCCTTAGTATCATTTTCTCCTTACCCTCAAGTACTCTATGTCTCTTCAGTTGGCCCTGAACATGAGCAGTCTCATATTTATAGTTGTCCTCTTTTGCATATTTCCTATGTCTACAAGAGGATATTTTAAGAACCAGAGAGTAGGGACTTCCTCTTGTTGCTTTTCTGCTTGTGTTCTTTTTGTTATTTCTCATACCGAGGAAGTACTGAATAAGTGATTGTTAATAGTGACTTTGTCAGCACTGTCCATGAATTTAGTCTGGAAGAGAGACTTTCTGAGCTGCAGTGCTTAAAAGCGTGCAGGAGGATTCATAGATAGCTTCTCCAGGATTGATAGGGGCTAGGGAAAACCTTTTCCCCATCTGGAAACCATCTCCTCCTTTCAAGGATGCAGATGAGACCCTTTAGCTTTGTTTATTTTGTAGTCTAAATAGTACTCCTACATCGCTGAAATTTAGTTAGTAGGTGATTGAAATGGGTATTCTTAAAAATAGTCTGTTGATTAAGAGCATTAGCATCATCTGGGAGCTTATCAGGAAAGGAATCTCATGGATCCCAACACTAGACCTGTTCAATCAGCCTCTGAATTTAGCAAGATCCTACGTGCTTCCCATGTACTCTAAAGTTGGAGAAGCAGTCATCTAAACATTCTGCACATTTTGGCCACTTAGACATAGTTATTGGCCCTCCTTTATTCTTGATATTTGGAGATTGATTTATAAGTATTCTATCTTCAAGAGAAGTGCTTTCTACATGTCTTTCATACACAGCATGTTCATTTTTCTAAGGATTCATCAGGATAAAAGGAGAAAAATGAAATGCAACATAGTTCAAATAATATTAAAGAAAATTATTGCTGCTTGTACTGTGTTTCATTCTAGAATTCAATATGTTCCTCAAAAGGTCAAATAATATATCTAATACATTCCCTAAGGTTCTGAGGAATGATAATGAAACTGTCCAGAAACCAATTCGAATACTGTGTGCTGCCATTTAATCAAAGAAAGTTAGATAAGGTAACACTTTGTGTAATGAGTAGGCAAAACATTTCATATTAAAAATTCATTATCTGCTCAAATTAGCCAAATGTCTTCATTCATGCTTTTTAGCATCAATTTAACTTTCTTATTACTATAACAATTTCTTCCAGAAAGGTGAAGTTGGGGTTTCTTATTATCTTAAGGGGAACTGATGTTGATGTTTTTGCCCAAAGAATCTTCCTTATGGTATGACTCACAAAGAAGTAACATTATTCAATCACATTCAGAAAAACTTCCCCTAAGACATTTATTATAGAATAATAATTATAATAAGAACTTGAACTTATAATTAACATAATAAAATTAGTCATGAAATATCATCATCATCTCAAATAATATTCAACTTCTTACTATAATACAAGTTAAACCTATGACACCTGCTGTCTGAAAGATTGTACTTAAGTAAACAATTTTTGTGGATATATAAACTGAAAGACTGTATCTCTTAAAATACTGCCACCTTCTCTTCCTGAAAAAAAAAATACTAGTTGGAGTGGATTGATTTGGGTCAGAGTGTGTAGATCAAAAATGATGTTTAAAAGTAGATGTCATTACTAAAAGATTTTACTTTATTTTCAATAAATGAAGCTGAAAATCAACTTCCAAAGCAACTGTTTGGCTGTCATTTGTTGTAGATTTACTAGTGTGAAATTTGGATAAATTCTTACTCTTGGTGGCCAGATAATTTCATAGCTATTGATGTATCATTATGTAATTTCCCAATGAAGTGGCAGATTATGAACATGAATTTTATGTGTTTGCTTAATGAACAGTTTGGAGAAGTTTGTGGTAATGAATCCTAACACTTCAATAATCTGGCCATTTAAAAAATTCATTTATATATTCAGTAATGTGTTCATACCAAATACCAAGCACTGCTATAATTATAAACTATTGGGTCAAATTGTGATATCTACTATTTTTGAAGGCATTTGTGAATCATAACCTCAAATTACTCTCCAGGAATGTTATTTCAAGAAACTCTCCTAACATGAGAATATGAGAGACCCTAATTCTTAGTATTATCAACAGTTTGAGTGTGAAAGCTAAAACACTATGATTCATTGTTTATATTACAGTTAAATATTTTTATATTGTCTTTGCTCTTGAAATTCCGCTTTTGTGTAGTATCTGTTCTTTTCCTTTGACATTACTGAGTAATGTTGTATATTACTATAATAATTATCTTCATTTGTTATCATTGCTTTCTCTAATTTGTAATTTTTTATAATTTATTTTTATTTTAATTTATTGTAATGGCAATAATAATTTTTAACATTCATATATTATAATGTATGTAATAAAATATATATTAATTTATTCCATCAATGTTTTTGTTAGTGTGTTTTCACCCTGTAATAAAGAGAGAACTCCGCAGGCTGAGTATTTGTATCAGAGAGGATCTGAACGCCGTTTACTCAGTTAAATTCCTTTTTTTTTTATCTTTAACTGAAAGTCAGACAAGTATACCCAGCTTTAATTACCAATAGCTAGATGGCATTGTTTTCCATTGGGACTCCTGAATTGAGGGGGTGCATTCTTTTACCCTTCTGCATGACTCTCTACTCCATGGATTGTGTGAAAACCATCTTCTGCCTGGATCTATGAGAATTATTTGGACAATCCTCCTGATCGCAGGGTGAACACAGTGCTGCATCTTTCCTATCTACACTTCTTTAATGAGATATGTGAGGATTTCAGTCCCTGAACAAGTGTGTAAAGGATGTAGACAAGTCTTTTACCTTGGTAAAAAAAAAAAAGTGTCTATGCTGTTGATGGACATTGGCTATTTTTATGGTTTATTCAGACCCTGGGTTTCTGAGACAACTGGGACAGCATTAAAATGTCCTATACTTTCCTTAAGCTTGGCAGATATTTAGCAAACAATTTAACAAATAATATTTACTCTGATAATGTTGTTTTGTGAAGGAGAAATAGAGGATATTATGAGAGTATTGAGTAGTGGGATTGATTCTGAGCTTTAACTCCCATGATTGCTTAGCATATTAGATTTTGATCTCTAATATTAAGCAATATGGCTTTATAAACACGTAGGAAGTGTACATAGACATCTTCATTTCATATAATTATAACGATTCAGATATATGGAAGCTTTGTTAGAATTGAGATCTAGATATGTTTGATTCCAATTAATTATCCTTCATCTTTCCTCATCATCTATGCAAAGTACTGTGCTCCCAAAATATCCCTAGTGATTTGTTTTAATGAAACCAATAGTAGAGAGGGAAAGCAATCAAGAGCCTACTAAAACTGATGTTGAGAAGAGAATGTAGAGTCTTAAAAACTACTGACACAACTCACCTGAATCAATAACTTCAATAATATATGAAGAAGAAGGTCATATGGAAATTTTAGTTGGTATTTAAGGTAGCTAGAATTATAATAGCATTTTTATGATCCTGTTCACTTTGATCACATATAAATCATATATTTTTCCCTTTCTATTCTTATTAATACATTGTTAATATTTTAAGCATTAAATACTTATGAATCATTGCTTTCCCTCTTTTATACTTTAAGGTGCTGGTGTTAAATTTATTCATTTCCTGTCCCCATACATGACCAATATTAACTTTGTAGTGTTTTGGGAAACAAACTGCCCTATTAGTTGAACATGAGTATGAAATATGACAAAACTTTTCCTGTTGTCATAAGGATATTGTTTTCACTAGCCCTTAGCTCTATGCTTCAACAAAAATAGTAAAAATTCAGTAAATATTATTAATAGGTAATAATATATTTTCATTTCTTTCCATTCCAATTTAAAAGATATACAAATAAATATAGGCCAATGTAAATGCAATGGGCATTTAATGTTTTGATTATAAGAAAAAAATTGGTACAACACTTTAAAAGTGTTATTTGCTAAATTGATTCAAATTTAGAGTATACGTGAAAATAGTCATATGGATTCAAAACTATCTCCAAGACCATAAATAACACATAAGAATAAAGTGGCAATTGGAGCAAAAGTGTGGGAGGTGTTTAGGGGGGGTGCAACAAAATGTGGTGTTAGGCCTGATCATTTTTAACATTTATTGTTTATTAATGATTCAGAAAGAATCTGAGAATAGCACATTGAAGAACTTTACAGCCTGTGCTAAATTGGGAGGTGTTACAAGTAACAGAAACTAAGAAATATAATTGGCCTAACAAAGGCATCATAAATATGAAAAATTTTTATTATTATCGTTATTAAGTGTATAAGCTGAAAATAATCTAAAAAATAAAGCATTATGCAAAAATGCCAAAAAGCTATCAATGAATTGTTGTGAGACAGATGGTGTTTGATATTTCTAAGATGAGGACTCAGTGTTGTTCATTGTGACTCACCCCTGTACCACCGTCTGTCTTCCGTGCCTTCTACATAGCATGGATGCTCAGCTCAAACTGCCCTATTATCATCTGACTACATTTTCCCTAACAATGTACTAATCACACAGGAAAGAGGATTAACATGTTAAATATATTTGCTATTAGGCATCTACAGCACACATACAACTCTGGAGTCTACTGCATATTTGATTTAGAGCTTCACTACTAGTTATGCAATCTGAGCTAGGTTTCTTAATGTCTCTCTGCCTCAGTTTCCTCATATGAACAATGTCTAATGTGAAGATACATGAAGTGACTGAAACATAGCAATATTACATGTATTAGCTACTAATACAGCTACTACTAATTTCATCATTACTTTGTGTGTTCCTTACAGAGATTGGGCAAACAAGATTTGTCAAGATTCTTGTTTAAAGAGAAATGCTGTGACAGATACTGACTTTTCTGGCTTTGTAATCCCCTTAAGTGAGAGCTTCTCCTGGGCACCAAGCTTCTTCAGTAATGTTTTAAATTATATGCACGTTGGTACCCTCTGGTTGAATTAAAATTCTTTTTAGGATTGTGATATTTTAAACATCTAGTTCTTTTTTTCAATTAGGTAAAAATTATTATCAAAGTGGGTATTGGGTCATGCTATCAGGGTAAGTGTCAGAAAGTTTATTTCAAACCTAGACCTGGCAAAGCATAATTTAATGTGTCATCAGGCAGGCAGGCAGGCAGATGCCCTGACACCATGGGTGTTAGATGGGGAAGAGAGGGAGTATTTTTTCATGATAAGCATGAAAAGGGAAAAATGGAAAAAAAATGAATGACTTGCTCTATTAAGTTGTCACTGACCATATCGTAGCTAAGTGAAACTATAGAATAAAATCAAAACTAAGTAATAAAGAATATACCTTTATCTGGTATAGATGCATTCTGTCAGATAACAGCAAGAAAAAATGATAAAGATGAATCAAATCTCATATCAGTTACATAGATATCAATGCTCATTTTCTTATCATAAACAGAAGTAAAAGCTTCCACGGAGTGACTAAAATAATGCCAGTGGAAGGAAAGGTAATATTTCTTCTCCTGTGATACTAATGAGAAAAATTCCATTCATTTGGCCATCTAGGACCTAAATGATACAAATAAACAAGTCTAGAGACTGCAGCTAAAGCTGATTAAAGAAACAGATGATAGATTTGTATCTAACTTTGTAAGCAAGGAGGAATGAGGAACATGAAAACAGGCTAGGCTGTCTACCTGACACTGTTATTGTAGCAGAATCATTTAGCTGATGGTTAGAGGTAATACCAGAAATAAAACAAATGTGGCCTGATTATCAAGAACAGCTTTCTGACTGTGAGAACTATTTCGTGCTGGAAATCTTAAGGGAATAGGGACAGATTTAAGATATGGACTAATTAGAAGTAGGAGAATCCTCGCCCTCGACCCAACCAGAACACAAATCAAATAATAACTGAAACTAGGACCCCAATCTCTCTTTCTTTCTCTCTTCCTTCCTCCTCACCCCCACACCCCCGCCTCCTTTCTTTGCTCTCTTTCTCTTTCAGCTGTATCCAATCTCTCCATTTCTCTCTCTTTACACCTCCTAGGTATTGGAGGGGTTAGAGGAGTTGTAACAAACATTTACCATGAAGCTGGGAAAATGGATGACCTTTCACATTTAGGGCTCACATTGATTGTAATTTAACAAAGAGGAGGTAAAAAGATACAAAAAGAGATTAAGTACCTGGCCCAATTTGGTGTCGCAGAAATTTGACTTTTCTTCCACTGTTTTTTTTTTTTTCTGCAGATGCTAAGTCACCCTTTAAAAAATTTAAGAGGGATTGATGGTTATGTAAGTTTTATAAAATCATAGGAATTATGATGAAAAAAGAAAAATATTTAATATTTCATTCTAGTCTACTTTTCCACAAAAATGCTTTCAGAATTGTATCCTCATATGTAAACAAATTGCTACTGTTTCAGTTATGTAATTTTAGTTTATATATATACATATATATATACCTGAAACTAAAATTACATATTATATATTTATATAATTATACATGAATTAGGCTAGCTTGCTAAAGACTAGATTTTCCAGCCTCCTGGTTAGGTATAACCATATGGTTATGTTCTGGTCTTCCTCTATTCTCCTCCTGCTAACTGGAATGAGGTCATGATGATGAAAGCAGGTGCAGCCATATTGCACCATGAGCTGGAAACCATATTTTGAAGGTGATAGAGAAACAAAGCAAAAGGCAGCTGGTTCCTTGGCATATCTGTGGAAGAGAACTGACATATACTATCTGTATCAGAGAGAAAAATAAACTTTTACTTTTTTATTTTGTCATTTCATTCACATTAGCTAAAATAACATCCTAACAAATACCCTTCACTAAAATACAATAAAATAGGGCTTAGCTCCTGCTACTCAACTTTGAGTTAGTTCAACTATCTACATTTATGGAAACAAAACGTGGGGGAAATCATATAATTATGGAGACTGGGCAAGCAGATCTCTGTGGTGCCCTGCCTCAACTGAGTTTTTTGGGCAGTTGCACTCATGTCAATATCTTTAAAGGTTCTTGGGTCTCCTTTCCATTTCACTGAGGATTACTTCAATGTATTTTCACCCTGCTCAAGCCATTTGCATCAACGCCTCATCCCCCAAGAGTAAGCATGGATTATGTCATGATTAATCCCTCCATTGCCCACATCTATTCTCAACCCTAGGTAAATCTGCACTCATTCAAACCTTTTTCTTTCTAGATACTGAGGAAGAAGTGACTCCCTTTCCATACTTTTTTTCCTTAAGTTTATTTACTTTAAGAGAGAGAGAAAGCATGAGTGGGGTAGAGGCAGAGAGAGAGGAAGGGAGAATTCCAAGCAGGCTCTGTGCTGACACAGAGAGCCCAAAGTGGTGCTCAAACTCACAAACTGTGAGATCATGACTTGAGCTGAAATCAACAGTTGGACACTTAACAGACTGAACCACCCAGGTGGCCCTCCTTTTCCACACTCTTGTTCACTCTGTTTCCTTCAGGACCTGACTTATTCATTGATTCCATCATTACCTTATATTTAAAATTTTTCCTCTTATATGCCTACATCACACAAGCTGCAAAACATATGCTCGGGTCTTTCTCCACTTGTGAAATCCTTGTCTCTTCTTTTATCTTCTCTTCTCTCCTTATTGTTATATCTCTCTTCCCACTAAAATCAAGCTGTCTCTACATCATTGTCTCTAATTCACTCTTTAATCCCCTGGTGTCTGGTTCCTGGCCTAACCTGCCTTCTAGCAAAGGTCACCAATGACATGCTAATCAACAAACATAATGACATCTATATGTCGTACAACTTGAAAATTCCCATCATGAAAATTTCATTTTTTTTTTTTTTTGATATCCAAAGCACCAAGCACTTCTGTTTTTCCCTTCCAACTTTTCATATTCATCTCAGAATCTTTCCTCTCCTCTCTCTGTCTCTGCCCTTTAGATACTGATACTCTCTTGGTCCATGTCTCTGGCCATCTTTCTCTTCACTGCCCACTTGCTTCTTCTCTAATGCCATATGTTCTCTTTTATTGACATCTACTATAATATATTTAAACATCCTTTTTATCTTCATGCTTAGTTTAGAAAATGTGTCAGATTGATTGACTGAACACCATTGCAGTTTCCTACTTGAGGCTCTATTTAGAGAATGGAAAGCTAAAAATTATATTTCCCAAACATCTTTGGAAGCCTTGGTATTTGTTCTAGCTTCTGTGAAGCCAATGCATTATGTGAGAGTTGCAAGGTAGTTGTGATACAGAGCTTGCATGGATATTCTGTTAGGCAAATTTGCTTTGCCTTGATTTTCCTCACAGAGACTCTGATATCTTGCCCCTTATTTTCATGCATGTCCAGAGTCAGGAAAAAGGGATCTATCCTGAAAGGACGAATTTTATCATTATTGGCATTCATTCCGATTCTGGCAGATGTGCTTGCAGCTTTCTGGCTCTACTGCTTCTTGATTTTAGCAGAGGTAGTAACTCCACTGGCGGGCCAGGTTTTGGTGTCATTGAGAGAAGTATTTTTGGAAAGATTATGCTACAAACTTTCCATGTCTACATTAGTTCTGTATGTGTTCCATATCACTTACTAGATCTCTAATTATCCTAAAAAAACAAACATTGTCTAGTTTAACTCCCCAAACCACGTCTGCCACCCAGCCTTCTCCTTTAAACTCTATATACTTTAAGTAGTACCGACTACCAGATAACTCATCTTGGTAGATCTGCAGGGCACTCATTCAACAGACTGAAAACTAAACACTCTGCCATTCCCCAACAAACCCACGCCTGACTCTAAACTCCCAAACTTTGTTAATGATACCATTGCCTACATGGTAACCAAGGTCCAAACCTAGGGAACATAACTTTCTTACTTCCTACCTCCAACGTATCATTGTCTAGCAGAGTCTGTCTCATTAACCCCACTTTCCTTCATTATCCAAGATTTCATCTATTTTGGATTGTTTTATTGTCATAACTTTTCAAGTTACTTTTTCCTCTAATCTTGGTCTACTCCAGTCTAGCTGTGTCAATGTGGACAATCTCTAAAATAAAAATTTGAACAAGCTACTCTGATGCTTAAAAGCTTTCTCATTATTTATAAAATAGTATAGAAAATCCATAGTATGGTATACAATGCCCTTCTTGAGCTTGTCCACGACAGTCTCTCCAGTATAATTCTTGACTGCACCTCATATTTCAAATCTTTAAACTACTCATAGCTCCTCAAATACACCAGGCTTGTCATGCCTCTGTATCTTTCTCCCTTAGCATTTTCTCTTTCCTAAGAGAAAGGTAGGCAGTGACACTTAAGGCTTTTGTCATATTTTATCAAATCAACCTCTTTAAAAAATAGGCATAGGATTGACATTCTTTTTTGTTTGTTTGTTTGCATGAGAAAAGGTTATTCTTGTCACATGTAGATTCAAGAATCATACTATTTAGTTTAGAGATTTGGAAAATTAAAGTTACTTTCTCAAGATTGTCCACCATGGAATGGCAGGTCTAGATCTTTCAGTTTTCTTCTGTAAACCCACTACTCGTTTCTTCTGTAAACCCACTACCAACTGGAAGGTGGTAGGAAGGTAGGGCCTTTACCCTACTGTAATAAATACTTCAGATTTCTCATGTGGTAGCTTCCCTAAGAGCTTCTCCAAATAACCAGCTGGATCATTTCTATCACTCAACCTTGGGGCAGGGGGTGGGGGGGAGTATTATGGGTTCTTGAAAAATCTTAATCATTACTTCTTTCAAAATATTCTTATAGGCTCTTCCTAATTACTACAAATTAGAAAACTATAGCTATTTGGAATGAAAGAATTACTGCTTGAAGTATGTTTTATCTTCAAATTGCCTTACAATATCAGTTGATATTTAAATTCAAGGACAGATATACAGATGACTAGTACATTTCCTTTTTCAGAGATGGGGAAACTTGAGGGAGAAGTGAAATGATTTGGTCAAGGTTACGGAGGTGTGGTACACAGTAAAATTATCCTTCCTGAATACTTGCTATTTGCCTTGATTTTTTTTTTTAAGTGAAGTCAACAGCTTCACATCAGCTACTGATCAGGTACCAGATGGCAAAAACTTTCAGTCACTACCACCTAGGGCTATATTCAAACCAATGAAAAGCCTGTATCTCATTATCGGTCCCCTGAGCTCTTCACTCTCCCACATGGTACGTCCTTTTCAAGTAGAAAAGTGACATTATTTTTAAAACTGCCCTTGTTTCAAATAACCAAAATATTCTGATAATTTAAACAGGTTTGTCCTTTTAGTTAGTTTTTTAAAATTTTATTTTGCATGACATTAAGCTTGGACTGAATACTCCTGCAACTGCACTTGACAAAATCAAACTAAATCAAACTAAACTATAAGATAACATCCCAGAACCTTGCTTCATGTCAAGCATTATAGGTGAACGAATAAGGATGCCAGATTTAGCAAATAAAAACACAAAACACTTAGTTAAACTTCATGTAATATAAACTTCATACAAATGTTTATATTTTCAGTGCACATATGGTCCAAGTACTGAAAAAAACCTACTCATATTAAAAAGTTATTCTTTATCTGAAATTTACTTAGCTAGATGTGCTGTATTTCATCTGGCAACCCTACGAACAAAGAATGGGTATTTCAAATTGTTCTGTATAACTAAAAACACAAGGACATGTAGGTTGCTCATAAAAGTGTGTAATGATGTCCACTAAAGCCACTTTATGCTCTGTGGGAGACAATCATGTCTTAAAACCATTATTATGAAACTGGAAGTTTACAGAGAATAAAAGGGAAAGAAGTGACTACTGTTTCAGCTGGTAAATGGAATTGTATTTTGCTAGAGTGAAAAATAATACAGCAAAATAAAAGATACTGTGGATTTTGAAACTCCTTTCTAGACATATAGAACCAAGAAATTGTTTAGCAGTTGTTTTACATTTTTTCAAATAAGAATAACATGTTACTCCTAGCTGGAAAACTACTGGGCAAGTTTTAGGTTCAGCAATGTTGTTCACTGAATAATGAACTCAGAACTGTTACATGTGCTGCTCCATTATATTCTCGGTCAGGTAAGTCTGCGGAGGTAGAAATGCAATTCTTGCCATGAATATGAGTCAATGGTGTCTGTAATTAAAAGCTAGCACAGGGATAAAAAGGCAAATATGGAAACATTTGCCTAGTACAGATTTCATATTTAATTTTTTTCTTTTATCTCGCTTCAAGAGCAATGAAAGAAATTGTGTCATCTAATATTTTACTTTTCTAATATGCATGCATATGAACTCAAATCACACAACCATGGTAACAAGGACATTAATAGTAAATATAAAGAGTACATTAGAATCCCCTTTGGGTGTATGTTCTTATCTTGATCATAGAGATTTATACATCTAACATCTTTTAACATTGATGAATATAAATCTCAGGCACTGAGGAAAGAGCATAAATCCTTATAATTCAAGATGTAAGTATCCCTACCTCTAAGGGTTAGCCTTATGAGAACCAACAAAAGCAATGAAATGCAAAGTTCAGGAAGCTGACATTATGCTCTTAACCCATGATAATGTAATATAGATAGTAAAAGGTTTTTGAATTGTAAGCTATCCATTCTGATAATAATTGTAATGTGAATACTGACCTCATGCATTATGCTAGAACCATTGTTGGTATTTTAACTCAGCTGTTATTTGAAAAGTGAAGCTGCTTTACTGTATTTTCCACTTTTTTTTTTTAAATGTGAAGGGCAATAAATCTATCTTGAGTATACTGCTGGCCGTTTTGTCTTCTGAAAATTCAGAACATTTGAAAACCTTCAGTGAATACTCCCCTCCGCCCCCCAAATAACATAAGTTCCTGGTGACATGAAATGTCTTCATAAAACAAAAATAGAGAGGAAAAAATTATGGAGGAAAAAATAGAGAGGAAAGAGACTCTGTTCAGTGCATTACATGATGTTTTATTTTATGGACATCTATTTTTACTGACTTGAGTCTTACATGTCTTAAGCAAGTTGCAGTGCATCTTGTTGCGTGATTTTAAAAATTAAAGTTATGTTTGTCTGTCAGTTCATGCTAATTTTAAATATTTCTATTGAAAAACAGGTTATTTTGTTCCCAAAAAGCTGTATGCTTTTGGAATACATTGATCTTGTGGGTGGCGAGGACAGCAGGTGCCGAGAAGCCCTTGCTTTGTGTCAGAGAGCTGAAGATGAACCAAAGCCACATCCTCAGTGACATGCGGGAGAGACCAAGAAGACGGAGGGTGGGAGGAATTTCATGCACACTTTAAAATAATGAAAAACTATTACTGGGAAAATGTCATGTACTCACAGCTCACTCTACATGCTGCTTCTAATCTTATTTGTACAAGTACAGGCAAAATCTACTAACAACAGAGATTGTCTCTTTTCCTTTGTTACAATTTAGTATTGATTGCTGTGCAGGAAAGCTGACATGAATCCCAGAATGGGCTTAATTACAAGTATACACAAGAAAGTAATTGGCAGAATAAGCAAGGGGTTAGTTAGCAGGTTTCTTTTTACAGAACCATAATATTCAACTTGAGCAGCAGTGGTGATCAGCAAAGAGGAAATAAAAAATAAATATGTATTAGGGTCCTCAGTCCAGTTTAAATTTCATTTATCCTTTTCTCTTTTAGCTGATTTCCACAAATGCACTTCAATGCCATGTTTATTATCTTTGTACACAGGTCACCAATGACTCAATAAATGTCCACCTGGAAAATTAATGTAGGATGAGATGTAGAAGAACGAGAGTGGGTGGTATGAGGAGGCTGACTCCCAAAACTTACCCAAGTGTGATGTGATATGAAACACAATTCTAGATGTCAATATTTTTGCATTTTGGCAGCCTTCAAAGCGGCTGAAAAGTTAGCCTAGTGTTACCTTCTCCGCTGATGATTTTTATAGTGCAAATAGAATAAGTTTCAGAAAGAAGACTTTGAAACTTCATTTTACAATATGTTTCTTTCTTCTTCAGCTGATTATGTTTACACTATCTCACTTTATTCTAGGGACACAAATTGGTTTCTTGAATCATGCTGTTATTAATCTGATTTTTTAAGAAACGATTGAATTTAACACAAAGTCGGTTGAGAAAACAGGCAAAATGAAAATGATAATTCTTGGTGTGAAAACCTCAAAACGGGAAATAGAACACAATGGTGTTCTTTGCCTTTGCTTACTTCAAAATCTCTAAGATACGTTGGAATTATTGGTGTTACAATATAACAGAAATAGGGCTTGCCAGGGCATTGCGGGTCCCATCAGGGAGTGAATGGTGCATTAGAAACTGCTAGGTATCCAGGAAGTACTTCATGGGGATTTATTTCACTTGGGTCTATTCTAAGCTCAGTGTTTTCATCCCATTATAGAATTATTTTCTCTGTTAAAGCAATGTACTATTTATTTGCTATAAAGTTAATAATAAACTCCATCTATTGATTACTGAGTTTTTCTCCTTTTCCTAACTTGTTCCTTGTAGCTTTAAGTGAAAAGCCTTTCTTTATGAATTTAACCAGTCTAAGATAGCCTATTTTGCAGTAAACAAATGTGATCATAATCTTCATTTTATAAAACTAATGTAATTTCTTAAAATTTTTTTTAATGTTTTATTTATTTTTAGGAGAGGGAGAGACAGCGTGAGCAGGGGAGGGTCAGAGAGAGAGGGAGTCACAGACTGAAACAGGCTCCAGGCTCTGAGCTGGCAGTCAGCACAGAGCCTGACACGGAGCTCGAACCCACGAACCGCGAGATCATGACCTAAGCGAAAGTCGGACGCTTAACCGACTAAGCCACCCAGGCGCCCCTAAAACTAATGTAATTTCATTAATACTGTTTTCAAGATGAAGATTGGGCTGTTAATTAATCAATAACTACCAGCCCTAATTTCTATGCTGGAAGCCTGGTGGGTTATTTAGTAGTGACTAGCAACTGATAGAAATACCAGAGTATTTCTTTGAAATTTTACATGTGTTGACATAATTGCATAGGAGACAGTAAAAAGTAAAATGCTCTAGACATTTTTGTTTTAATGTATATTTTTCTATTATATATATTTTTTCTTTTAAAAATTTCTGTAAAGAAATATAAAATCGATAGCATAATTTTTTGGTAAAGAGGTAAAATATCCATTTTTTTAATTCAAAACTTATCATTTTTGTTGCTACAAATGAGTGCGATTGGAAGACTTTGATCAAAAAACTATAATAGCAAGGGTGTTGCATTTTAACATGCACTCACATAAAAGGAACTGAATTACATCTACCTGTGTGACTCAAATTAGCGAGATGGGAGTCTTTTAGTCTGCATATTCATAGATGGAAAGTGAATATAACTTATTAAAAATAGAAAGGATTTAAAAATGTTTATTTATTATTGATAGAGAGAGCATGTGAAGAAAAGTAGGGGAAAGGGCAGAGAGAGAAGTGGACAGAGGATCCAAAGCGGGCTCTGTGTTGACAGCAGAGAGCCCCATGCGGAAAGAATCGGGTGCTTGACCCACTGAGCTACCCAGGTGCCCCGCTTTTTTTATTATTTAATTTTAGAGAGAGACAGAGCACAAGAGTGTGAGTAGTGGGGAGGGCAGAGGGAGAAGGAGAGAGAAAGAAACTTAGGCAGATTCCGCCCTCAGGACAGAGCCTGAGAGAAGTGGAGCTCGAGCCCCACCACCCTGGGATCCTGACCTGAGCCAAAATCAAGAGTTGGGTGCTCAACCGACTGAGCCACCCAGGTGCCCCAAGAAAAAGTATTTCATATGATCTTCATGAAAATAGAAAATATAGGTGGTATCGTATGTCTAATGAGATTGGACTTAAACTGTGAGCAATCTAAAACATTTTAAAGGTAGGCAAGGCATTTTTAGAAACTGACATTATTGCATTCAAATCTTATATTTAAGAGGATATTTTTGCAACAGTTCAGTGTTTGCATTCTTTCTATGGTGTAAAGACTGAAAATACAATGGTAATTTTTTTCTCGGATGTGAAACATTTTACTATAGGGAAAAGTCCCCATGATTTACAGAAACGTTATCAAATTTTCTGAAAAAGATGAATTTTATTGTTCTGAAAATGGCATTTGACTAAAAACACAGAAATATAATCATTAGACTGTGTTCTTTATGTGAAAATAATCAATGTAAGTTTCAAGTACACTTTTACCATTTGATTGAGCTACTTTCAGTTTTAGAGTTTTATCTTTAACAAATGGTGACTTTGAAAAGTTTAGGTAAACAATGACATAAATCATACTGGAATGGATATGAACGCAATTTCACACCTATCCCTAATTTTGCATCCTAGGAAAAGGCACATTGAAGGTCAAGTCCAAATCATTTACTAGTAAAGTCAGGGTGAAATCTTGATTTCTCCAATTCTCAAACAACTATCCTTAACCACACTGCCCAAATCATGTTAGAAGCTCTTACGACATTAGAATGTGCATATTTCAAGCTGGATTTTAAAGGGAGTAGGAAATTTTGTTGCCTGAAGGGACCCCACAAAGAATCCTTCAAAGGTGAAGAATATATGTATGATATAACTAATACTCTTCTGGAATGGTCGAAAATTCTCTAAAGAGGCCTCCAGAAGACATGGTACCAGCCCCTATTTTGACAATAGCCAGGAGCTGAGTGAGGACACTGACTGTAACTTTTCTCTCTCTCAGTATGTTATTCTGTACAAATAAAGAATTTGGATCACATAGTTTTTGATACACTTTCTAGTTCTAACACTTCAGTTAAGATCATACTAGGAATTATAATGACCTCTAATAATTGGTTGGGCCTTGGACTAGTGGCTTAATTTGACCTACAACTACCCCGTCCCTTCTACCTGAAGAAAAGTGTTTACATAACTGGAATCTTTAATAGGGAACACTTTAATGGTTCTGTCCTGAACCATTATTTTTTGCAAGGCACACATTTCAAAGGGTTTCTGAGATGTACCTTCTCACACATCTTGGCCCTGCAATGGAATATGATGTAATTTATTGCAGCAGCTAAATGTGTTACCTATTTATAGGTGGAAAGTGGATATAACATAGACCTACATACACATAGACATGCTCATACACGTACATTCCCTTTTTTTTTTTTTTTTTTAGTTTCTGGAGTGGGTGAAATGGTTAATCTTTTTAATATACACACAAATCTTTTACCATACTTTGTATTTTATCTAGGTAACATGTGCTGAGTTCTTAATGCATTAGAGAAGGATTGAGCTCAGTTTGCATCTTCCTTTCTTATCAGTCTTAGTAAAGGAGAGGGCCTTTTGTGGAAAGGAAAATGAATGAGCTGTCTTGGATTTACTTCATGCAATGAAGTACAAATGACCTATTTATTTTCTCTTAGTATGTACAGTTGTTTTTTGGGGATACTTAAAATTTGGCAAGTGTTCTACTGTTGCTTTCTCTTTGATACATCTCTACTACTTTGCTTTGCTTCCATTTTTATAGTTAGGAATGCACTTTTTTAAGAGAGCACTGTAAAAGTTGTTAATTTTGTGTTAACCTGACAAGCCTCAAAATCAGGAAGCTACAACAGCTAATTAAAACTAGCAGAAAAAGTTAACTATGTAAAGGTAAGGTTGCTATATGAAATATAACAATTGCCAATGACTGGAATTCTCAAATACAACCCTACCAACTGAACAGGTATTTTGGCTTTATTTTTCATTCTACGCAATCTGATTGTTTCTGTGTCACCTACAGCAGTTTTATTTTGTTGCGACTCTAATGCAATGAAGAGACAGATTACTTCATCCGGTTACCGAAGTTTTGGGGACATTTAAGCATTAGTATGTGTTATTCAGGGGATAATAATAAATATTAACTACATATTTGAAGGTGATACCTCCATTAGTAAAATACATTTATTTAGCACAGTGTGTCACTTGGGTCAAGAAAACACTAGCTACATGGATCTTCCATCGAGTACTTTGAGGATATTCTGACACTAGAATAAGGAGACTTATTGAGGCACACAAAAAAGAGGGGCTTTCTGATGGCATTCACAGACAACCTGATGTTCTTGAAAAGAGCAGTTATTTAAAAACTTATACTAGAAATAAAAAGCACTCTGAATTTTTAAAGTATATTAAAAGTATTTAAAATGTGTAAAAATAGTAAACGCACAAATGAAAAGCAATAATGCTATTATCATTGTTTAAGACTGATAATAAAGAACATATAAGTAGTTTTCAGAGCCTTTGGGAGCTGAAAAGGCAGACGTAAAACTGTTTTGGCTCTTTTTGTTTTTAAAGTTTATTCTTCTATGGACACCACTTATATATGCTGATTGAGTATATAAAATGAAGTTGCCTAAAATGAATGGAAGGTGTTTGTCCAGGAATAACTTCAGAGTCAAACTAACTCAATACATAAAGTGGAAAACATCATATTTTGAAATATGACAGAAAAAATAACTACATTGTGATAGTGGTAATTTGGCTAACATTTTTGTCTTTAAACGGCTTTTCATCTATTTTTTGTCCAGTAAGGAAATGCTGCCACTTGAGCAGACTGGATAGAGAAAATTATTGGTGAATACATCTGGAATTATCGATTACACTTAGGCACAGCGAGAGTCGTTAAAAGGAGGCTGAATCAGGGGGACTGAGCTGAATTATCTCTCTTGGTCCTTCTTCACTTTTCTCCCCTAAACATCTTCCCTCTCCTTGCAGAATCTTCAAAATCACAGGTATGTACTGAATTCAAGAATGCTGCTGAAAAGACATTTATAATATTGTGTGATAATGAGGCAAGGAAAACATAACACAAGGCATTTTTATCAATCCAATAGTATGCGCCTGCATGGATGTAGGAGAAAGGATTGGAACTTGAAGTTGGTGCCAAATCACAGAAGGCTGTGAGTGCATGTTAAAGAGGTTGGCTTCGTTCTTTAGCTAGCAGTGGGAGTAAAAATAACAGAACTCTCAAGGCTCCTCTTCTACATGTCTGCTTCCATTTTAGGGGGTTGTTTTCATATCCATCTTTAATAGATAGTGCAATTATTTTTAGGCTTTAGTTCTCTTTTCTTTTTGTTCTTTCCTCTTGTGTTTTTTGTGTTTTGAATACAGTTCACATCTGTCAATTCCTGGACATAGCTCTGGGATGCCTGACTTAGTGAATTTAGCAAATTTGTTCCAATTCCCTTTACTGGTATTTACTAATTTGATAAAATTTCAATCCTGACAATACATATAAAATGCAAGCCCCTGGTTCAGAGCAAGAACCAGGGGCTTGGTTTCTTCAGTGATCAGATGATATGAGACAGCTAACTTTAGCATCTGCAAAAAATGTTTAGGAAGCCTTAAGAGTGAGAAGACAGTCTAATCATTACTGGGAAAAAGCAAGGATATTTCATTTGGAAAGGAGCTTAAGTAGAAAGATATGTGGAGCTAAAATAAGGCAAGGCAATAAACCATGCTTTAAACATGTCAGGCATCATATAAACGCTAAACACACTTTCTAAGACTAAGAAATGCAGATGCCATTAAAGATTTGTCAAATAGTCATTGCAAGGTTTAGAGAAGACAGGCGTGGGACTCTCATCTAACACAAGTCTCTAGGGATTTTGTCAAATAGTTTTTAAGGGAACAAGTATTTTACTCTGAACTTGAATTTGCCTGCTGGCTAATTCAGGCTCAATGGACAGTTTTTATGTTTGATTTTGGTGTGTGTGAAACTCTGTAAAGTAGCCGGATAAAATTCTACATTGTCTGGTAGGTAATGAGTCTGGGCTGAATCAAATCTTGTCAGGTTCAGATTAGAGTTGACCTTATCTTTAGGGTCACATTTTCCAATACTCACACCACTTTACAAGCTTCAGTGTGCATGAAATTATAAAACGTGGAGCATGAGAAAATATCTCCCGAGTTATTTTTGTGGCAAGAGAGCCCAAAGAAATAAAGTGATTTTCAGCCCTTTGAGTTTTATTACTTTCTGAAGAAAGAAAATTTGGTTAGGGTCAGTTTTCAAGTTTAACAGTTCATCAGCCCATAATTGCTCTCATTATTACTGTAGCCAGCTTTATATTGGAGTTTGATTAATAACGATATGCACTTCAGTAACGCTTTCCATTAAGTAGCACTAATTACACTGTAACTGCTGTTCAACAACCAAGCAAGTATAACTACAATGTCATTTTTATGGAGCCAGATTTGCTCAGAAGGGTACTTTGATAATGCTAATGTGGGAGTGAAGTAACTCAAAATGTGGGGACAGAGTTACTATTACTTTAAATCCTGTAGATAGGAAACCATGGCATTCTGAAGTTCTTATTGGTAGGAGAAGCTTTTGATATGGACTTAACAAAGGTCTTTGGAATGTAATGAACAAGTATTAACTGCATGGAACTATTCTGGGGCACTATTAAGAAGCCCAGTTACTGATCTAAGAGCATAGGATTTGATCAGAAGACTGGGCTTAAATCTTCAGTCCCCCAATTTATCTCTCTGATGCTAAACAAAGTAGTTAACATCCTTGAAATTCATGCATATGTATAAAGATGCCTACTCCTATATTTGTGACATTAAGATTAAATGTCAGATACTGTCTATAAAGATGCCTAGTTTAGTGCCTGGTCTATAGCAAAGGCTATTCAAATCTTTCATAAAGGCAAATTGTCCTGATGCTTTCCATCATTCAGCAGTAGGGAATGGACCCTTGCCCTCTCACTAAGACTTCTACTTGAATTAAGATTAAATAAATACAAATTTCTAAAAAAATATGTACATATCAGGGAGGAAAAGTGTTAGACTCTAATAGGAAATAATACAAATTAGTCATCATTGTATTACAAAACTGGAAAAAAACTATAGGAAGAATGGGGAGAATCTTAATTTGATTCACAAGATATTATGTAGAAAGAGGATATTCCGTATTTAGTAGGGCTTAGGCCAAAACTTTCAGCAGGTTTTAGGGATGAATAATTATTAGAAATAATGGAGTAACTTGGAATGGAAAAATTGTAGAAGTCACTGAATGCATATTATTTAAGAGTGGATGAATTTGTCTGTACTATTTCTGGTTCTTCTGCTGATCACTAGCTTTTGTTTTTGCTCTAAAATTGTTGCTGAAGAAAAAAATAGAATAAATTATCTCACTTCTCAGAGTGGGAGATAAGATTTTTATTTTTTTTGAAGAGAAACCACAGAGAATGGGCAGTGTTCCAGTGTCTATAGCAGTATGGTTTGCAGATAATGTGTTTAATAGTGAGTGGTGACAAGCCAACTGAATTAGAATTCTTGTAAGGAGTCACAAATATTTGGTAGACATAAGGTCAGACGATCAAACAAAGATCAAAATATCTTTATATTCTGATGTGTCTTCTGATTATTTCCTTCATTTGAGCACCTCTATTTTTTTATTTATGAAAATTACTTTATACAGTTAAAAGGTATGAACTTTGAGTTATAAGTTAAATAAACACTAGGGATGTAATGTATAAAAGTAGACTATACTTCATAATGTATAAAAGTATGACTATAGCTAACACTGCTGTGAGATACATAAGAAAGTTGTCAAGAATTATTACAAGGAGACTTTTTTCTTTTTTCTTTCCTTTCTTTTCTTCTTATTGTATCTATATGTATGATGTATTTTAGCTGAACCTATTCTGGTAATCATTTCATAATACATGTGAATCAAACCATCATGTTGTATGGCTTAAATTTATATAGTGATGTATATCAAGTATTTATCAATGAAACTAGAGAAAAATAAAAAGAAATTTAAAATGTTTTTAAATTATCTTTAAAAATTAGCTCATATATCTGGGGCTTGATGTAAAGAGAGATGTACAAGCAACAAGGAGAGAAATCATTTAGAAATAATTATGTCTTTGTACTTCTAGGTTATTAGAATACTAGATGAATGAAAAGGAGAAAGAAAGAGAAGAAAAATGAAATCTGAAATTATATTTTTCTTTTTTTTAATAGTTATTATCAAGTTGGTTTCCATATAACACCCAGTGCTCATCCCCACAAGTGCCCTCCTCCATGCCCATCACCCCTTTTCCCCTCCTCCCCACCCCAATCAGTCCTCAGTCTGTTCTCAGCATTCAAGAGTCTCTTATGGTTTGCCTCCCTCCCTCTCCACCACTATTTTTCCCTCCTTCTTCTCCCCCACGGTCCTCCGTTAAGTTCCTCCTAATTCTCCTATATGTGCAAGCATATGGTATCTGCCCTTCTCTGCCTGACTTATTTTGCTCAGCATCACACCCTCTGGATATTTTTCTTTTAAACAGTATGCCCTTTCACCCCCGTTTCTAATCACATGACTTATTGCTAGTGCCCAACTACATCATGCAATAGTTCGGCAACAAGGCTTTATGACACGCATATTTGAAAGACTAGCATCTACTGACTTAATACCAAGAGGCAGGGAGACTTGGGTGTAATGAAAAACCTTAAAGTTGGTAAGCTTACTGACAGGGAGGGCCTCTTTCTGAATTCTGGCATCTCTGATTAATAGCTGGTGAGCATCAGTAATTAAATATTTGGCTCTGATTTCTGAATTGTAATAAACTCTCAACTTTTGCTTAAACTTGTTGAAAGAGTTTTCATATTTTCCTTCAAAGAAGAATTTTGTGAACTTTCATTTATCTAAAAATAAAGAACTCTGAGGAAATTATAAGTTCCCATAACATTGATATTTGATGGGAAACAGTCATACCAACAGTGCGCAAAATCACCAGCTGAACAAGAAGGCAAAACACCCAATATCTGGAATGAAGAAGACTCAAAACCATCTCCAGACAAAGATGTTCTTGAACCATTGATATTCATGTGGGGTATTTAATCACTATTCTGTTTTCTGTTATCTGTAAATATATAAAAAGATGATATTGTACAGAATTGTGACTGTTTAAAAATACTGAGTTTAGTACCCATTTATATAGGTATATATTAATTCACAGAGTTATGTGAGTTGTATATACTATAAACGCCTCCTTTTCAGCTTTTGACATTTCTTTTCAAGCAATTTGTTAACAGAAATTGTAAAGAAAACTTAAAAACAATAAATTTCTTCATTCATGTTAACTAACTTAAAAATAGGTTTATGTAAATCTATTTAAAATATTTAATTCATCAGGGGCGCCTGGGTGGCTTAGTCGGTTAAGCGTCCGACTTTCGCTTAGGTCATGATCTCGCGGTTCGTGGGTTCAAGCCCCGCGTCGGGCTCTGTGCTGACTGCCAGCTCAATCCTGGAGCCTGTTTCAGAGTATGTGACTCCCTCTCTCTCTGACCCTCCCCTGCTCACGCTGTCTCTCTCTCTCTCTCTCCTAGAAATAAATAATAAAAAAAAATATTTAAAAAAATATTTAATTCATCATAAAAATATTACTTGTTATTGTAAAAACTGATGCCTGAAGAATTTCTATTGAGAATGATTTGGCAGCAGACCCAATATAAAATAATGAATGGAACAGAACACAAAGAATAGAGGCTTATCAATTCAGAGTATAGCATAAAGTAATTAGATGATGATAACTTTGTCCACAGGTTATAATCAGCCTAATGTATGTTCTGTACAATCTAAAAGAATATTTAATTATAGTTAGTAAAGATTCTATGAAACCCCTACATGTTTGGTATAGGATAACTACATAAGGTCATTTAACATTGAAAACAAAGCCTTTTTCTTGTGTAGAGATTTATTTGTTGCTAAATGTATTCAGGTTTTGTTAAGCGCAGTATAACAGTATATGATCTACCAGTTTCAGATTTGGGTACATCTGATAGCATGACACAATAAAATATTATCTTGGGTACCTGTAAACATAAGTTATCAAAAATTTCTAAAAATAAGGAGTTGTTCGTTACTCTCCAACTTTGAAAAAAAAACAATATAAAAACATGGTTTTGTGTCATTAGTAACCACATGAAAACTAAATGGCAAATTTTCTCCTCAGTTGCAAGACTGAAACTTTTATGGGGTCAGTTGTTTGCCTCAATCAGCATGACATTTTGGTGGCAGCACCAAGGAACATGTTAGAAAGAGGACTTATTTTATATAAACCTGAGAATGTCAATGCTTAAGAACTTCCCAGAGCCATAAAAATGATTTTAGATTGACCCTGAATTATTTGCATGTCCATGTTAAATTATCTCTATTGAATAATACCATTTACAATCTAATATTGTTTAATTGCTTAAAATTTCCTGTAACTAGTAACTAGGAATCCCTAAGCCTAATCATTTGAAATTTTATTGTAAAATCCATGTACATTCTAAATGTATTGTATGTAATAGTGAAGATTTTGCTAATTCTTCAGCTTGAAGTTAGGACTCTAACAAAATTCTGTTCATCTTGATACTTGCTCACTTTCACTTCTCATCTTTATCACAATATTTTTATAGCTCTTGGGGCAGAATTCTACTTTACTGGGAGTTTATGATAAAGCTTCTCCTTAATTCTCAATATGTTCCCATAGGGTGTAGTCTAAAAGTCTAAAAGACAATTTAAACATTTAAAAATATTATCTAAAAATAAAGTTGAAAAAGTTTCCCAGACGTTTACCTCATTTGTAACTGTCAGTCTACTTTTTCAACTGTTTTTCCATATATACATCATCTATTCCTTTTTGGAAATACAGTTGACCCTTTAACAACCTGGGTTTGAACTGTGTGGATCCACTTTTACTTGGAATTTTAGAGTACAGTACTATAAATGTTTCTCTTCCCTAAGACTTTCTTAATCTTAATAATATTTTCTTTTCTCTAGCTTACTTTATTGTAAGAATACAGAATATAGTACATCTAACATACAAAATATGTGTTAATTGACTCCTTATATTATCAGTATGGCTTCTCTTCAATAGTCAGCTATCAGTAATTAAATTTGGGGGGAGTCCAAAGTGCAGATTTTCTCCTGCATTGGAGGTCAGCGTCTCTAACCCTTGCATTGTTCATCATTCAACTGTATTAGTTTGTGAAAAAAAATGTAGACTATATTTTACTATTCAGTTCAATACAAATCCAACTACCAAATACAATATACTTTTTAACACGTATTATATGTTGAAAACTTTTTATTCTATACTCATGCATAGTATTTATGCCATTAATTTTTATTTATGCAAGAATCAATACTTATCTTTATAGATACCACTGACAATTACTATAAATTAGAATTAATCTGGACCTGCATCGGTGTGGTTAGAGTTGTTTGAAACATGGAGGTGGGGGATTAACTAAGGTCTTTCAAAGAAAGAGATTTTCCATACACACATATACATGCATGAACATACACACACAAACACATAGTCACATATACACCTTTGAGTATATTCTGACTGAATACCTGTGTATCTATGTATTTTTGGGTGTTTCTGCAGTGAAAAAGGACACTACTTTATTTTTCTCTGTCTATGCAACCTCAATAACCAGGATAAGGTTGACAAAAAAATATAAATGCTTCATGCCTTCTAATTGTTTAAAATACTCACACTTTTCCATTTACTAGTGAAGATATCAGTTCTCTGACATTCGTAATGTGTGTGTATGTGTGTATATGCATGTGGATAATCATAGACAGCAAAACACAGCATTATTTTTCTTTAGTTTTCTTATTGACAGACAATTCATATATCTTAAAATAGAAAAATTTGCACCCATGTGAAGATATTCATACATATGGAGAAAAATCCTTGTTTTTATATTATAATCCTAATATGCAAATTGATATTCCAAATAAAAATAGTAGGGTAGGTATAAGTAAGATATATTGACACAAATAAAAATGTTCAAACCGTACTGGCTAGTCTTATTGTAAGCTCCCAGTAGGTTTTCCAAGTCCATAACTTTGGTCTATCTACCAGACACTTCTTACATATACATCCTTTTATATTTTCCTGGTCTCTCCCATCTCTTGTTTTAGCTGTTGCTGAGACAAGCCAGTTCTACATGGGCTTCCACCAATTTCACAATGGTACAACCTAAGATTGCCTCATTGCATGTCTGGGCTGTATAACTTTAGCTTTATGCCTGTAGCTTCTTGGTTCACACTGAAGCCTGAGACTTCTCAGCCCCTGCTCAGTGTCCACACATGCACAAGCTAGATGTGTGTGAGGTAAAACTCTGTGGGTCAAACCAATGGAAGACAGGAGGCCTGTGGAGTGGCCTATAGGATACAGGAAGAGGTTAATACATTTTCCCTCTCCTTCTGAGTATAGACTGAACTGAGAAGTGGTTGTTTACATGGCTTCTTAAAAGGGGGTGTAAGTGATATCAAGCAATCAATTGGTTGCACTTAATACAAGGCAGCGGCCAGCTAAATAATACATCATTTTACTAATACTTCCTTTTCTCTGCTTCACTTCTCATTTCCTCTCAGTCCCTCTCCCTGAGATTGAACTCTAGTAAAAGTTCAAGGTTCAGGCTCTGCTTTCTTGGGAAATCAGATTAAAACTGGGATTGGAAACAACCATCAAACTCATGCATCTATAAGAACTCATTTGGTGATGATATATAGGGTGATATATGTCATGGTGTATAGTGGCTTCACAATTACTAAAGATTTGAACTACAGTTAAATTGGATAAGGTTCAGATAGAAGGTAAGGTGCTACTTTTTACAATGGTAGTTGCTCTTTAAAGTTATGGGGTAAAGATAATTATAAGCATTGTGGAGTGGCTGGCTTTTGTTAATAGCACTAGAATCTTTTGCAGAAGAAAATAATAGACTAAAGACAATCAAATGCCTACTGAGGCACCTCTACTGCAACTTTTAAGGAACTCACTTGTCCTATAATCAGAAATCAGAATGCACTGAATACATATCTGAAACACCCCTCCCATATCAAATCAGGTCTTTAACAGAAAAATATAAGGACTCTAAAACTTATCATGGGGCTATTTGATTGGGGAGGCTGAGATTCTTGAATCCCTAGATTCTCTTAAACTTCTAGGATGGTGGATGCAACCCCTTTCCTCTTCTTTGCAGAAACAGACTCCTTTCCCACGGAAACTATGCAATAGCCACATCTGAGGAAGTTGCCTTACAAGATGATGCTTGTTCCCCTCAGGATTTGCACCCACTGCTCCTCATTGGCTTCAGGCCAGTAACCAGGATAGATCTCTTAGTACAGTCAAGCTGAGGAATACAGCCATTGCTGTTCAAGCCTATTTGCTTGAGGAGTTTTAGCAACTGGCTAATATATACCAGCAGGTACTGAGGGGACAGGGAACATGTCAGAATAGAAATGAGAATGTTCACCAGAAGAATACAGACTATAAAGCTGGAGAGTGGAAAATTTATTGTTCCTGGGACATGATGCACAATTTGGGATTAAACATTCTGACAAGAATCTAGTCATAACAATCTGCAGATTTAATTCCTCAAATTTACCTGTTGACTATATCTTATAATACAGTATGTTTTGCTTTCAAAATCTAAAGCAGCCCACCAATCACTGTGCCTCTTTCTTAGTAGTAGGAGATGCAAAGTGAAACAATTGTCTTTTGTTTTAGAGGACATAACCCAGTATGCCACCAGATGCCAGACCCTAAAACCTTCTTTCATATGGGAGGCCCCTGGACCTACTGGAGGTTTATTTCCCTCTCATTGACACAGAAGTATTTTATTAGGGTGGCCGGAGTGATTTCCACTTCTTACCAGATATAATTTGTTTGATGTCATAAATACAGTAGACTACCTGATGTTCTGTAGGATGTAAAGATGATCTTGTCCCTATGATCATATTTGTATAAAACACCAGAGAAGGTAAAATAACTCTGGGGCGATACATTGAATCTGAACTGCTACAATTGCTATGTGAATGCAAATTGCATTTTCCTTCCCTCTTGTTTGGGTTAAAGAAGAAAACATTTGCCACCTGATCAATAGCCTTATACCAAAATAGAGACGCTGTGGATCTGCTCCAGTAAGGACCCATTTAGCATGACAGCTGTGACTGGCAGTACTATCTCGTGAGGTTTGCATTAGTCTACTGTCACTTGCCACATTCCATCTGTTTTTTTTAAGAGCCAGATGATGGAAAATATCATCCCTGAATCCAATGAAGTTTTCATAGTGGCACTAATCTCTGCAATACTATTCCTCCTGAGATGCTCTATTGCTTCCTATTTACTATTTTGGCCAAGGGAAAGTGGGTCTAGTAGGCAATTTCAGAAGCTCTCACTTGGCCTTTCCTCCATAATGATGATACTTACTTTACCAATCAGACAGCAGTGTGAAGTTCTGGAGGCACAATATATATTTATGCTGATTGTATACTCAAGGGATCAGGTAATTAGTTACAGGGTTGAACAACAATGAATAATTTCAGATTGGGACCATTATAACCATCCACATTGTGAAAGTATTATAAACAGACCTGGGTCCAAACTACAATTATGACCCCATCTCCATAATATAATCTTCCATCTAATTAGAAGAAGTTGATGGAATATTAGGTCCCCTAGTATTGGCATCATCTCAAACCCTGTATCTCATTGTCCTCAAACTTTTGGCTATACTCACCTCCCCTGTGCCTTTAGCAACTGTGCAGATAACCACAGTTGGGGGAGGATTGGTGAAATCTTTACTGTTTATTTACAGGAAACCTCTCCTTGAATAGGTGACCAAGATATACCCAGTGCATCTGTGGAATGTATGTTTTTAGAAAGAAGCATCTGCATTGAATCCATATAAACAGGATGAAAGTTATGAGAAACGGATATAGAACAGGTTGTGAGGGTTGATTTTATATCTCAACTTGACTGGGCCACAGGGTGCCCTGACATTTGGCCAAACATTATTCTGGGTGTGTCTGTGACAGTATTTCTGGATGAAATTAAACTGAGTAAACCAGACTGCTCTCTCTAATGTGGGGGGGTCCTATCCAATCTGCCAAAGGCCTGAATAGAACAAAAAGGATGACACTCTTTTGAGTAAGAGGGAATTGACTCCTGCCTAACTACCTTGATCTGGGTCATTGGTTTTTTTCCTGCCTTTGGACTCAAAAGGAAACACTGACTAAAACACCATCATCCTCTTAGTGGCTCAAGACAACTATTGCATATTGCCAGCCTTGGTTCCCTCTTTCCCTCATTCCCATATCTAGTTTATCAGCAAGACTGGTTGATTCTATCTCCAAAAATATCCTGAAGTCATCTATTTCTATTTTCAAATCTTTTTAGTTCAAGCTACCTTCATCTCTGAGCTGAATTCCCACAGGAGTTTTCTACCTCGTTGTCCCTACTTCTTTCTATTCTTCAGCAGTCAATCCATTCTTCATTCAGCAGGATGGTGTTCTTTTAAATATATAAATTATTACATGTTCTTCTCCTGTGTAAAATTCACAGTGCTTTTCTGTCACATGGAAAGTACATTTCAAATGCCTTACCCTGGCTTTCCAAGCTCTCATGGTTGGCCAGTGCATGCCCTGTCCCAATTTCTCTCCACTATGATACTTGCTCAGCACTCCTCAGCCACACTGCTTTTCTATCTGTTCCTGGACAATGCCAAACTTATTCTTGCCATAAGGCCCTCTACTTACTTCTTCCTTACTCTTGCATGACTTCTAATCATGCAAATATCAGCTTAAATGTCCCCTCCTTAATGCAGGCTTTCTTGACTACTCAATATAAAATAGCTATGCAGGCACCTGCTATCAATCTTTACTGAATTTTATGGAGAAAGTATCAAAATGCTAATTAAGGCTTGACTGAAGAAGGATGTGGTCAGAGGTGTGACAGATAAATTCTAGGGCAGGACTATTCAGTGGAGTACAAATTAAAAAAGAAACAATAACAACAGAAGTTAGTTTCTTGAAAAAAATTGTCTCCAGAGACCTTTGGACAGCCAGGTTAAAAAAGAAAAGACGTGCAGTAAATATATGAGCCTCAGGGAGGGGCAGCCGATATCATATGTAGATTTTAAGTATTGCTAACAGAATAAACATTTTCAACATGCATTGCAATGTTCAGAGATAGTCTCTGGGCTCAAGAATGACTTGGAGTTTTGCACCTATTTAATAACTTTATTACTTGGCAGGCTTTACTGTGTAAATACTACATTGGACAGACAGACAAATTAGTATAAAAAGGATGTTATGGGCACCTTTATCAATAAATGATATTTAAGCTGATTTTAAGTTTTTCTTAAATATTGGTTGAACTCTTTTACACAACTCAAACTAATATTAGCCGCATGGCCTAACTCCATTACAATCTAGTGTAACTGTAACAGTAGTCAATTATTTATGAATCAGTGGAAACATCTGGAAGCTTGACCTCCTTTTGATATTAAAAGGACTTGGAGCATTTGCTGTATTTCACTATTAGTGCCACTTCAGTTATTACATGCTCTGCCAATGTTTTATGTAACTGGACTGATTTCCTTCCGACTCATAAGGTCAGCTGGCTGTGAAGGGATTGAGTTTTCTAGGCACTACTGCCTGCGTCTATCTCCTTACTGATACAGTACCCTGCTACCTAATACTCATACATGGTGGAAAATATATTATTCTAGCATTATATAGCATATTGTGTAAGCATTAAAGAGAATAAACTAATTTGTTTTCCTGAATCAATCCTATCTTCATGCTTTTTAGTATTTCCAATCTTTTCCTTTTTTTGATATATGCATGTCTCTGTACAGACACACACACATGCACACACAATTAAATGTTTCTCATCTGTATCTAAAATATACAATGGCTTTACCCACAGGTATAATCTATTTCAGCCACTTAAAAAAGAATGCATCTGTTTTACACCAAATATATTTCCAATATACTTTTCCATGAAAAGTAGAGATGCAGAAAGTATATGTTCAAGGACTGATGACATATGCACCAAAATAAATGCAAACATACACATCTGCACAGGTGAATTTGCAGTTCTGTCTCTGGAAAGACAGAATATGCAACTAGGTGGATGTATCCTACTTAGTGGGATAATCCCAAGCTGCAGGCAATCAGTTTATTTGTATTTTCCTGCTAACAGATTTTTGTTGTAATTTATTTTGCTTAGACTTATTTTCATTTACAGGATACTTATTGTGAATATTTTCTGTATCAGACACAATACTAGACACTGGAGAGAAAAATGATGAATAAGAGATAGTGTGTGGTTCTAATGAGCATCAGTCTTTTCACATGTTCTAAACACAGAGCTGCACAGCACCAGGATGAAATGTTTAGGGAACTTAAATCGGAGATTGGAGTAACTGTTCTGACATTAAAAACAATATAAACAAATTGACAATCAAAACATAGTGGCAGTTTAACACTTAATCTGATTAGTTCCCAAAGCTCCTATATTTTCTTAGCAGGGTGAGGGCATGAAAAAATTGAGAATGCTGGAGGATACAGGATACTTTGTTCTTTGAAATCATAAGAAAGGACACATATCTAGTGCCTGTGTTAATGCCTTATCTATTCCTGCCAGCTTCTTGGGCTCTCGTCGGTATGATTTCTGCCACATAATGCCACCACTCTGCCAACTGATGATTGGATCAGCAATTTGACTCTAAGACCATTTCAGATGGAAGATTGCAAGGTAGCCTGGGCCTAGAGCCCTAACAAGCAAATTATGCCTCTAAAGGTCCCTAGGCACCTTGTTCCTCAAACTGAAGGTGATTCACTGACCCAAAACACCATTTCCCTTGGAGGATTTGAACTGGAGACAAAATTAGCCAGGCACCAGCTGGCAACAGTAGAGTGCTACCGAAGTTGAGAGTTACACCCAAAGAAGGCATTATGCAGATATCACCAGCCAGTGGAATTCATGTGATTTGAAGAGAAAAGGCAATAAAATGCAGGAGGTGGTAGAGCAATAAGCAAGAAAGAGGACTGAAATAGAGAAAACGTTAGACTAGTGTTATTGGGTAGAGGCAGGCACACTAGCAGCGGAGACAGAAAATAGTTGAATCATCTTAACTGCAGGACTCCAGAGTAGTGAGCAATGAATGTCTGCTCTGCAGATGAGCTTCATGTGTCCTTCAGCTAGCCAGGGGGGACAAACTTTAATTAAGAAGTAAGCATGAGCTGTGATTACCATTACTCTGTTTCTACAGAAATAAAAGCATCATAGACTCTTTCTCCCATAGTAGGCCCAAACACACAGAGAAACAGATCTTTGAATAAATCAAATGGGAAAATGGAACCCCTAAAGAGTTAAACTTTTCTCTATGACAAATTACATCTGTGAAACTCCTATTTGTACAACTAATCCGGCCAGAAGTTTGACAAGTTATCAGGAGTCCTTAAATGCCCATCTTTAGAGGCAACACATTGGGTAACAGAGGACCCATGCGGTCATGTGGTAATCATAAGTCTGAATGTGGAATCACCTCATTCAACTCTTTTTCCCTACAGCGGAAAGAAAGGCTCCAAAGATCTCTAGGCATTTTGCTTTGTGAGTGCCTATATTTCAGTGAAAACATCTATAAAGCAAATCCATTCTCTTTCATGATAAAATCAATATTCTGTTAAAAAAAAAAAAACCCAGGTATCAACTTCTTGACTATGGAACAGTGTTCCTTAAGGACAACATCAGGAGGAAGAGATACACCTAGGGTATAATCTGTCGCAAAGTGTACAAAAGAAGCAGGATGTTGAAAGGGAGAGGCCTATTTCCTCTGTGGGATCCCACTGTACACCATCCAAACACTTTTCTCCCGTTCAGCTTCTCTGGTATCTAATAGAGTTGGTTTATGCCACATTTCTCACCTTCTCCCTTCAAAGAAATGAACTGTCACAGTTTCACACCCAAGCCCAACCCTCATTATCTTTAATAGGATAAAGTGAGGCCCTGCATACTTGGAAGCAAGGAATAGAGCACCAGAGCTCCTATTTTATCCTTAATAACATCTACCTTTCTTTATGAGGCCTGGCTACAGGATGGCTAGAGTGGTTTCTTCTTTTCTTTATATTCCTTGATTTCTCTCATTAAGCACCAATTAATTGTTAGGCATAGGTTTTCAATAATCTCTAAGACTCAAGAGAAATGGTGAAAATGAAGATTCAACACATTTTAGGGTATGGAGAAAGGGAACTAATGACAGTTTGCTTTGATTTTGTAAGTAATGTAGGAGGCAAAGTTAACCACACAGAGAAAGGTTGGGATCGGAATGGGTAATAAAACTGGGAATTGCTACTGTGAAAATATGGCAGGGAATCAACTAGAGATGAATAAGAAAATTGCAATAAGGGTCCAAGAGCTGATGGATAGCATGCCTTATTACAGTGATTTGCACATTTTTTCCCTTCAAGTCATGACCAAATGTCCTTTGGCAGAAGTCCATGTTTGAGGATGGGAAAATTTACATCTTTATTTTCAGTAACCTTGAACTGAAATTTACATTTCCTTCAATTGTGAATATAGGCCACAAACCACATTAGTATTAGTAGTTCTTGTGACATTTTACCCAATTGAAATATTGGATATATTCATATCATATTAGGGTTACAATATTTCAAATATCATCTATTATACTCCAATGGTATCACTTTTTATTAAAAGTTATTACAGAAGAACATATATTACAATTTCACTTTTTAGATAACTATATTTCAATATAATTAGGTTCCTTTGTATTCTATTTTTTCAACTTAAAATATACTTAGAAAGATTCTATTTTGTTCATAGGCTTTATTAAGTTACCAAAGGGGTTCATAGTGTGTAAAAGGTTAAGAATGCCTGTTCTTTGGTGTCTCAATATTTGTCACGCAAAATATAACACTTAAAACTAAGGGGGATGGGATACAATGGAATGATATATTGTTATTGAAATGGGCAGAAAATATAAGCAATTACGTAGGCTCATCAGCTACTATGAGATGCTGCTTTTTTATGTCAAAATTTTAAATATTATGACTTAAGTGGTATTTTTCTTTTACAAATGCCCAGGACTTTTGTTACAGTCAATTAAACCTGTCTCATTTATCCTCTCTAACCTTCAATCAGAATCCGCACATAACGTCGCATTTATATTTTAACACTGTGTGTCCAACAGCATGATTTAAGGCTGATGAAGGCTTTTCTGTATGGGTACTTTATTTGCTGAATATCCATGGATGCCACTTATAAGTCCTGTGGTTGCTAGCATCAGGGATTTTTGTAGGTAAATACTGATTGTGGACCTTTGATTTCTTACCAATGGATAAATCAGGGCCTCAATAAGGCAACTGAAGAAGACTAATATTTTAGCATCAAAACAAGTACTATAATATTGTAATGGATATGTGTTCCTCTTCGCATTCACCATGTCAATTCCCCTTCCCCATCAATTAAAAAACTTTTTTTTGAATGTTTATTTATTTTTGAGAGAAAGATAGAGTAGGAGTGGAGGAGGGGCAGAGAGAGAGGGAGACACAGAGTCCAAAAGAGGCTCTCGGCTCTGAGCTGTCAGCACAGAACCCAACTTGGGGATGGAATTCACAAGCCCAGAGATCATTACATGAGCCGAAATCTGAGGCTCATCCGACTGAACCACCTAGGTGCCCCTGCTCCATCATTTTTTTTTTAGGAAAGCAATCGACCTTTTATTTTATTAAAACACCCTCCCTCTTTTAAGTCCTATGATTCAGTTGGGGCTGGCCCCTTCCCCAGCTTCAGGGGTGGTGAGTACATAACTGAGATGAATCAGAGCATTCTGTTCTCTTTTCCATTGTGTTGTCATAGGGAGAGGCATAAATTATCCAAGCAAATAAGGCTCATTTTGAGAGACATTCATTGGAACTGTTGAGAAAAAAATTGGGTTGTCGAGAGCCCATATGAAGCCCAGAGCTGCTGGCAGCCATTTTTCCACCATGATAGCAGAGCCTGCCAAAGAAAGGAAGTTACAGAGAAAAGCATTCCGCAGACAGGGTAAGAGCCATTTTCATTCTCATGACCTAATTAGAGTGTTGGATCTAGCTGTGCCTGAAGTCAGCATGTGGGTTTTCATTTCTGTGCTCCTAACCATGTGAATCTAAGTATATTAAGTCACTTCAAGGTTCAGTTACCTGGAACAAAACGAGTGTGGACTAACAGACACTTTTGCTAAACTTCAAATTCTAATTAGTTTGGGAGGTTATTATTAACTATGAAATACTTATTAGTGATGCATACATTAGTCCAAATAAGAATAGCAGCAAAGGAAAATTATTTCGTAGGTCTTAAAAATCTTGTTTTAAATTAAACCATGACTAAGCTGTGGACAGAGGGGAAAAAAAGCTGGATATTTCAGGTGATCAAGGAATTTTATGTGTTAATTACTTGAAGCGATTCTACATTTATCCTCCAGATGCCATAATTTCTAAATTGGCATGCTTTCATCATTTGTACACTTTGCAGTCAGAGAACCTAATCCATCTTCCTCCTGGATTTGTAGTTCTATAGAAATGATGGTCTGTTCTAGGACAGCCGGTGTCGCTTGGCCTATTGTACTTAAGAATAAACGAGTAAGAATCTTGATTACCTTACAAATAAATCTGGTTAACAGTTATATTAATTAAAATGCCTGGTTCTGCGGCTATTCTGAACTATTTATATGTGATTTAATTCATATCAGCAGCTAATTTGTATTTAATGCAAACTAATGGGTTTTATGTAAATGGAGCATGTGGCAGTCTATTTAAAAAACAAATTATCTCTAGTTTCATTTCAGTTATTTTAATTAAATTTAGAGTGTGTGTGGTGGGGGGGGGTGACGGGGAAAGGGATGTGTTATATACGAGGTGATGATTAAATCCAGTTTAATTCTACAGAATAAGAAACAAGTAATTCTCTCAACAGTCACATTGGCCCTTTCATAAGGTTTAGAGAAGTCAAGAGGGTTAGTATAGAGAAAAACCTCTAAGATTCTACACGGCATGTTTCTTAAGAGCCGTGTTTCTTATTTCTTGTAGAAATAAGTTTCTTAAAAAATATTTTTTTTATTTGGCTGGTGGTTATTGTATGCCTTAAATGCCTGTTATATACAGATATTTTCTTTTCTTTGATTTGGAAATTTTCAACCCATTTTATAAACTGGTCAACTAATGTTTCTTTACTTGACTGCCAATAGCTTAAATCTATGGAACCTTACTTTAACTATAATAAAACATTCCCAATCTATAGTTTATCCATTTCTAAATTATTCTGGGTCTTTTATTATTTTTTCAAAGAGCACTTTTTCTCTTTTTTTCTAATTTTGATACATGTTCTATAGCTAAAGAGAATTTTGGCACATTCTTCATAGATTTTGCTATTTATTCCTAGACTAGAACCATCTCTCAGCTGGTAAAATTTAGTTGATTTCAAAGTTGATGTACTTCCCATTCTTTTTCTTGAATTATGGTTACTTTTTTCTGTGTTTCTATTCCCAGCTTGCTAGATCATAAGATTTCCTTTTTTTTTTTTTTTATTTTATTTTTTATTTTTATTTATTTCTAGGAGAGAGAGAGACAGCGTGAGCAGGGGAGGATCAGAGAGAGAGGGAGACACAGACTCTGAAACAGGCTCCAGGCTCTGAGCTGTCAGTCATCACAGAGCCCGACTCGGGGCTCGAACCCACTAATCGCGAGATCATGACCTAAGCGAAAGTCGGACGCTTAACCGACTAAGCCACCCAGGCGCCCCCATAAGATTTTCTTTTTAAGAATAAGAACTATCTTTTTCATTTCCACAAAATCAATATGATTTTGTTGCATTTAGTAGGCATTCAATCAATGTTGCTTGAATGATATCACCTAAAAATTTTTTTTCAAACCACTAAATTACATCTTCCAAAATCTCCATTTTCAACAAGAAATAAAACACAAATCTCCTCCCTCTCATGCCATTGGTTGCAAGATAAAAAATAAACTCAACAATATGATCAATCTAGTTTTCCAAACCCAGTCTCCAATATTATCTCAAAAATTCACACACCATTACCTCTTAGAAGTAGTACTAGTGTTATGGTAACATAATGAAGGATCACCTATTGGTCTCTGGTAGTTGGGAAAGCCTCCACAGGAAGGCAATGATTGATCTCAGGCTTGAAGGAATTTTCTAGGGAAACATGGGGAAGAATGGGTTTTCATGATGCAAAACAGCACATGCATTCCTCACATAATATGGTATAGCATTAATCCCTAAGAACACATTATGTACTCGAATGGAATTGTTTACTTAAGAAAATACTTTAAATCATCTACCTTAAAAACTTTTGCCAGTTTTTACATTTGTAAAGTCTCAGCCCTTCTTAAAAATACCCTGGATTCCCAACCCTCTTGAATATTTTAGTGCAACCTAAAACTTTAATGTCAAATATTAAAATAAGTTTTAGAAACAATGTCATTGGTACATAGCCACAATTCTAGAATATTGTCACAAGCTTGTACAGGAAAAGACAATCAATTTTTAAGCTTCATGTTTCCTGTCACCAGAGACAGAAACAGCACATCCAAACAACTGTTTATGGATGTTAATCCTGGTCAGATTGATCAAATGACGGCCTCTCCAGTTTCACTGGTTGTCTAGGGAGCATTGACTTTCCTATATGGCAGATATAATGACTTCTTTTTTAATTCAACTGCCACAAATTTGGAGCCACATACAATAACTCAACTCTTCCAGAGAAACTTAAACAGATATAATTAGCTATATTTGAAATATAAGAATATTCACTCAGTCAGAATGATTGGAAATCCATTTTTTTTACAATGAAGTTAGATTCTACAAGTTATTTAAGTAATTGCATCATAATTCACTTCATGAACATTGTAACTATTCAGATGGCATAGGAAATGCTTTGTTGGGTACTGTCTGGTAACATATGCACCCAAATAAGGTAGTCTCCTTGACTCTTCAAAAGCAGACAGATAAGGGAAAGCTCCTGTGGTCTAGAGGAACTATTTAATCAAGTAAGCTCACTATATATACAAAATGATAATTTATACAAATGATACCAAAAGGGAAGTAGTTCCAGGAAGAGGTGGAAGAAGAGAAAACTCACTTCATGAAGAGAAAACTCACTTCATAGAGCTCATGGCTATATCCTTTCTCTAAAGCAAGAAGTAATTTCCTAAGATAGCATTGTTTGTGCAGTTGCAAAATCCCTCTTCTATAGCCCTCCCTTTCAAGCCCTTCTCCCCTCTCAACTTAGCTACATTAGCCTTCCACATCGATTCAATTGGCAGGTGATTTATCAGGCCAGCATTTCATCTTCCTTACAAAGGCAAAACGTGCCCTGTTCCTGGGTGCTACAAGGGGGAACAGACGAATATTCCTTTGATGCTACAAGGACACCAGACTGATAAAATTTGCTCCTGCATTGAACTTGACATGAAGGTGGAGTGCTTTAACTTTTAAAAGTCTGTTCTGTAACTCTCAGAATAACTGATGACCCTCATTGATATTCACATTTCAAATGCAGATAAATCTTCTCTGTTATTTTTTTCTTCGATTCGAGGTCTAAAATTTTCACCTTCTACACATGCACACCCTGCTATCTCAAATTGACAAAATCTTCCTGCTTGCTGAGTCACTCAGTCCATCCAGCTACTTATTCAGCTATGTGTCCATATACAATAGAATGGAAAAATATTGCTATTTAAACCAAAGTCCCCTGCATTTGCTTCCACATACTAGAGAGTGGGATGATTTATAACACAGAGAAGACTCTTTGTTTAGAAAAGTACCGTAGTGCCCCCTCCCCATACTTGAGTGAGGGAAATAAGAAGAAAATCCATAAGAAAGTGAGAAGCATCTGGGGTTCAAAGGCATTGCAAGATCTAAGAAAGGGGTATCAGCAATGCCACTTCACAGGTGAGTGACTTGTGCAGCCGCACAGGGCCCTGCATCCAGAAGGGCTCCATGCTTGGTTTAATGTTCCGTTGTCACTATCTTGAAATTCTTAATAATTTTTTTTAATTTTTATTTATTTCTAGAGAGAGAGAGACACAGTGTGAGGAGGGGAGGGAAAGAGAGAGAGGGAGTCACAGACTGAAACAGGCTCCAGGCTCTGAGCTGGCAGTCAGCACAGAGCCCGACGCGGGGCTCGAACCCATGAACCGCGAGATCATGACCTAAGCGAAAGTTGGACGCTTAACCGACTAAGCCACCCAGGCGCCCCGAAATTCTTAATAATTTTTGAACAAGAGAACTGTATTTTTATATTGCATCGGACCTGAAAATTATGTAGACAGGTTGAGATAAAAACACTCCATTTCCTTAATTTAACCCAAATTTTGAGTTACATATGGTGAAGTATTGCCAATCAAATGTCCTATGTCTATTTCCAGGCATCAAGTAATGAGCAAATAGTATGTAAAGCCACTTAATAGCAGTAATGACTCTTATGTCCTATAGCTCTGTTTTCCAGACACTAGGGATGGTTCATTTCATAGATTGAGGTTAATTTATAGAATTAGCATGTATTTAATTAGACTGAGACTTCTACTTATCCCCCCGCACCCTCTTTTATGAGTTTATCCTGTGCTTTTTTCTAGGAAGCTGGTTTTCAAAATGAAGTCTGTTAGGACATGGTTTAACTTAATATCGACTATGTTAAACCTGAGTCTTAATTTTTAAATTTCTTTTTAAAAATCGAATATTTCATTGAGGTCAATCTGATGGGGCTTGAGGAGGCAAGGCTGTAGTAACCTCATGGAAGGTAGCTGTTCTTACCTCTCTGCCTTTTGGGCTGCAAAAGTCAGTCTTTTAGGTCCCAAATGCCAGATACTCCCTCCACTGACATCCCTTAAAGCTAGTCAATAATACTTATCAAACCTTGGCTAATGGGAGCTGAGGGAAAAGGCCTGTTGGAGGCTTCAAGGAAGGGTTTGCTTTGATGATAGGAGAAACTTATCCACATGCTTGTCTTTGGATATGGTTGTATGAACATGTGATGCATGGAACTACAGCAGAATCTTGCGACAATGAGGGAAAAGCCATGAAAATGGAAGAGAGGAGAGATAGAAAGCACGTGGGACACTGATGAAGCCACTTTGTTGCTGAATGAAGCAAAGCTGAAACAACATACCTCTTCAGAATATTTGTAAATTTGAGCCAGTGGTTCTCAAAGTGTGGTCCCTGGATCAGTAATATTAGCATTGTAGAGAAATTTCTTAGCAAAGAGAATTCTTGGGACCCACCTCAGATGACTAAAACAGAAAACTGGGGATGAGACCAAGCGTTCTGTGTTCTAACAAGCACTCTTGGTCGTTCTGATGACTAAGTTTAAGAACTACTGCGTTAAGTTTCATTTTGTCAGCTATTCTGTTCATCATAACTCAAACAATCTCAACTTTATTATAAGAGACTGGATACTTTATTTATTAAAAAAACTTTTTTAGTGTTTATTTTTGAGAGACAGAGACAGAGCATGAGCAGGGGAGGGGCAGAAAGAGAGAGTAAGACACGGAATCTGAAACAGGCTCCAGGTTCTGAGCTGTCAGCACAGAGCCCAATGTGGGGCTTGAACCCATGAACCGTGAGATCATGAGCTGAGCTGAAGTCAGACACTCAACTGACTGAGCCACCCAGGTGCCCCAAGACTGAAACATTTTAAAATATGATTTTTAAAAGATCATATTTTCTTTTAAAGTTATATTTTGACACCACAATATTCCTACAATTAGAAATAAGTTAGTATTTAGTGAACACAAAGAGTTTATAGTCTTGTCATTTCACTTATAACATCCATCTGTAGAATTATATGATCGTCAGATACAAAGTTGATTTATATTATTATTTTGTCTCATAAAAGTGTCACAGTAAATAGAAGGGGACAGCAGAGGCTCCTTTTTCCTTTGTGTGTTTGTGTGTATTGTTGTTCAATTTATTTGTGCCAGGCAAAGTGGAGTTATAAACTGTATTACCTAGTTTTAACTACATGAACTTTCACAAGATAAGGGAGTTAATACTCCTAAAAAGAAACTGCAGGTTGAAGAATCATAAATAATGTAAATATAGGTGAAAATAGTGGTGTTGCTGCTTCCCATTTGGTTTGTGGGCATCTTGCCGGCCTTGTTAGAAGAGAAAAACAAGTATGTTCTAAAATGACACAATGGGAACTTGTGAAATATTATTTAAAATAATCAGGAAGATTTATGCATACTATTTTTAGTGCTGCCCCTCACTTTAAGTGGCTGTTTGCCTATAGATGGTAGCTAACAATAGCTATAGCCATATCTCTAACTATGTGTTATTATCCACAGTGGACACCACTACGGTTTTGTTTTTCACCGATTGCTAAAGTTTTATTTTGCTACTGATCTTATTCTTGTTTTTAACTGATAGAGAGTATTTAATCAAAAAGTATATAGGCTCTTGACTCCTAGAATGAGGTCAAAACACCTTGCTTTTCATACTAGGTTTTCTGGCATCTGAGCCCAGTCTGCTTTTCAGTCATAATTTTCCCTTATTCTTTCTTCATGCTTTGTGTGCTTTTGCTACTCTGAAGGAGCTGCTCACTCTTCTCCATGCCCAGCTCTATGCACTTTCTCAAACTAATCTCAGCCAGGAGTCATTTCACCTTCCCTGAACTCTCATAATGAGAGTTGATACTTTATAGCCTTTTAAGTTCTTTGAGGGCAGAATTCATTATCCGATTCATTTTACATCCCCCATAATGTGGATTCCAAGAAAATGTGTTAGAAGAAAGTAAGAAAGGAAAGAAGAAATAGCAACTGTGTGAACAAAGAAATAAGTTTTTCACCTTTCATGTCTGAAAGTTCGGGTTGATGGGGAGTCACCAAGCTATTCAAATTAATTCCTTTAATCATCTCATTTTGAAGGTGTACTTCTTTTTACGCTATATTTCATGACTAGAGTAAGCTTAAAGTATCACCAGGCTTCTGTCTTTCTGTCATGTAGTGACATGTGAAATATTACTTTATTCATAAGGCTATCCCCAGATGACAGAAACTACTGAACTACAGCAAACACAGAAACTTGAGAGGCAGCGGTGTGTGGGGCATGGACGTTTTATGCCATCAGACCTAGGTGACAGTCCCAGCTCCATTGCTTACTAAATGTGCACGTGCAAGTGCTCTCCAAATGCTTTCTGTTTTAATGTTCTCATCTTTAAAATGGCTATATGCATCCAAATAAGTGATAAATGTAAGAAACTTAGCATGGTACCTGGACATAACAAATGTCCTATTTGCTATGAATGAGAAATTTTGTTTTCTTCTACTCACAACACTTCTGACACCAAATGTGTGGGTTTTCCCCCCTACAGCAACCAATTCTCCAACTCTCTTGACATCACCTAGGTATCCTATGATTTATTTTGACATTAACTACATGGAGTTAGTGCAGACTTCACAGGGTAAGGGCTCAGTACCACATCCCTGCCTTGCATTTCAGATACCAGTCATAAGTCAAAGGTTGTCAAATGTACTTCTGACCAATAGGCTATAAATTGAGAGTTCCCTTAACCCTGCCCTTGGTTCTGATGATTTGCTATAATGGCTCAAAGACTTCAAAGGAATATTTATTTATGTTTAATGGTTTATCATAAAGAATATAATGAAGGATACAGATGAGCAGTCATAAGAAGAGGTACATAGGATGAGATGTGCAAGGGTGCTGAATGCCAGAGCTTCTGTCCTTATGAATTTGAGGTGCACCGGCAGCCTGGCATATAGATATGTTCACCAACTTGGAAGTTGTCTGCCCACCGTAGCTTAGAAAATTTTTATGAAGGCTTCATCATGTAAGTGTGATCAACCTCCAATTTCCAATGCCTCTCCTCTCCCTGGAGGATGAAGTTGCAGGTGAAACTTCCAAGCTTCTAATCATGGTTGGCCTTTCTGGTTGCCAGCCGACATTAAGGAGCCTAGCGAGAGTTGCCTCATTAGAACAAAAGATGTTCCTAACACCCAGAAAAATCTAAAGAATTTAGGAACTCTGTGTGAGACACTCATATCACTTCTATCACTCAGGAAATTATAAGGGTTTTAGGAGCACTGTTTTAGGAACCAGGGACCCAGACCAAATGCATATTTCTTATTATGTCACAGCTACCTCTGAGTAATCATTCTTCCCATTTCTGTGAACTTAAGGACTAATTATGATATTAGTATGCATAATATACTTATTTTCCTAAATTCTAAAGTTAATTAGCATTGGTACAATTATCTTTCGCTTCATTCATAGCCTAATAATTTTATGCTTTGATTATTTTCTTAGACTTTCTAACATGAATCATTTCCTATAATCAAAGTTATTAATTTTACAGTTTAAATCCCTTCCAACATTTAATATTCTGGGAGGTGGAAAAGAAAGTTTATACACTTGCAAATAATAGAAGTTAAATTGAAAGGAGAACTATAAAAATAAGGAAATAGTATCAAATAAATAATACCAGAAATTCCTCATATCTGAAAGATATCAGTTCTCAGATCAACTTTTCATTGAGTGTCCAATAAAATGAAAACAAAAACCAAACTCATACCAATGCATACATGTCATTGTGTAATTTTGACACACTAAGAGTAGAGAGGCATTTCTAAGAGATTCAAAATGTTGTGCGAGGGGGAAACTGGTCTAATAAAAATGATAGGATATCAAAATGTCATTCATTTATCTCTCAATGCTAACCTGTATCCTAGAAGTTCTTGAAATAATGTCTCTAATATTCTAAGAAAAGATGGTTTTCATCCTGTAATATGAAAGTCAACTGTCAGTCTGCTGTGGGAGAAGAGAAAAATATAATCTCAAAAATGTATGGACTTGACAATTTAGCCCTCATGCAATGCCTTAGATAGGTTCTAGAGAGTGTATCTAAGAAAAATAAATAATAAACCCACACATGTTCAGAAAAACATGCTATCTAGGAAAAAGGCTACCTAATACAGGAGAATGAGGAATTGAAATTCCAAAGCGACAGCTGTGTTTCAGACACAGAGAGAAGTAATCCTTCATATTAGAGCAGGTGGTTAGAGGGCTGCGTGGAAGAAGTTCAAGTTTTCTGAAGTATTTGGGTATTATGGAAAATTATTACTCGGCATTTGACAGCTTTGATGGAACATTTGGACAAATATCAGCAATAGATATACAGAACACAAAGAAAATCTTAAAAGGCAGTAATGTACTCTAAGAAAAAAAGCTTGTATTGAGAAGAAAACATAAATCAGTTGACATAGCAGTAAATAAAATCTTTACAAGACTGTCATTATATAAAAATTGACTAATGATTTCACCAAACATAATATTACAATGTTGGAATGCTGTGGGAGAGGAATTGGGAATGGTGATGGTGGAATAAGAGAATTTGAACATCAACAAGAAGTCAATAGTTGCTGCCAAAGCCAAATAAAGACCTACAAGTATTAAATATCTTACTTAGGAAAACAGTGATGAACACTAAAAGAAACAATGGACAGAGTTGAAAACCTTAGGTGAGAGAATCCTGGAATTGGCTTTCCCCTCCCTTTCTCTTTTCCTCTGCTACCCAGTCCCTAGTTTCTTGCCTTCCTGAGACCATTAGGAAACTCCATATGTGTGAGGTGTCTGACTTTGTTGAGGTCTTGCATTGTCCTGAGCTCTCTTGTCTTTGAGCCAAATGGTGACTTGGACTTGGTGGGTTAGGGACTAAGGATGAGGCCCTGAGGGCAGCAGATTATTAGAAAAGCTTTTTCAAGCCAATTGTGGACCCAAGGGACAGTTGGATGTTGAGCTATATTAGTGTATGGGTATCGCAGCTTCTCAGATAACTGGAAGAGAGTTGGGTCAGTGGGCTGAGCCTCCCCTATATGTGAAGCTCTAAAAATGTAGAGAGACTGCCAAACAGATGATTTCTTATATATAGTCTGTGGCTTTGAAATAGAATAAAGTGATGAATGACATTTTACCTTTCATACTATAAACCTATAGGAGTCCCACCATTTAGGATATTATAACAATGAGGTATAAACCCAACTAAGCTGACATAGAAAAGCAGCCACCATCTGAGAGGTCTAGCAAAGAAAGAACAATCAGGTTGAAACACCCAATGAAATAAAATGTCTGAGGAGATATCTGGATATCTGAATGAATACAGTAATTTGGGAAAGGCCAAACACACCAAAAGTAAACTTTCTGGAACTTAGAACCATGATATATGATTTAAAATATTAGTCTCAGTCAAATCAGTTTTTGATCATTGCTAAGATTCAAATTAATGTTCTTGATGGGAGAATGCCAGAGTTTCTCACACAGAAACAAGTGACAGACACTACTTCCGCTTCTCCACATTGACTAGATCAGTATCAGGGTCCAACTGAACTGCAAGGGATAGAAAGTATAGATCCTGTCAAGTTCCTGGAGAAAAGGCAAAAGATCCTATGAGTGAATAATGAGAGTGGCCAATGCACCTGTGGTCAGAGAAAAGATTCTAACTAAAATGAACATGAACAAAACCTCCCAAAAGGAAATATTAGTGAAATAACAATAATGACATTAGATATAGATGTAACATAGCAATATAGAGATAGAAATATAATGAGTAAGGGTAGACTTCCTGGAAATATATAACGGAAATGCTCAATAAGATTGTTTACAACAGAAAAGACATTCTGTGACAGAAATTTTAATACAAACTACCTGTGAACCCTACTACATGAAGGTTGGTAGAAAGGAGATAAAAACATTCCAAATGTTTCATTCATCATGAGGAGGAAAATAAAGGGGCTCAGTCAGTAAGCCTCCCACGCTTGATTTAGGCTCAGGACACGATCTCATGGTGGTGAGATCGAGCCTGGTGTCAGGCTCCATGCTGATAGTATGAAGCCTGCTTGGGATTTTCTCTGCTTCGCCCCCCCCCCCCCCGCATGCATGCTCACTCTCTCTCTCTCAAAATAAATAAATAAACTTTAAAAAATTGGGGAAAAAGGAGAAGAAACCCTACTTTAAAGGTTTTATTCTATGGGAGGAAGAAATAAGAAGATGGGATTGAAATATCATTGTGAGAGAGGCAGTGAGTTTACATGAAGGAAAATTTGGTAATGTAATAGTAATAAAATAACTAATAATAGAATCATGTGTGTGTAATAAAGTAATGAGACAGCATTGTTATAGAAAGGGAATATAAAATTTCAAACTAATTGGGAGAAACCTAGAATAGAAATCAATAAAATAGCCAGGAAAATATAAGCCAAGAAGAAAATAAAATAAAATCTAAAATAATTAAAAGAGTAAGTTAAAATGGATAAAATCAATCATATTATTAATTACACTAAATGTGAATAGATGGAAACTAGCCATTAAAAAGCATAGATTACAAATGAAAGAAAAATCCAGATATGTGTGTTTGCAAGGAAAATGCTTAAAATAATAATAGAAGAAGAGGAAGAATCACCACCACCACCACCATCATCATCATCAAAATCATCATCAGGAAGAAGAGGAAGAGGAGGAGAAGAAGGAAAAAGCAGGGAGATGGATGAAGAGGTACAAGATATTTGAAAGTAAAAGAAATATAAGAAAAGTAAAGTAATTTTACAAGTTGGAATTTACAGTTAAAATAACTAAAGAAGGTTTAGAAGGAAAATATACACATTAAAACTCCTAAGAAGAAGTGGGATTTGTGAAAGAATGCAGGGAACTTCAATTATGTAGATATAAGCTTTTAAGTACTTTAAAAGCTTTTAAGTACTTTATTTTTTCAAAAATATAGTAAGATAGTTGATAAACTTAATTTTTAATTCCTTTTTTAAAAATTTTATTTATTTCTAGGAGAGAAAGAGAGAGAGACACCGTGAGCAGGGGAGGGTCAGAGAGAGAGGGAGTGACAGACTCTGAAACAGGCTCCAGGCTCTGAGCTGGCAGTCAGCACAGAGCCCGCCGCGGGGCTCGAACTCACGAACCGCGAGATCATGACCTAAGCGAAAGTCAGAGGCTTAACCGACTAAGCCACCCAGGCGCCCTGGGAGACACAGAATCTGGCATCCAGGCTCTGAGATGACTGCAAAAACCCGATGTGGGGCTTGAACCCACGAACCGCCAGATCATGACCTAAGCGAAAGTCGGATGCTTAACCGACTAAGCCACCCAGGCACCCTGTTAATTCCTTTTTTAAAATGTTTATTTTTGAGAGAGTGAATGAGCAGTCAGGGGAGGGGCAGAGAGAGAGAGAGAGAGAGAGAGAGAGAGAGATCAGAGGACCTGAAAGTACAGAGCCCAATACAGGGCTTAAACCCATGAACCATAAGATCATGAACTGAGCCAAAGGCAGACGCTTAACCACCTGAGCCAACCAGGTGCCCCTGATATACCTAAATACTATTTTAAATCTGTCTGTAGAATACTCATGTCTCAGAATGAAGGGAGAAATATAGGAGGCTATTGCTTATAATAATGTATATTCTCTGGAAAGTGAGTATTCAAATTTGTTTCCCTCTGAGTAGATTAACTTATTAACTTTTACTTCATTCACACTTACTTACAAATAAATATACAGATTTTATAAAAATAATTAAAATTATGAACATTTCACAACAATTTGTGTTAGGCTTACTTCAATGAGAAATGAAGCTTAAAACCAACATCAGATTTATGATAAATCAATAAGTAATTGTATTTAGAAAGAATCTTACTTCAAGAGGAAAAATATTCTCTTGGTAAAAGAACATACAATTTCTTTTATTTTAAAACTGATGTTTGTGTTTGGTTTAAATTTTTATTTCTATGGGTAGTCTATTAAAATTTCTGTAGACATTAATGAAATTCTGGACCTGTTTCTAGTCAGTGTGTGCTATTTTGTCAATGCTTCTTTTTAAGCAGCTAACATTTCCCTGAAGTAAACCAAGTTGCTGTAAAATGGATGAATTGAGAGAAGACCTAGAACATTTTCTGGTCTTCTTGCCAGACCATTTTAATTAAACGCTTTAACAACATTCTTTTTAGGAGAAATGTGGATGAATTCATGGAAATCTATTTTGGTTCTTATTTCCCTTTATGACTTTCTTTTTCAAAATTCTTCTGTTTTACATAATCATTCTTTAAAATGTAATTTTATCAAATTCAAACTGATTTAATGAGGATGTTAATTGGAATTATGTTAATTGGAGGAAATTACCATATTCATAACACTCATTATTCCTGTCAAGAAATTTCTGTATCTTTTATGTAGTCAAACCTGTTTCATATTTCTTAGCAAAATTTGATACTTTTCTCTATACATTATTCACATATTTTTATTTATTTAATTTTTGTTTTTAAGTTATCTTAATTGTACTTTGTGAATTGTTATTACAACTTTATTAGATATATTTTAGATTTGTAATGTTAGCTTTTCTGTCTATTATCTCCATAAACTTGCTTTTTAAATCTAACTGTATTTTAGTATTTTATTTCAGGCTCTCTAGAGAGACCATCAATCTGAAACATAATAACAATTTTGAGTTGATAAAGTTTGCATCTATTATTTCTATTTCTTGTCTTATTGCATTGGATAGAATGGGGTTAAATAGCAATTAGCATGACAGGCATCCTTATTATAAAACTGAAAATATTAGAAAAGCCTCTAATGTTTGTTTGTTAATGAGTAGTTGTTTGTTCACTTAAGACTGGTATTTTAGAGAATATTTTAGGGAGTGCTCATCTATTTCTATTTTACTAAGAATATTTCTTGGGATTATGGTGATGTTTCTTCAGATATCTTTTGAGTATATTTTGAGATGATCATATAGCTTTTTATCTAAATTCTATTTGTGTTATAAATTATACAATAATATTTGTATAGGGAAAGTTTTGTTTAGGGAAAACCTTATTTGGCTGTGGTGAACTAATTTTTAATAAATTATTAAGTTCAATTTTGGTGTTTTATTTGACATTTTTACATATGATAATTGTGGGGATTATAATTTTGTCAGAAAATCCACTAGATTAGGACATAAAATTTATTGGCATAAGTTCTTGGACACATCTCAGAACTTTCAAAATCTTCTCCAATGGTTCTTTAACATTGTTTAGTATGTTTTTAAGAAAACATATTAAAATAGTTTTATTTAGAGTGTACTTATATATCACCTTCATTTATATTACTAATTAGTTGCTTATATTAAGTTGTTTAAATGATTTTAAGTTTTGTTCTCTTATTGTTCACTTATAGTTTGATTTACTGTATTATGGTATAAAAATGTGGTCACATGTTTTTCATTCTTTGGATTTGCTCACTTTTTTCTTTAGGATCAATAAGTTATAAATTCTAAAAATTGTTTCATATTACTGAAAAGTTGTTTATTCTCTATTTATAGGATGTATGACCTTAAAGCTTATCAACTATAAAGTTAGTTTAATTAATTAATTAAAAATTAATTTATCAGTTAAAAAGTTTATCAGTTAAACTTTACTGCCTATATTATTTCATTTGTTTTCTGTATGTTTCTTTTACATATTTTGTCTTCTTTGAATAATTATGTGGGTTTAAAGAAACACTACAATTACTTTTTTCTTGCTTTTTTTTCTTATATGTTTCCTTTTAAGTAAAATATTCAAACCACCTATTTCTAAGAGAACAGTTTATTCTCATATGTCTATTGGGAATGTCATATACAACAAAGCCCAGACGATAATTGGAAAATGTAGGAAAGCCATGATAAATTGTAATTATCACCATCAACTATAAAATGTGAGATAAATTCAATTAGTATAAATGCCCAGAAAAAGACAGTATTTTGAAAGAATTATAAACATAAAAGAGCATTTAAAATGAAAACATTCACAATTAATAACATTTTAATCTGTCCTAAAAAATAATAAGTTTGTTAGTGGATTATATAAATGGTACATATTTTGGGAAATTCATTAAAGTGAAAAGTCCAAATTCAAATGTAAAAGTCAAATAAATATTTGAATTATCTTCTAGATATATTTCTACAATTTTAATTTTCTGCTCAAAAGTTATGTTAAATGCTGAGGATTCTTTTTTTTCTGATAAGGAATGACAAATTATTACCAATTTCAAAAATTTCAGGGCATATTTGAAGACAGAATAATGTTTTAGGGAGAATAATATTGAAAATGGAAATATGCCTAATCTTTAGTATTTTATAGTAATGAGATGACAGTTTGAACTATATCTCTGGGCCAAAAGATCCTTTTCTTGACTGTCTTTCTACATCTTACTAGTAGTAATTGCCTTCTAGTCCCAGTGAGTGATGTTAAAAATTTTTGTTGAAAGATTGATTTAGTTGTGTCACAAAGTAAAAGCTTGCTTATTTGGTTACAATTTGATGCTGACCAAATGTTCTTTTGAAAAGTAATTCCAACATCTGCCAACTAAATTCTATCATACATCAAATTAGATGTTAGGACTATTTATTGCCATCTGTATTCTGTAAACTCTTGAATGATAATTTAGCATGATTATACAGAATATATTTTTTTAGATGGGGAATCTATTTTGCTTAATCTGTGATGGATTTGTGATATGTTATCACGCTAATTATGAAGAGTTTTAGAGTTTTTTTTTAAAAAAATCAAGTGTGATTGTAACTTCTTCCTGGGCACACAAAAAATTACACTTTCCAACACCTTGCAATTAGATGGGACCATTTAATTAGTTCCAGCAAATAAAATGTGTGTTGAAATGATGTGTGCCACACCAGGGTAATGAAATTAAAAGACGCTTAGCGACTTGATAGTTTCTTCCCTTCCTTGTCTGTGGTGGTTGTAGACTTCATTAGCTGAGAGGTCAGAATCAAAGGATTAAAACATCTTAAATACCCAAGTCACTGCATGGTAGACAGATGGCCTAGGTAGTGGCCTAGACCCATGTGGACTTTGCATGGATAAGGAAGAAATTTTTATTGCTGTAAACTATTGAGATTTGAGGGATTAATTATTGCAGCCTAGTCCCTTGTGACAAATACATTAAGAAATGTGCCAACTTGGGGGTCTTATTTACCAGTGGGGAGTTTATGAGTATAATCTTACACTTAAAACTATTCAGATACTTTTAAAATTGAGTGTGCTTAGAAACAATTCCTTCTCAACATAAATCATATAATTTAACAATTTTATATTCATATACATTATATTTATGTAAAATGTGCTTTATATCTAATGTTTCTATCCACTTCATTGTTATCAAATATGTAAGTGCATGGTGGCAATTATATTTGACCCAGAAATGTTGAACTCATCCATTTTATTTGTAACACTTGTCTTAGGACATGATTGATTATGTGAAATGTGCTCCACCCGTTGAATTTTGTTGTTATATTTTGTACTTGTCACATAGAATGCTTAACATGAAATATTTATGTCTCCCGAGGAGCCTTAAATATGCTCCTCAGCATTTGAAGTAGACAATTGTGGTAGTAAATATTTATTAATTGTAAAGCATGACACCAATATTTATGAGATGGACTACACGCATATGGAATTTCCATACCGAATGCCAGTGTACACATTGATGTGTAATGGATAATAAGGCTGACATCTCTGAAAATGAATGTAAGCTCTTTTGAGGAAAGAATCTATAAATATATTGAAAGACATTACTTAGCCTTGTTTTTCTGTATTGTTTTCCTTTTTTTTTCTCAACATTTGATGGCATTAAGAAATAAAACCATCTTTCTATTGTGTTTTCTTCCCTTGTGCCTAAGAAATTATTCATTCATACATTTAACAACTATTTGTTGAGTACCTACTTTGTGCCAGCTACTGCTCTAGATGATGAAGCAGAACATTTAAGAAAACAGACAGGGACACCTGGGTGGCTCAGTCAGTGAAGTGTCGAACTCTTGGTTTCAGCTCAGGTCATGATCTCAGTTTGTGGCTTCTAGCCACACGTTGGGTTCTGCACTGACTGTGTGGAGCCTGCTTGGGATTCTCTCTCTCTCCCTCCCTCTTATGCCTCTCCTCTGCTTGTACTCTCTCTCTCTCTCTCAAAATAAATAAATTAAAAAATAAAAATAAAACAGATAATTTTCTTGCTCTCAGGGAACTTATACTCTGCTAGAGACAATAACAAGATAACATAAGATTTCATGGAGTAATAAATCCTATGAAGTTGATGTGATATGAGTAGTGATCAGAGAAGATCTCTTAGGGGAAGTGATATTTGAACTGAAGCCTGAATGATTATATCTAATCCTTGCAAAAATCATATTAAATATATATATGAATCTATGGAGAACTAAATAAAACAGTGTAATAACTATTAGCAGACACTTTCTGGGTTAAATTCTGTATGTGGAGGCACTATCCTATATTATTATATCTTTTAAAAATTTTTTTAAAGTCTATTTATTTCTTTTTGAGAGAGACAGAGACAGCATGAGCTGAGGAGGGGCTGAGAGAGAGGGAAAGACAGAGTCCCAAGCACATTCCACAGTGTTAGCACAGACCCTGACATGGGGTTGGAATTCATGAAACTGTAAGATAATGACCTGAGCTAAAGCCAAGAGTTGGACGCTTCACTGACTGAGTCACCCAGGCAGCCAGCCCTATTATTATCTTTTCACTTAGGCTTAAGGGACCAATAGTGTGCTTCAGAAGCTATTTTTGGTAATAATTTTCAATTTTAGATGCAAGAATCATCAAGGTGGATCAGACTCTCTTATTTTTGTATAGTCCTCTCCATCTTCCACTGAGTGTGTTAAGTGTCAAGCTCAATGTCTATACCTACCTCAGTTTTTTTTCTGCTAAAGTTCTAATATTTCTTACTATTTTTCTTAATCATCTGGAGTACTGCAATGCCTTCCAAATACCCACTCACAGTCACTGGATTCACTCCAAATTAATTCTCATACTGCAACTTAAATTAAATCCTTTTTAAAGGATCAATCTTATTACCAGCTTAAGCCTCCTTACCCTTACACACATATCTGAAATTCTCTATGAGCTTCTCTTTGCTCTGCGAATAAAGTCACTGGATCCTAACAGGCCCTAGAGAGCCTACACTATCCCTTCCCATCCCTGCCTTTCTTGGCCTCTCTACCCTAGAACACAAGAATTGGTTAACTTTCTTGAATGTATCATGCTCCATCTTGCCAGAAATCTTCACATATGCTACTCTAGCTGGAATCTTCTTACCTCACTTCATATCCTAATGAGTTCTTTACAGTTTTCAGAGTCTGCATTATCTTGAATGTTTAGAAACATACATAGAATAGCACCAAACATTATTGTCTAGAGGTTATATATTGAGTTAAATATTTTGTCAAATTTGTTTCAGAATTTTTTTAAAACATAGAATGTTTTACAGAAACACTGAAAGTAACTTGTGTAGCTGTTATTTCATTGTCTTCCTTCCTAATCCCAAACTAACACTATTGTGAATGTGATGCATCCCAATTAATGATTTTATACTAAAAGTTACCCTCTCTGTACAGTCATAATCTTTATCTGAATTTGGATAATAAGAATCTATTAGTTTCTAGAATTTCAAGTAGTGAGAATCTAGACCGGGGGAAGATTTGTACAAAAATTTACCTCAATCTATTGATTCCTATGTTTGAATAGCAAGAGTTCAGATAGTCAAGTATTTCTAAATGTGTGTTTATATATAATTTTTGCATTTTAAAAGATGCATTAATGAATTAATATAGTTACATAGTTTCTGGTAATTAAGCAACATTGTTTTTTATAAATATATCCATGTTGACTTAATTTATTCACTTTAATGGTTATACTTAAATGTGTAATCATGTGGCAATTTATGCCTCCTCTTATTATTTTTTATTATTATAAGTAATGGTTCAATGAATATTTTTCTACTTTTTATTTATGCCTAAATGTAAGAATTTTTCTGGTGTATATACCTATGAGTACAATTGCTGGATTAGGGCTTGGACATTGTCAATTTTATAAAATGTTGTTAAATTGTTCTCTAATACAGATTTACCAATTGATACTCTACGAGAGTATATGGGAACACCCACTTCCTGACTTGCCTCCCAAAACTTGGTCATGTCAACATATGCTATATGTTTTCATTTCCATTTTCATGATTACTAATGAGGTTTAATATTCTTCATAACTTTATTGGCAATTTCCTTTTTTGTAACTTGCTTATTCACCTAATTTGTCCAATATTATATAGGGTCATCGTCTTTTTCTTATTAATTTATATAAGTGCTTTACATCTAGACATTAAAATATTGTCATTACATGTGTTTCAAATAGCTTCTCCTTATGTCTTCTAACTTTGATTTACAATGTCAAATTTGTCCTGTATCATGAATCCTCTACTTGATTTATTTTTTAAATTCTAGTATCAATACTGAACATACTAAAACTTACTATATAAAGTAAGTTTTGATATTTGGTAGGGTAAGTTTTTTTTTTTTATTCAGTAATGTTTTGCTATTCCCTTTCTTTCTTTCTTTCTTTCTTTCTTTTTTTATATTTATTGTTTAGAGAGAGAGAGGGAGGTAGGGGTAGAGAGAGAGGGAGAGAGAGAATCCCAAACAGGATTCTGCACTGATAGCCTGGAGCCCAGCAGGGGGCTTAAACTCACAAACAGTGAGAATAGGACCTGAGTCGAACTCAGGAACTCAGGATTTGGATGCCACACAGGAGCCCTCGGTTTTGCTATTTTTAGCTCTTTATTCTTTCACATGCAATTTTTTTAGTTAGGTTATCAAACTCAATAAAAGCCTCTTTGAATTTTGGTGAAAAGTGCATTGAATTTAGAAATTAATTTGTGGAAAATTGACATAATTTTGATAATGTGTTTTTACTCCATAGACGTTTTAAAAGTTTTGTTTTACAACTTCAAATCCACTGTTTTATTTCCTCCATAAATTTCTTGAACATGTTTTCTAAAGAAACATTTCCAAGGATTCTCATGGTTTTAACTATAATTGAAGATATATCTTCTTTTAAAATATATTTTCTAAATGTTTGTTTTTGATGTAAATAATTACTGTAATTACCCTTTGAACACTACTTGTTTATCAGTTCTTCACTCAAATATGTTGCTTTAGAACCCATCTGACTTCCTTCTTATGTCTCCTACCTCTGAGCACTTCTCTTTCACATATTTGCCACAGAAGCTATTTGCCTTCGTTTTCATGATTCCTTATTAAATGATATCTCTTCCACTAGATTTTATGTTCTAGGTTATAGATCATGTTTGATTTTTTCCTGTCTTTATATCTCCTGTGCCTAAGGACATTGCTTTGCACATAGGAGATACCTAACTGGTACTTTTTGAATACTATATGAATGAATGAACGAATGAGTTAGTAATATCATTTTTTAAAGCAAATTATTCATTAAACTTAGATCCTCAGAGTATAAGGGAGATAAAAGGAAGCTTCTCTGCAGACATAACAGTCGAGTTCACATGGAGACAAATCAATTAAGGCTAGCAGTCTTTAAAAGACTGAAAATGATCACCATTCAAAACTTAAAATTATGTTTTCACTCGCTCCTGTCTGCTGATCATAACAACCTTCTTCAAAGAAAACATGAAATAAATTGCATAGAAGAGGAGAGAAGCAAATGTTGCCCTTCATTTTAAGTGCCCTTTAATAGGGAAACGCTGTGAAGTATTTATGTAAATCAGCATGAATAACAAATGAAATTGTTCTGATCAAGACTACTAAAAGGAAAGCTCAATGAATTAATTGTAAACAAAGTACAGCTCTTTACAATGCAACAATTCTTAACCGGGTCGCAGTTTGATGAACTATAAAGAAAATAGTTTAATTTTATACTGATATAATAACTAAAGTTTTAACAACTCTTCTTACAATTTGGATTACAAAGGAAAAGGAGCACATTAACTGTCAAGGTAATTGTTTAGTCTTTTATGCATACATTTTCCTCACAGGAGACTTCGAGCTTAAAAATGACCTTTTTCCTAACCAAATTTTCTGTTAATAGCGCATGAAGGAAAACAGACTTTGCTTCCAAAATATATCTTTTTGGCATACGTATTATTCTGGGCTGATTATTTTTAATAAATAGCACAACATAGGAAAAGCTCTGAAAACAGAGTAAATTACCCTTTTGTAAGAGACATTTATATTCATAAGGGATATCTCCATTTGTATGGGTGGTTCTCTGTCCCAGGAAGAGGAGTAAAATCCTAGAAACTCTTGTGTATAGGGAAGGCATTGACTTAAAGCTGCATAACAGTTTGGTCTTGTTTATAGTGTTTTACCTGATAACATCTTATAACTGCCCCCTCCCTCAGTATCTTTTGTTGTTACTTGGAAATGGTATTCAGGGTGGCAGCTTGGGCCATGTTGGGGTGTTACTCAGTTTTCCTGGTTATCTGTCTTGTATACAAAAGGTATATGTATTATTACACTTCTGGGTTTTTGTTGTTGTAGTTCTCCTGTTAATCTGTCTCTTATTACAAGGGATTCTCAGCCAAAGCTCTAGGAGAGTAAAGGGAAAATTCTTTTTCCTTCCCCAAACACATAAAGCTAAATATTTGGCATAGATTATACTGATGATCACAGCTTTATTACTAGGTCATGTATTCTTTTATTTTTGTCTAGCTTTTATACATTTTCTAGGACTTTTGGAAAGGTTAAGGACTATAGCTAAGGAAGAATTTACTCTCACTTTTCACATGTACCCTCAGATTCATATGTTACAGACTGAATGATCAATGGTCCCTTAATGAAAGGGTCCGTGACAAACACAGAACTACTGGTTCACCAGGATCAGCGACATAATTTGTAGGACCAAATGGGCAGTGAAAATGTGGGTCTCTTATTCAAAAATACTGAGAGCTTGACAGATTGGCAATAAAGCATTCAACAAAGTATAGGGCCCTACTGAGTGCCACACGTTGCTCATTCATATAATGGGGCTTTTACATCTGCTTTTCCAAACCCTACCTTGTCCCCTGTGAGGTTAATCTGTGCTGCTATTTTGTGAAGAGATGCTGATGAAGTGCGATGAGAAATGGATTTGTTTCTCAGAAGGATTCCAAGTTAACCCTAAAACATGGACTTTAACTGATCACCAGCAACACACTTAGTGATCCCTGAGAACATGCCAGGCCTTTGTGGTAGAGGCAAACATGACCGTTACTGTGTGATGTCTGTGAAATGAGCCTAATTATAAAATGAATTATACATGTATTTTAATTATACAATTATATTAATTATAAAATTCCATTTTCCCTTGGTAATATTTTTTGCATGAAATAACTGAAAATTGTGACATTGTCCAGATTAAAAAGCCTTTAGTTTGCAAAGGTACAATGCAGACACTAATGCAGGTGATCTCAGCTTCTGTATGCACTGGCATCTTATTGCTTCAAACTATATTCCTTTTCTTCTGGATCATATCACCATGTTACCTACCACTTCAATATTAATGGAGAAAATAAAGGAAACTCCTTGAGGTCATATAGGTCATAATGGCGAACTGCCCAAACTGCCCAGGCTGGGTGCTCCCCACACCCACTTCCTTTCCCTACCTCCGCCTGCAATGACCCCCAAGTCACCCTAACCCCATATATCCAATCAGCTTTAAACACCTCTGCCAGTATGGGTGGGCTTCTTTTAATTTTATAAGCAAATGACCACCTTTGTTCAGGGCTCAGACCTCTGGAGAATAATTCCCTCTAAGCCCACCAGTGTAAAATAAACCTGCTCCTTTCCAAGATCTCCGAGTGCTGTTTGGTTCTTCCGCCAGTGATCCAGACCAGATTTCCACAACAATATGAACAATTTCATTTACTCTACTTGCTTCTCCCTCCAAAAAAAAAAAAAAAAAAGTGGAAATATCTTTTAGAACTGGGCTGCCACCTTCTAACATTTTTTATAAAGTACACAGGCAATAGCAGATGTTCATAAATGGTTCTTTCTATTGCAGGAGAGTGATTGTCTTTGAAAAGTGGTATATAGAACCGTGGGCCTTTGAGACTGACTTGGGTTACAGCTAGGTATGAGCAGCTTATTCCAATAGGTAGAATCAGGAAGGAAGGTTCTAAGAAAAGGGGTGATACTTGACATCAAAGTGATGGCTCCATCACGAATCACAAAGTGATCAGTTTGTTCTCAGCAAGATAATTCCTCTTAGCAGGGCGCATGTGAAACAGAGGTAAGCTCTGAAGAAAAAAGGAATGACAACGGCAGAACAGGGCTAGTCCACGTTGAGGGGGGTGGGTTGGTCTACTGCATACCTTCTGTCTCAGCAGGAAAATTGAAACAGAACCCTAATCAGAAGGACTGCTGTGTGAGAAGGCAGTATGATGGCAAAGGAAAAGCTGAATCAGAGACAACAGCTTGGGATTTTCAGGCAGTAAGAACAGTGGTCCTTCGGGCTAGGAATTGTTCACCAATATTTACAGAGCACTAGCAGGCATTATAAAGGCAGATGAGAAATACAAAGGTACCTGACATGCATCTAAGGCATCCTTGCCTTAGTGCTCTGATCTAGTAGGCAGAAAAGACACAAACAGATTGTAACAGGCTTAAAAGTATACAGAATAGGTATAGCAACACAGCAGAATACAACACAGACTGGGATTTCAAGAGAGATCTGACTGAATCATGACTAATGAGCAGAAATGAGTCAGATGAAGAATGAGTGGGAGGTCACTCTAGGTAGATAGAATAGCATGAGCAGTGTCAGGTGTGAATCACCATGGTGTATCCAGAAATATAGGCAACTCCCTATATCCTAGACATTAGTTTTCCAGGCAAAGAAAATTAGGAAATGGAGAGATTCACAGGCAAATTCATGGAAGGGCTTGTTATGTCACACTGGTGAGCTTAGACTCCTGACATTGGAAATATTTTTTTCAAAAAGGAGACAAATAAGGCAAAATTGCATTTTAAATTTAATCAATGGTAAAGAGATTTGAGTGGGGGTAATTTGGAGGCAGTGAGACCTTGTCAGGAGGCTCTAGATGTACCCTTGTGAGAACAGCTGAAGGCCTGGACTAGGGGAGTAATGGTAAGACTAGAGAGGAAGGGCTACATGTGGAAGAGATTTAGGAGATGAAGGGGAGCAGAATTTGTTGCCCCAAAATATCCCTTTTTGGAGTAAACATTGTTTTAGGCTGTTTATAGAAACATTCTTGGTGAAAACCAAGTAGAAGTTATCTTTAAGTAATTAGATAAATACACTTACGAGGGAAATCTCCCTTTAGAAGGGTGTCTTCCATTGTGTACCAGGAAGAGGAAGATGACCTAATCCCTGGAAACTCTTACCAATGGAGAAGGCGGTGACGGTGACTTAAATCTGCATAACAATCATAGCCTTGTTTGATGTGCTTTGACTGATAATCTCCCATAACTTGCTCTCCTCCACCTCACCCAATCCCCAACATCTTTCTTTTGTCTTTATATGGAGATGATATTTAAGGTGGTGACTGTGCCAGTTGGGGGAGTTAGTTACTCAGCTTTCCTGGGTCTCTCCCATGTATATAGGAGATATACATGATATTAAACTTCTGTTTGTTTTCTCCTGTTATCACAGTGGGAAGGAGGGCAAAACCCGGCTAAGAACCTAGAAAAGTAAGGGGAAATTTATTTTTTCCTTCCGCCCAGGGTAAAGATATTAATTATTAACCAAATTGGCTGGTGGTTTAATTATGAAGTTGAGGGGAAGGAAATAAATAGCTGTATCTGAATGGCACTGAGGAAGGCAGGGCTAAATATACCACTCAAAAAGTGTGTAAATTCATTTTAATGGCATGAAGGATCTTCCTCAGGATAGGCTGTTATGCTGTAGCAAAAAGAACAAACTTTCTGTTGATTAATAGCAAGTTTATTTCTTGCTTATGGCACGCATCCTGTGTGGTCTGTGAGGGATATCTGCTCCATATAAACACTCAGGGACCAGGCTGCCACAGGGCCACAATTTTGTACCCAAAGCAATTAAGTCATATCCTCGCAGCAGAGGAAGGATAGTCAGGAGAAATGTACATAGACATTTCTCACCTCAGCCAAGGAGTAACACACTTTTTTTCTGCTTACATTTCTTTGGTCAGAACTAGTCATGTGTTCTCATAACTTATAATTTACACAGAAACCTGATAAATGTAACCTTCAGTATGCCCAGAGGGAAAGGAGAACCAAATAATGATAACGACTAGTGAATCATGGAACTTGAGGTAATGCTAATCTATTCTAACGTGAAGTTACATAGCCTAAGACAGGCTAAGATTGGCCACAGGAGAACACTTTGAACACTCACTTTGTACTAGCTCGCTCTGTGCCAGGCCCTGTGCTAAACCTGCATATATTAAAATAACTCAGTAATTTAACCCTCACGACTGTCCAATAATACAATAAACTCTCAATAACTTTTGTATTTCAAACTTGGGAAAGAACTTTCAAAAGGCCATCTTAGAACAAAGCCTTCAATTTGCAGCTGAAGAACTGGTATCAAGAAGAGTGGAAATGGAGGGGCGCCTGGGTGGCTCAGTCGGTTAAGCGTCCGACTTCGGCTCAGGTCATGATCTCATGGCTTGTGGGTTTGAGCCCTGCGTCGGGCTCTGTGCTGACAGCTAGCTCAGAGCCTGGAGCCTGCTTCAGATTCTGTGTCTCCCTCTCTCTCTGACCCTCCCCTACTCACGCTCTCTCTCTCTCTCTCTCTCTCAGAAATAAATAAAACAATAAAAAAAAAAAAAAAGAAGAGTGAAATGGAAAGGTAAAAACTTCCAGTTATAAAATAAATAATTCATGGGGATATAATGCACAACATGGTGACCATAGTTAATAATACTGCATTACATATTTGAAAATTGCTGAGAGTAGATCTTAAAAGTTTTCATCACAAGGAAAAAAAAATTGTACCTCAACGTTAACTAGATTTATCATGGTGATCATTTTGCAATATATACAAATATTGAATCAGTATGTTGTACACCTGAAACAAATATAATGTTATATGTCAATTATACCTTAATAAAAGACAAACAACAACAAGTCCCACTCCCCCAAGCTCAAAAGATGCTGACAGACTGGCAAACAGAAGTGACCATTCTATGATCAGGAGACCCAGGCATTTTCATTTATCACAGACACTCATACAGAAAAAGAAAAAAAAGAAGTTAAAAAGAAAAAAAAAGAAATGATGAGTCTCAGATAACATAAAAAATGAGTTGCAGGGTTAAGAGTCAAACTCAGATTAGACTCAGAATAGAAAGTGTTTTTTCCTCCACCACATTATTTCTTATGTCCATGATTTGGATCTCAAAGGTTACACAGAGGCTCTGTGATATTTCATATAGCTGGGCAAAAGTACCTGTGTAAGCCTCTCGGTAAAGAATGAACATAAAAACATGCTTGTCAAATTTTATTTGATATTGATATCATCTCTGTGGCTTACTCAAGAAGACATAACTGTTCATATAGGATGTATAGATACCCCAAATGACAATGCATCATTTTATACCAAAAACCTTATGGTTTGATGGAGTAAGGAGAGGGTGCCATTTTTCCTTTACTAACCCCATAAACGCTTATCAATGAACTGTTTATTTTTAGGATTTGAAGTCATATTTGACACTGTCACATCAAATTTCTGTCAAGCATAAATGACAGGATGGAAATAAAGCACTCCTCTGACCAAATCTCAGGGTCTACTATATTCATTTAACCAAGAGTTGTTAAATCATGGCACTAACAACATCCTGATTTAAAATTCTAAACAAAATTTCAAAACAGAAATGAACCTTAACTGTGAAACATTAAAAGGGATACTGTATTATTTAAACCGGCACTTAGACTCAGATACATAATCAATGACACAAGTGGAGTTAGTGCAAAAGCTCTTACTTTCTGGTTGCAGATTTTAGCAGATACTATATTAAAGTTTAGAGACAAAAAAATGAGATTTAACTTGCCACTGATTTATAAAGTAAAGTAATACCAAAGAAGGAAACATAAGTTATAAAATTAGACAACAAAGAGCTTTTTTGAATGAAGAGATATTTTTAGAAAACCACAGGTACAAGTCACTGTACATCTCAAACTTTGGTGCTTACCTCTGAGAAGTGTGCAGAGGCTCTTTAAAGTTACAGGTTAGACTACAATATAAACACACTTGATCTTCTTGGAGACTCTATTTTAATAAACATTTTAATGATTTAACCATTATTTTTGTATATTATGAACATGGATACATTACAGGGTAGAACCAAAGCTTGCATGATTGTTTACAACATAGCAGGAATTACAATGGAAGCAGGTCACCTAGTTTGCTCTAAGGATAGGTGTTCATTCCCTCTGCCACAAACAGTAGGAGAGCAATGAACTCTGAGAAACAGATGACAGGAATTTACAAATTAGAACAATACAAGACTGTGGTTTCATCACGTCTTAGGATTTAAGAGTAAAGGGCTCAGATTATCCTTCGGCAGGTAACAAAGTAGAAAAAGGCCAAGAATTATTATCTTCCTTTGAACGTGAACTGGACAATAATGTGGATAAATGATGAGAAGTTACATTCAGTCTCAAAGTTGGCAGAGCATCTAAGAACCTTCCATTTTTATATTAGAGGGCAGAGGGTTGGCTGAGCCCTAGGCAACAATACTCTTAAGACACCTGTGCGAAGAGGGTTTTAAGCCTGCCTACTCCTACAGAATCTATGTCCTCCATTCCTTTTGGCATAGATTTGAATTGTATACTGAAACTGTGAAATAGAGAGACAGATTTAATAATCATTCCACTTAGTAAGTACAGCTGGGGCAGGTAATTAAACAGGTTTTCTCTTGCCAGCAGGCCTAAAGCAATGTAGCTCAGAGTCTCAGTCACACCACTGGACTGATGGAAAGCTAATATTAAACAGGCCTTCCCTATGCAGGCTATGTCAGCACTGCTGTTCTTCCCAAGAAGGAGTTATTAAAGGAGGCTTGTCAGGCCATCAGAGACCTGCCAAATCTTCAGTTTTAGAAATATTGGATTTATAGGTTGAAAAATAAAAAAGGACTAAAGTAATTGAAAAACTATTATCACTATTATTGAGGTGGTTGATATCTAATAAAATATCATCATTGTGAATCTTTGATAGTATCATAATATGAATAACTACTCAAATATTGGGGAAATAATTTCTTAATTTAAAAAATTTCTAGTTTTCTTTGTACTTTGAAAACGCAGTATTTAATTGATATGAGACATAGTAAGTACCCTAATTGCATGGAGGTTGAAGAGTGACAAAATACTCATAGGGAGATGAAAATTGATGTTAGTTAAATAGCACTTTGTGGGGCACCAGGGTGGCTCAGTCGGTTAAGCGTCCGACTTCAGCTCAGGTCATGATCTCATGGTTCGTGGGTTAGAACCCCACATGGGACTCTGTGCTGACAGCCAGCTCAGAGCCTGGAGCCTGTTTCAGATTCTTTTTATATCTTAAAATGTGAGGGATCAGAAATTTAAGTAGGGCTTGGCTAGGTAATTCCTTTGGCCCACATTGTGTTGACCTGCATCAACTGGTTGTATTTGGTTGGTGGCTGGTCTACTCTAGAGAGTACAAAACAGTGGGATGAAGGGGAGTTTGGGCCTAGCTGCATCGTTTACTTCACGGAGTTTTAGGGCCTATCCATGGGGCCATCTCCAGTCCTTCCATTGATGCGAAGGCAGCATGTACTGATTAACTGCCACTGGAGTTGATGTTTGCTACCCATTCAGTGACTGCTGACCTTGATGATCTATCTTTTCTTAATTTCTACAGGGTGTCAAAAGTATAAACATTTTTCACATGTCAAAACTAAATGTTTCAACAAATGTTTCTGGACAGCATGGTGACATTTTAATTTTTGTTCACTGTCTGGGAAAACATCAAATCTAAGTATAGTTTCCTTGGATTGCTCTAATCCTATGATTCCATTTCTGAGTGGGTGTCTTATGGTTGTGGTGGCAGAAAGAAGAGAAGGGGCTTGGTTTGAAGAGACTTTTCAATGAGTTTCCAATATTATACGCTATTGTTTGTTTGTTTATTTGGGAGCCAAGGGAAGGATGGGAGGGCAATAAAATCCATGACTTAAATAGCTTATTTTTACATTAAAACATAGATATGCTTCTACAGAAGTTTTTATTTTTTTTTACTATTTTAAAACATTCCCCAAAATGTTCCTAATCAATACGAACTCAAATTTCATGCTTTATGCCACCTATAAAATATCTGGGCAGCTGTGTAATATGAGATATCTACAATTTTAAACTAGATGAGAACAATGCAGAAGTGAACAGAGTTGGAAGTGTTGATTAAATACTTAGAATATAGACAATAATTCTAAATCTATATAAATAGTTAACAGAAAGATAAGTTTCAGAGATAGTCACATAATATTAAGCATTAGAATTTATATTTTTAAAGATCTAATTATTTTATTAGATAATATTTTTGAGGCCCTCAAATTATAAAATATATTAAATATAAGTTATCAAAAAAAGGTCTTTCCTTTCTTGTCCCTATCACCTCTGTCCCACAGCGAGCCAGTATGAGTAGTTTCTTTATGCTTAAATAAATATGAAATGTATTCTTATTTTCCTATTTTCTACATATGCAAATGTATACCCTGATTTTTTTCACTTAACAATAAATCTATATGCACACATTAAGGGCTTTCTCATTTTTTATAGTTGCACAGTATTGCATTATATGGATGCACGATAAGTTAAACAGCTCCCTATTGATAAACATTTGCTTTCTAAGAAAACTTTTTAAAAATGTAATTAGTAATTAATTGCTTATATTCTTTAGAACACAAATATATTTGTGGAAAACTTCCCAGAAGTGAAATTACTGGGTCAACATATATATGCATTTATAATTTTCATAAATATTACCAAATTGTTCATCATAAAAGCTGCAAATATGTATTCACTTTAGAAATACATGAAACTGGCTTCCACACAGTCTTACCTACAGTGTATAATGAATATTATTATTTCTTTCCAAGTTGATAGGTTAAAAGAATGACATTTCTGTATCATTAATGTGTATTCTTTTATTCTCATTGAGTTTACGCTTTACTTCTCATATTCTAAAGAGCATTTGCTGGGGTACCTGGTTGGCTCAGTCAGCTAAGGGTCTGACTCTTGATTTTGGCTCAGGTCATGATCTCATGGTTTGTGAGATTGAGCTCCGCCTTGGACTCTATGCTGACAGTGCAGAGCCTGCTTGGGATTCTCTCTCTCTCTCTCTCTCTCTCTCTCTCTCTCTCTCTCACTGTCCCTTCCCTGCTTGTGTTGTCTCTCTTTCTCTTGCAAAATAAATAAATAAACATAAAAAAAATTAAAAGCATTTGCCTTTCTGTGAACTGTATGATCATATCCATTTCATCAAAGATCCACTGGGTTATTGTTCTTTTTCTTATTAATACTCCTTAATACTAATATTTGTGGAATTTATATTTTGAGATAGTTTTACCTGATTTTGAAAAATATTGTGTTTTCACTTTTTATTTGCCTTTTGACTATAGTTATAATATTTTTTTCTTTGGCCTCGCAGACTTTCTTTATTTTTGTATAGTTAAATCTATCTTTCTTTAATGACTTCTGGATTTTGAGTTAAACTGAGAAAGGCTTTTGTCTTTCCAGTTTTATGAAGTAATTATTCCAGTTTTCTTCTGACACATTTAGGTACTTTTTAAATACTTGCTCTTTTTGGAATTTATCTTGGTGTCTGGTGTGAGGTATGGATATAGCTTACTTTTCTCTAGTAATTCTAATGCCATTTTTGAATAATTCATCTTTCCCCACTGATTTGATAGACTTAACTTTATCATCTTTCAAATTTATATATATATTTGTATGGACTTTGGAATGTGTTATTCTGGGCCAGTGTTCTGCTTGTTTATGAACTAATACCTCACTGTTTTAATGTTGAAGCCTAATACTTATATAATAATATATGTAATATATAATATATCATGAGTAAATTTTTATCTCATAAGGATGGTCCTCTTTGCTGTTTACCTTATTCTTTTCCAGAGTTTGGCTGGGAATTTTATTTTTCTACTTAAGCATTATGTTTGGTTATGATTATGATTAGTTATTATAGTTTGCATAATTAACACTTTATTTACATTGTATCACATTTATAGAGTAACTTACAGAGAAGTAAAGTCTTTATGATATTGAGTATTCCTATTGAATGAGACAGTACGCTGTTACCTTGTTTCATGTCTATGTCCTGTCCCTCGTGCTGCTTTAAAGCTTTCTTAAAAAGAGATTTTTTTTCATCTTTATTATTGCTTTTCTTTCCTATTTAATCTTGGTATTGTATATAGGTATTTTCTTCTTATATTATCTAACTGGCTGTTTTTTACATATATGAAAGCTATTGGTTTCTGAATATTAATTTAATATCCCTTCAGTTTACTGATTTTTTGTAATAATTCTCTAGTTCATTCTCTTGGGTTCTGGAGGTAAACAATCATATTTCAGTAAATAGTAATCATTTTACAACCTCCTTCCAAAATGTTTTACATATAGTTTCTTACTCTAACTAAATTCATTGACTTGTTAGCTGAGATAGATCTTTTAAAATTATGAATACATTGCTTTTTATTCCATTTATTATTACATTGAAAAATATTTGATTTCATTTGATTTTCACCTACAAAAATAACATTCCATTTAATCCAACAAAATGTTTATTACAGGTGGTTGCTAAATTCTTTCAAATGCTTTTTTGTCCTGGGTGTTGGTGATTTATACTACTTCCATTAATAGATTTCCCAATGTTGAATCATCATTATGTTTATATAATAAAACTTCATTATGGTACTATTATCTTTTAATTTTTCTGTATTTTCTTTTTCAGTATTTTCTTTACTATTTTTGCATTAATATTTATATGAGATTACTCTACAGTTTGTTTTCAAAGTATAGTCTTAAGGCTTTAGTATCAATGTCATGTTCTTTTTATAAGCTTGCTTTCTCTTTTATGCCTGGGGCCATTTAATAGCATTTTGATGGTCTGGTTGTTAAGTATATGTTGGGATTCTCCTGTGAAGCCCTTTAATCCTAGTGCTGTTTAGCAGGATTAACTTTTGACTATTTTTCTGTCAATTGTTTTATGGAAATTAACCTTTTCTGATTTCCAGAGTTTGAATATAAATTTGACAAATTTTTTTTCTTAGGAAAAATACCAGTTATCCAGTTTTCAAATTATTTTTATACTATTGAAATAATATTTATTAACCATCCAATTTTCTCTATTTCTATAAATTTTTCTTCATAATAACTTCCTATTATATACTTTCTCCTTTTAAAAAATTTTAAGTTTATTTATTTATTTTGAGAGAGAGGATGTGCAGGGGAGGAGAAGAGAGAGAGGAAGAGAGAATCCCAAGAAGGCTGGGTGCTATCAGTGTGGAGCCCAATGTGGGGCTTGAACTCAAGAACCGGGAGATCATGACCTGAGCTAAAACCAAGAGCAGGATGCATAACTGACTGAGCTGCCCAGGTGCCCCTCTATGCTTTCTTCTAATCAGTTCTTAGTAATTAGTGGTTTATATGCTCTATTGCTTATATTTTTCTTCAAAGTAGCAGTTTTAGGCTTTTTAAAAAATTATTTTTGTTGTTCGCATATTTTTATCTCATTAAATACTTTTATTGCTATTTTTCTTTATGCTTGCTTTCAATGTATTTGTGTACTTCTAACTGAATCAGTTCCTTAATTCATTTTTTCTTTTTAACTGATATAAGTATTTAAGGTTGAGCATTTTGCTCTGAGCACTGATTATCTGAATTCCAAATGTTCAAATATGAAATATTTTTTTACTACCTTTGTGTTTTAGAAGTTTCACAATTTTGATTAGTATTTAATTTGCATCAAGTGAGATTTTTTTTCTATATCCAGATTTACAGATACATGCGTTTACTTATTTTGTTAATTTCTAATTTTATTGCATTTTTATTAGAGAATATTGTCTCTACCACCTGCGATGGGTAATTTTACATATAAACTTGACTGGGCTATGGCCTGTCCAGATACGTTGTCAAACATCATTCTGGATGTTTCTGGGACAATGTTTTGGTTGAAATTAACATTTAAATCAGTGGACTGGGCATAAAGTAGATTGTCCTGTACAGTATGGGTTGGTCTCATCCAATCATTGAATCTTTTGAAAAACAGAACAAAACACCTGCCTCCTCCAAAGAAGAGGACTGCCTAAAGATTTCATCTGGCTCATTGGCCCTTCTTAGTTCTACAGCAGACTGCCTGAGGATTTGAACCAGAATATTGGCTCTCTTGGGTCTCTAGCCTGTCTATCTACCCTGTAAACTTTGGACTCAACAGCATCCAAAATCACAAGAATCAAAGCCTTAAAACCTCTCTGTCTTTCTCTCTCTCTCCACACACACTTCTTATTGCTTCTGTTTCTCTGAAGAACCCTAATCACCACCTAACATTTTAGTCTAAACCCCCCTTTTCTCATTTTGTTCATTTGTCTTAGTTTTAAGAGCAGCTCATGTGAACAGTGTTTTCTGAATCTGTTCATTTTAAAATTTTAATGACTTCATGACACCTGCACTTACTATAAAATTTATAAATGGCCTTTTTTTTTTTTTGGTTATCTTTTTATTCTATAATGTTTTCCACTGTCTTCTGACATCGAGTTTTACTGTAGCCAGCCTTATTTTTTACCCTTATAGATATCTGGTTATTTTCCCTTGGCTACTTTATGGTTAAACTCTAGTAATTTTACTAACATATGTCTGGCTAATGACTATCCTACTCAGTTTGCTTTGCCATGTAATATGGCTTATTAATACCTAAATGCAAAGGGCACTGTTACTTATTAGCTGGGACTTGATAAAATAACCTAACTTCTCTGTATTTAAGTTTCCTTATCTGTATAATAGAAAAAAATAATTGGATTTTCCAAAGAATGTTGTTATGATATTAAGTTATTTTAAAAATGGTTAATACTGTGCCTGATATACAGTAAATGATATTCTTTATTTAATAAGTTAATAAATAAACCAAAATAAATTTCTTTCAGAAAAGTTTTCTTGATTTTATGTGTTTAAATATTATTTGAACTTTCCTTTTAGAGAAGTTTAATTATGTGTGTATTAGGTTTTATTTTCCTGTCTTCTTAATATATTATTTTCTCTCTAATCCTTAATCAAGAGCAAAACCAAAAAGAATTATTGAGATTTTTTCTTAGTGTAAGCATAGAGTTCTGTGAGCTTTGGCAAATGTATATAGTTGTACAATAACCATTACAGTCAAATTTTTGAACAGTTTCATGATCCCCCAAATTCCTGTCATGTTGGTTTCAGTCAATTCTTACTCCCACACCTGGTCCTAGGCAGCCTCTGCTCATGTCGTTGTTGCTATAGTTTCACCTTTTCCAGATTTCACATAAATGAAATCATACAATATGTAGGCCTTATATCTGGCTTCTTACATCTGTATTCTGAGCATAGTTTTTTCCTTTATTATTACTCGGTGGCATTTTACTGTATGGGAATATGCCACATTTTATTTATTTTAATCTGTGTAAACAGTTATTTTCCTTTACTTTTTGCTTGATTTACTTGTTTCTATTTCATATATTTCTTACTGGGTTTTCTGAGGTGTCTCTTTCATCAAATTTCAAATTTCATTTTCCAATATGTGATGTTTACTTTTTCTTACGTATTCCTGTCTTTTCCCAGTAATCTTATTGTACCTTTCCCTGTTGTCGCCCTATTTCTGTCCTATGCTCTTAAATTTGTCCTTTTTGAATTTCCTTCATGGAAGTGAATAATTCAGTTTTTTAAAAAATTTTTAGGAATAAGCTTGGGCATACCCTTTATCTTTTCTGTGGAAACATCTGTCTGAAGAGTGTATAGTCACTAATTTATTTTAAAAATACATTTTGAATTCCTACACTGTAGCAGGCACTAAGGATAAGCGGTATATAAGCAGAAGAAAATAAAAGTTTTGTGAAAATTGGGGCACCTGGGTGACTCAGATGGTTAAGCCTCCAACTTCGGCTCAGGTCATGATCTCATGGTTCATGGGTTCGATCCCCTCATTGGGCTCTGTGCTGATAGCTAGCTCAGAGCCTGAAGTCTGTTTCAGATTCTGTATCTCTCACTCTCTTTGGCCCTCCTTTGATCACGCTGTGTGTGTGTCTCTCTCTCTCAGAAATAAATAAAACATTAAAAAAATTAAAAAAAAAGTTTTGTGAAAATAATGTGTCAGATTGTGACTTGTGTTATGCAGGGAAATACCATTCACAGTGGAGGAAAAAGGAATGCTGATGCATTGGTCACAAATCACTCTTGGAAGGTGAGTTGATTAAAATTTGAAGGAGCTACGGAAGTGAGTGATATTGCTGTCTTGGGGGAAAATATTCCAGGGAGAGGAAGGAGCAAGAAGAGTATTTGAGGGATGACTATGCCTTATATATTCTTGGATAAGAAAGATGGCTAGGGGCAGACAGGTTTAGAAGTCAGAGGTAATGGGAAGGGATATCATCTTGAGCTTTATAGGTTCTCCCTAAGGTTAGCTTTTGCTGGGTGAGATGAGGAGGGAGCACTACAATACATGAAGTAGAAGATGAAAGAATTCTGTTGGTTAATCTGGTGATCTTTACCACATTTTATAGTATTTATATACTGATTCTCTGCCATATCTTTTTTTAGTACCTATCACTGAATAAGTTAGATTTTCCTAAACTAGATATTTGTAGATGGTTCTTATGAAAGTAGCCTGAAAGGATCATAGGCAGCATTCCAGACTTCACAACTTAAAAGCTCTCTTCCTGCTGCCATAGAGACAGACTGCTTCCTACCAATGTGGCTCCTTCGTGTGTCTTTGTGCACTCCTACAACATCCCACACCTTCTGTTTCTCTTCATCATATCTGGTCCCGAGATCATGTTCTCTCCTGTTCATGAGACGTAGATTTTGCACTTCTGAGTAAGCCCCTCATCTTTGTTGATGCTGTCAGAGAACTTCCCTACTATGGCCTCTTGAACTCTCGGCTTTCTTATGATTTCTTCCTTCATGGCTTGTGTCCATCTAAACTTCTGTCAGCAGCCCACACATGTAAGATGAAGGCAGCTCTTTATAGCTGCCTCCCAATTTCCCTGAAAAACTGAAGTTACAGGGTGGTGTTCCTTTTCCTTGTTGCTTTGGTGTGATTTTCAGGAGGACAAAGAAGAAATCCTAGTTTCTTAGCTAGTACAATGACTTAGCTAGTATGATGGTTAACTTTCTATGTCAACTTGGTTAGGCCTAGTTGTTTGGTCAAATACCAGCCTATACATGTTGCTGTGAAAAAATTTTCAGCTGTAAATAGAGATCACTGAACTTTAAATGAAGTAGATTACTCCCCACAATGTGGGCCTTATCCAGTCATTTGAAGCCTTAAGAGAAAGACTGGAAGTTCTCTGAAGAGGAAGGAATTCTGTATTTATATTGTCTTCAGACGCAAGACTGCAAGTCAATTCCTGCTGGAATTTCTAAACTGCTGGACTTCCTTACAAATTTTGAACTTACCATTCCCTACACTTGTCTGAGCCAATTCCTTAAAACAGGTTTCACTCTGTATATGTATGTATACTCTATTCATTCTGTTTCTCTGGAGAACCCTGACTAATACATGTTGCTGTATTGGTAATGAAAATTCAATAACTAATTTGATGCAGCTATTGGGAAAATTTTGTAGAGAGACCTAATTTAATAATTTATATATTCAGCATTTATGTAAGTTTAAGATTTTCAAAGATATATTGATTATCTCACATATAATTCTACAGGACACTTTTTGGGAATAGTAGTTTAACATGCCAAGTAATTCTGTATTTTTATTTTGATACCCTGCAGTGTTAGGAAAGTGTGGTATTAAAGCATAGGGTCAAAGAGATAAAGTTTAAGGGGTTATTAAGTGGAAAACTATGTCTGTTAAACATCAATGACGGGTCAGTAGATTAACAGCCTAAAGATGGAGTTCATGTCATCGCTGAGTGGAGAGAGGAACATTCTAAGTCTCTTTCCTATCTTTGAACATACCTAATATTTTGTAAGGCATTCTTCAACTATAATATGCATTGGTAACTGAAAATGAATCAAAGAAATACAGTTTAAAATTTATAACATTAAATGTGATGGATACAATGTGATGTCATATATTCTAGTTCTCTTTTTAAAAATATTTCTCGAGCATTCCTTTTAGGATCTTTAGAGCAGAATGGGGAGACTTAAAATATAAATCTAGGTTTAGAAGAGAAAAAGGGTCATGGGGAAAATATCTAAACCTTAATCACTAAAAACATAACTGAGTATACATCTCTTTTTATTGTCATTATTTTGTGTAATTTTATATTTATGTTATGAATATCAGCTATAGCAGTATTCTAAATATGTATAACATATAAAATGACAAACAGTAGCTTTTCAAACATACATAACTTGAATAATTATAATTTAGAGAATTATATCCTTTAATCTCTAATGTGAAATATAGGATTTAATGTACAGCCAACCCTATTGGAACAAATTCATTCATAGCAAATATGAGAAATAGATTTTTCTGAAGATCTGTGCAATCAGAATTACCAGACATTTATCAATTATCAGAATTACCCCACTGGCTTGTTCTCTGAAAGTAAAAACACTTTCTTACATTTTTCCATTCAGCACACTGCTTCAGGAAGTTTCTTATTCTTGAATATGTGCCATGTGTTATTATAATTAAAAGCCAAATCATTTGCATAGTGTTAGGGTGCCTTACATTTTTATAATACTTATTCATAAAATTCTTGATGGCCATGAAGAATGTGTATGTCCCCCTAATTCAATAACTGCTAGTTAGGGAATATAAACGTTTGGTGTCTGAAGATGAACATATGTAAGTGTGAGTCTTAGCTATAGGTTTCTTACTTGATAGTGTGTTGTGAAACCTTCAGAACCAAACTCACTTACCTCATAGATGACATTACATTGAATGGACCAGGGTTCACTCACACCAAAAGGACATCCTATAAAAAGATGAAATGAAGGAGACAAGGACATAAACATAAATTATCCTATGGATGATTAGATAAAAATTCAGATATTAGACTAAGATTTGTAATATGCTGGAACAAAGTTCAAAGGGATCTTTGTTGTATACTATGTGAGATTTAGCCAAAGATTTTCTAGTCTTTTATTTTCTTTTCAACTCATACCAGAGGAGTCTTGTGAAACTCCTTAAATAAATTATGAGAGAGTTTTCATTTGGAAAAAAACAGAAACAAATTCCTCAAGATGTTCCTTCGATTCAGATGCATGAGCCAGAAATTTTGTCAACATTTAAATGTACTGTAAAGAATATATAGTGGATTTTAATATCAATTTTGACCTGCTTAAGTGTGGCGCCAACAAAATGTTCTATTTTTGTTGGATCTGCTCTGGACTTTATCTTATGCATCCCATGTTGCTTTTATCCCTCAATGTTCTGCTCAGATATCTCTTTGTGCTTCAGAGAAGATAGTGCTGATTTTTCAAAGGTGTTTATGCTTACATGTGCCAGAGGCTCTCAAACCTGGTTGATCAGAATTTATCAGGCAACGTTTTAACAGTGCCAAGGCTGCAATCCAGGAGATTCTCATTTATTAGTGGAGTGGGCATGCATTTGAAAATGGGCACATCCACTAGTTATGAGAACTATAACTTATGCATACACTTATCTCAAAGATCAGTTTTTATCAAATCTATTATTTCCAATATCAAGAAAATGATCTGGGCTGCCCATTTTACTGCTTAATACCAGAAAAGACTATGCAACATCATGGTGTCCTTTCTGAGTTTCTCTGAGCACTGTTCTTCAGTTTGGTTCTCTTGTCTACTGTTCAGCACCATGACACTCCTAGCTATGCTAATAAACAATTCTTTGCCATCCCTCCTATCTCTGCCATCCCTCTACCCCCCAGCGGCAGCTCAGCATGCTTACTGCTTAATCACTTCATGCCCAAGAACATGTGGGCTCTACTGAATGAGGCTTGTAATCAAATGATAGAGCTCTACTTGATTATCATTCACAACAGTAGCCCAATACATGATTTTTCTAATTATCTCCCCTGTGGTGGACATTAGCCCCTGTTTGGTTTTCAATTATAACCTCTATATGTCTTAGTCCCCAAACATTCCTAAGGGATATACTATCAGAATAACCATGGAGAAGTTAGTCAGAGAGCCAGGATAGCAACTTCCTTTGATGACTCCCTTTTGCTTTTATGGTTAAGTTGGACTATTGTTGTCAGAAGAGGGGCTGAGGGAAGAAAGATGAGTCAAATGCATTTGTTTTTCAGTGAAATAATAATTTTCAGAATTCTTCCCAGGTCATAGTAAAAAGTAAATGCCATATTAATTTGTCTTATGTATTTTTTCAGATATGCAAGCATCATTCCTTTTCACTGCAGGAATGTTCTAAATGAGCTTCTGCAATCATTAAAATTATGATATTTTTAAAAAGTTTTATTTGTTAAAGTGACTTGTTTAGGTACATCATTCCGTAGTCTCTGAATTGGACTTGATTATGATAATAGTATGTTTAAAATAACTGATGTTATTGAAGGCCTTTCAGGAAATCTTCAATTAAATATTGGTCAATATGTATTTTGCGTTTTTACAAATAATAGTATATATCATTTTTACTATTTTATAGTTTTCTTGACAAATTTGTAACACAGAAAGTGATTTCCTGAAAAATGTTGAATTTGGCGAAATATTAATATTCTTCTCATGCTCTCTGTCCCCAAAGGAGATATTATGGAGTCATTTTGTTTGACTGTCAAGTTTTATTGATGATCTTGGTCAGAATCATTTATATTTTGCAGTTTCCTTGCACATGTCATTAATAGAGAGCTGCTTCCTTGCTTGCATGAATGTTTGATTTCTTTTTCCAGTTAAATAGTGATCCAAATGCAAAATCTAATGCTTAGGGTAATCATGTGAATTTATGACCATCGCTTGGATGCTGGGCTTTCAGAAATGAAATTGAATAGATCATATTTCTCCATAAATGTAGGTTTTATAGCTGAGATAGATCTAATATTGATAATCTCTTTATTTAACTGTTTCAAAATGCCATATGTGACTAAAAGCAACAGAATGGAAATAACTATGTTTATAGCAAATAGAACAGGAAATGAAAGCAAGATATGCAGAAAGCTTCTTACTGAAGTGAGCATCATATTAGTGCTATAGTGTAGCAGCATTAAGGGCAGCAATCAGCAGGTTGAAGAAAGGGATTGAGGTATATTCACATGTAGGATGAGAAACTTAAAATGGGAAAAATATCATGGTTATTTTCAGATGTTCAGAATCTCCCAGAAAGGATAACTTGAAAGTTAAATTAAAACTTACTTACAATTGGGGAAAATACCTGCTAATTTATTTCAACAATTTTCTATCAAACAAAGTACATCTACTAGGTCACATTTTTCCAATATCTGCCATTGTCAGATCTGCAATACTGCAAAAAAATGGCTCAAGGTACAACACAATTTCAATTTAAGTGACTGCTCATATGGACTCTGGGTTTGCCTTTTGTCAGTCTATATTAATTCATTTATCCCACATGGTCTTTGCGAGTGAAATTGGTTATGGGAAGTACTTTGGGTTGCATTATGTTCTGTGAAATTCACATGTCCAAGTCCCGGCCCCTATTATGACTACATTTAGAGTGAGAATCTTTATGTGGTAAGTAAGGGTCAGGTCGTAATCAGACGAGGTTGGTGGATTTATAAGAAGAAAAGAGAGAGATCTGTTTCCTCTCCCATGTGAGAACACAATGAGAAGATGGCTGTCTGCAAGCCAAGAAGAGAGTGTGCACCACCAAGTGACCAGGCTGGCACCATGTTCTTTGACTTTCCAGACTCTAGGGCTGTAGGAAAATAATTTTTTATTGCTTAAACCACCTGGTCTATGCTATTTTGTTATGGCAATCTCACCAGACTAAGAAAGGAAACATATTCATTCCAAACACACATCTATGCTCAGATGACAGGACAATTATTTACCATTTCATTTAGTTTCCTCACTGTTTCTACAGTGCTTGAATGTTTTAGCAGCCAAGATGGTGACAGATTCGCATAGAGGTTTTCTTTTTTTTTTTTTTTTTTTAACATTTTTAACATTTTATTTATTTCTGGGAGAGAGAGAGACAGTGTGAGCAGGGGAGTTTCAAAGAGAGAAGGAGATTCAGAATCTGAAACAGGCTCCAGGCTCTGACCTAGCTGTCAGCAGAGAGCCCGACACGGGTCTCAAACCCACGAACCACGAGATCATGACCTGAGCCAAAGCCGGACACTCAACTGACTGAGCCACCCAGGCACCCCACGCATAGAGGTTTTCTAAAGATGGTGTCCAGGCTGTATTTGCTCGCTGTTCTGCATACATTTGTTAAATTTCTTAGAATACAGGGGGATTCCGTGGTTAAAAACAAACTAACATGAAAGCCCCTGTTTGAACTCTCTCAACAATCTCAAATTGAATCAAATCAAGTAACTTAAGGAAATGTGAGGCACAATGTATATAGATACAAGACATTTTTGTACTTTATTCTAAAGAATGTAAATCTTCTAGTTATTCAAATTAGAACTCAAGTCCCAGAATGTCTGTTTTACTACATCTGGGATCTGAGGCAGGCATTTCTCTGAGTTAGAATTTGGGAAAAAGTTATTATTTACTAAATTTTTCCAAATACACATAAAGTACACATGAGTAGATCACCCAGGATAGATAAATTTTTATTCTCCACACTGAATTTTGGAAGTATCATAATATTCTTAATAAAGCCAACTATTACTATTTTTCCCCAAGCTATGCCTGTAATCCATTTTTCAGATTCCTCTGCAGGATTAAAAAATCCTTTTCTTAAATGTTTTTAAAATTTATTTCTGAGAGAGAGAGACAGTATAAGCAGGGAAGGGTCAGAAAGAGAGGGAGACACAGAATCTGAAGCAGCCTCCAGGCTCTGAGCTAGCTGTCAGCACAGAGCCCGACGCGGGGTTCAAACCCACAAACCGTGAGATCATGACCTGAGCCGAAGTCGGACGCTTAACCGACTGAGCCACCCAGGTGCCCCTAAAAAATCTTTTTCAGAGGCACCTGGATAGGTCAGTCCCAAGAGCACCCGATTCTGGATCTCAGGGTGGTCCGTTCAATCCTCACTTTTGGTGTGGAGTCTACTTAAAGAAAAAAAAAAAGAAAAAAGTCTTTTTTGCATGCATTGTTATACTCCCTGCTCTTGGTCCTCTTTTCCGTATACTCACTATTGAAACATCTTTTCATCAAGATCATTGCAATGACCAAAAATTTTTTGAATGCTGTAATTTTTTTGACATTTCTTAAGCAAGTTAATGAAGACACTGCATTCTTCAAGTGGGCAAGTATGGAGATAAGTCAGGATGAATCTTTAGAAGAAAGTCATAGAGCACAGCAGAGCAACCCTAATTGTGGTCACACTGGGAGGGCTGAAGTGACAGTCACCAGCGAAGACTCTCCAGCCAAAGGACCGTGACTTGGGCACCAGAGCTAGGCCAGTTTGCATTTCTGAAGTCTCTCATGCCCTCCACAGGTCAACTATTATTATTTTTAGGCAATCCTAGATACCAGGGCAAATGGAGAGAGAAAAAGTATGTGAAGATATGATAAAAAGAGGAACTACATACTTTTAAATTAGAACATAAAAAAATAAAATCATTTTAAGATAAAATCTAATCCTTTAAAGTTCAGTCACATTAGTATTTATTTCCCATGTTTGCACATATATTTATTCCTTATATATGTTAACTACCTACCACATACCAGTCACCTTGTTAGACTTTGAGCTTCAAAAACATACAAAGATAGTATATCCCTGCCTTTAAGATTTCCTATACAAAAATAGGCCAATAACCCTGAAATTTGGTAAATTGGAAATTTGGATTTAAGAGGGCCACAAACATACGGCTATGAGATTCATTCAGTTGTAGTTTGCACAAATGAGTTTTTTTAAATAGATTTCATGTTATGAAAATCAGAAACCAGATGCTTCATTGAATTGAAAAAATAATATGTAATAGATTATTAATGGCTTCAAAGTGAAACAAACTTAAGACCGACTCAGGAAGACTTTGCCTCTTAAAAAATACCAGGAATGAAACTATACAATATAAATCACTAGAGCAGAAATTTTCCAAAGTGGCTACACTTTTCTGCCTCTACACATGACCTTTTCCTGATGGATTCATTAATAAGTTTAAAAACAGAAGGGAGCTGGTAGGGATGGAGAATCAGTTTTTCTGTTTTTCTCCCCTTCAACACTCTCTTTTCTCTTCCTCCTGCAGATTAGGGTGAAGTTTGTTGATGTAAGCACAACACTGGGGACCACTTCATGGTTTTAAGGACTTTTATGTACCATCTCTTTAGACTTGCGCCTTTGACTTGTCTCCCCATTTTTGTTTCTCCTTTAACTTTTTCAACCCAACTTCTTTCCCACTAATCTTTAGCAGACACTGCCCTGCTTTGGGTACAGTTTTCTCAACAACATTTGAATCTAACGAATATATCTTCACAAATCCATTCTGCTACATTGTGATAAAATCATCAACAATATCTAACATTCACTGATTAGGTAATTATGACATAACTAGATGATGTACTAATGGATTTTTATGTAATACCCATCCTGTTATTTCAGCCACATTTATCAGATCCAACACTTTGATGATGTAATCTCTTACTGCTAAAATCAAGAATAACATGTGACCTAAATTCAGGCAGACTCAAGCAAACCTTCGTTTCATAGTTTTTCTAAATGTCTTAATCCATCTAAACTTCTTATTCCGTCTTGTTAAAGACCCTCACTTTCTACAGTTTTAGGTTAGTAGACACTGATAGAGCAAGTTTTGAACTGTTGACTGAAGAGCATTACTTTTCTGTTCTCGTTGGCATATTTGTGGGATTTGTCCTTTCACTATGTCACGGGGCAATACTGGGACAATTATTACAAGGATGGTATAGAAGTTTAGGATAGGCACTCAGTTCCTGCTTCACAGCTTCCTGATTGTTGTGGTCACTGGCTTATTTTTTGTAGAGTTGGATATTAAAAAGCATTGCACAGGGCATCTGGGTGGCCCCGTTGTTAGATCTTCTGACTCTTGATTTTGGCTCAGGTCATGGTCCCAAGGTGGTTGGATCAAGCCTCATGTCCAGCTCTGCACTGAGCATGGTACTTGCTTAAGATTCTCTTTCTTTCATCTCTACCACTCTCCCCCCCATGCTCTCTCTCTCTCCCCTCCACTCTTTCTCTAAAATAAAAAAAAAAGTAACATTTCATCTTTGTAAAATTCGTATCAAAGAAAAGAGTTTGCAAAATAGATGTTCTGGGTTCTGGTCTTCCCTTTGGTATTATTTGGCTTAGAGAAAGTCAGTTCATCTCTCTGATTCCTCATCTGTCCTTAATACATCTAGATTATATTAATGATAGGCTATACTTTCTTGACTTTTCTCTTGCTTCCCCTTTTTCAAGGGCAGTAAGAATGAGCCAGCTCTTACAGTTCAGTTTAAGGTTTATAGTAGGTTAGAAAGATTCATTCAGCACTGTGTGGAAATAGTCAGCTGGTATATCATTGTGCATTTTGTTCCCAGTTGGGTAGGCATTGCAGTTTATAAATCCTCAGGAATTTGCTAGAAATAACATCTTAGATATCAGATATAAAATAAAAGATGTTTTAACTTCAAATATTTCTTATGACTCTGGTATTTGGGTTATCTTTCTCCATGTAGATTATTTAGAACTCTGTATTCATTTTTACTTTTCAACTGTTTCATTTAAGTTCATTAAAATCTCTTTATAAATGATCACATTGTGGATATTTGATGTCATTTAATTCATCTTATATTCATTGCTTATATTCTTGCTTATATTCAGTATAGAGATAACTGGGTTCTGGGAAAGAATTTATTCATAATTGTTAAAGGCTAGAATTTACTTCATTGTTTTTTTCCCCTCACATTAGCAAATTATAAAGAACAGACCACAGTGGACAGTTCTGGTTTCTTTGATATTGAAAATTTTAAATTGAAGTGACAAGAAAATTATCTTGTGTGTATATTTTAATGCTACTGCACAATTAATGCATCCTAGTGAAAAGGAATATAAAACATGTACATTAGAATATTCAACTAATGCATTGTGGTAGAAACCAAGCTTTCAATAATTATTTTCTTTGTGAAAAAGAAAGAAAAGAAATCCAAGCATTACTACTATTGAATTATAAAACAACAAACTATCTCTTTCTCTGTGGCTTTGATCCATATAATTTACAGTGCAAATGCAATTTTTGGTACACAAATGCTTCTATATTGAGAGCTGTGTGGAAAATAGAATGCCTAGTTCCAATTTTCTTGCCTAACAAAGAAAACAAAATCCTTCCCCATCTTCTGTATTATGTGAGTGCCAATAACGCCTCTTTGATGGTAGCTTTGTGTTGTATTGTGTTTTTGCTTTTAATTAAGATATATTGGGTAAAATAGTGCTTCATTGTATTGTACAAAAATACAAAAGCATGGGCTAATTACAGCCTTCAATGGGATTCAGTTTAGACCTCATGTTACTTTCTCATGCCCATTTTTTAGTGTTTAGTCAAGTATTCTGATGTTATATTTTCTCCAGGGTTTTTCTTTTTAGTTTCTCTTCATCCAAATGAAAAGCAATGACCCCTACCTAAAATGTTAATTAAATGGCTACCTCATTTGTTATAAAGTTTTTATTTAAAAATATTCTTACATTTTGGATGCCAAAACTCAATTTTGCCCCATATGGCCTTTTTCACAACACTTGTTTTTAGAGGGCATAATTTTCACAGAAGGCAGAATTCAAAGTTAGCAGAAAGCAGGTTGGGAGCCAGAAAAATATGGAAGAAATGTCACCCTCATCTTTATTTAAACCTGATTAACCTTTTTAATTTAGTCATTAAGTTTTATTGAAAATGAACCAAATGCGGTCATTAGTTGTGGGAAGAGAATGGAATCAATTTAGACATTAAATTAAAGGGCAAAATCTCTAGAACTTCTAGGTGAAGAAAGATAAAACGGCAGTTGCTCATTGCAAAGCGATTATAGGGAGAAAATATTATCTATATTGAAATTGCGATTTACCCAGATGCCAATCTATTTCAGAATTTGCCATAATGTGATAAAACTCCAATAATGCCTACTCTATATCTTTTCAAGAAACCAATTAAATATTTGTTAGTTGATTTGAAAAATGACTATGGCTAATACTCCAGTTGAGGTTTATTTGATTCTTGACCATGAGGTATGATTGGGGTGGGGGCAGGGATCAAAAGGACAATTTTATCACCTTTTATATGATCTTAGTAAAATATCTTCATCCATAAACATGATGTAAACAGTGTGTTGCAGGAAAAATGTCCAATGACCCAAAGGAAACATTTTGTGTACACTTTAAAGGAATGATATCGATAACTGTGAAACGTTCTATTTTATGTTCTTCCTCTGACCTTTTTTCTAGATGCCTGCAATTTCTTTTGTCATGAATTTTCTGCAAACATTATTAGTGTTCATACAAGTATCTAATCTTCTGTTGAACTGCATTGGATTAAAGTGGAAATTGTAATTGTTGTAATTGTCATTTTCATTCTGCACGCTAAATACAATTGGGTCTATTAAATTATTGCCTGAAAATGCATAATGTTTAATAATGTATTTTGAAACTTGGTTTTGCCAACAGCAATAATAATGATGCACAGATATATACGTTATGGAGTGCTTACTATGCGTGCTTACTTGGATCATCTCATTAAATCCTTACAACTACCCTATGATATCATATGGCTACAAGTGAATTCTTATTCTGTTCCAAGATGATACCATGGCTTTTCATACAATTTCACATTTAGTATTTACATGACCCACCACCCCTCATCTTAGGAAGTAAGGATTTTAAAAATGAGGAAACTGAAAGTTTGAAACTGGTATATAGTGAACAGGGTTTCAAGCCCAGGGCCTGCTTCCAAAGTCTATGGTCTCAGTCAGTATATAATACTGTCTTCCTACATGGATTATACTTTATTTAAGTGAGTGGCAGTCTGGTCTTTTAGTTCTCTTATCCTGAACATTTTTGTGAAGTCAACAAGGTTACATAAAAGGACTCATCTATCATTTGGCCAGTCAACGTGGAAACACAGTACTGCACCCGATCTTTGGGTACAGAAGAGATGTTTGTGTCATGGCCCTTGCCTGGGTTCAGCTTTAAAATCCAAGTTGCATCAGATCCTAGTATGACTCCTCTTTTTACTCAAGTGAAGGATTATGTCCTCAATGTGGGCTACAAAATCCTGTATTATCTGGCTTCCTATTTTGTTCCTGACCTCATCTCCTACCACTCTTCTTGGGTTCTGTGGTGGTTCAAGCATATTTGTTATAGTTTTATGCTTTAGAATAACACATGTGTTCTTTTGTTTATATCAAATAATATGTTAATTAAAATAATTTTACAGTTATTGCTAGTGTTTCTTCTGAACTAGCCATTTCTCTTCTGATATTCAAAGTGAATATATGTCAGCTCTCCTCTGATGTACGATTGTGTCACTCACAGATGCTACATTTTACTTTCTTCTATTTGCATCAGAGAATTTCAGAAACATGCAAACATTTCTGAAGAAAAGATACTTTCTTGATAGAATCATTGGGAGGATTTCCCCTGTATTCATTTCCTAGAGCTGCTGTAATAAGGGACCACAAACTGGGTGGCTTTAAACAACAGACATTTATTTTCTCACTGTTCTCAAAGCTAGAAATCAAGGGGTCAGCAGGGCTATGTACTCTGAGAGCTCTAGGAGAGAATATGTTTCATGCCTTTCTCATGGCTTTTTGTGTGATTGGCAATCCTTGGTAATACTTGGCCTATAAGTGCATGGCTCTAACCCTTGCCTCCTTTGTCACATGGGTTCTCCCTGTGCTTCTGAGTCTTGTCTCTTTTTGTAGGACACCAATCTACAGAATTAGGGCCCATCCTAATTAAGCATGACTTCAGATCCTTGGTTGGCAACTGGGCATCATCTTTTTTTGTCCTCCCCCCTCCTTTTAATTGCTAGAAATACATTACTGTGTTACTGGCATTTAGAAAATTTTTACCATTATAATTCTTACATGAGAATTGTATTGGAACCTGGGGCTGGAGAGACTTTAAGGGAATTAAAATTCTTCATTTGCTCCACTTGCTCAAGCTTTTCATCTTAAATATACCTTACTTTCTGTCATATCCTCTAACTCAATCCTATGAAGTTTTTCTTATGTATGTTCCTGTATATGTAATATGTATATATGTAATTTGTGTAGTAAAATATGTATATATGAAAGTTGTGCCTTACTGGAAATCTACTTGTTTTCTTTGGGTCAGGTCACTCAGATTTAGACCTTATCTATTGGGGGGGCGGGTCACTCTGAGTCTATAGGTGGTCTCTGATAGTTACTTCATCCCATTGGTGCTACCCTTGACTAGTATTTCTATTCATCATGCAATATCATTGGTGTTTATTATTGCTTATCATCATCTCTGGCTATCACTTAGATTCAGTTTTCTCATTTCTTCAGAAATAAAACATACTATGTTTGTGACTTTAAACTTGCAGAGAAAAGAATTATGTTGTCGTAAAAATAGTATATTCTTGGGGCTAAGTCGGTTAAGCATCTGACTTCAGCTCAGGTCGTGATCTCGCTGCTTGTGGGTTCGAGCCCCATGTTGGGCTCTGTGCTGACAGCTCAGAGCCTAGAGCCTGCTTCAGATTCTGTGTCTCCCTCTTTCGCTGCCCCTCTCTCCCTCCCTCTCAACAATGAAAAAATGTTTAAAAAGTTTAAAAAAATAGTATATTCTTCTCTATGGCACCACCTCAACCTGCATTTGGCTGGGGGCTGATGGACTGGGTTTCTACATTTATGGCTAACCCTCTTGTCCTGTATCACTGTTTGGAAGACGGGAAGATAGTATCCAGGAAGAACACCATCATACCCAAGAAGACTGCCAGACTACCTTGTAACTCAGAGAGTCCCCTGGGCTCTTAGACAAAATATTCAAATCAAGAATTTATAAAGAAACAAGTCTTCTCCTGCCTGAATGACAGAAGGGCATATTATGATTGCCATAGTTTTGTAACTTTTTTTGAGGAGGAGATGTGCTTATTATAAAATAGCACAACTGGGTAATAGCCATTATGTTTCACAGCGGAAACATGACTCAGACATACCTGGGGACCATCTATATCTTGTGACTTACTAGATAGTATTGTTGGCCAAGAAAGACCAGGCGGAATTCACCAGATATTTTTACCTCAAACATATCAATATCCAAATGAACAAAATTTTAGCTGAGAGGGAGGTATTGTTTTCTCATCAATATCTGTAAGTCGAATAGCCTCTATTTTTCACATCAGATTAAAAATCACACCGAGGCCAAGAAGTTAATTACAGACGTACATCTTTCATTACAATTTCTTTTGTTAAGATGTTTTTCATTATCCAAATAATCATCTCCATTTACTAAAACTACAATCTTTGTGAAACCATTTTAAACAACTATGTTGTACAGTACTTGAAATAACGGAGATCACCCTTATTCTTTGATGTACCATAGAGCTGTCTCAGTCGAGTATTGTCTATGTGGAATACTGTCACTAGAAAAATTAAAGACTTATCATTGATTGGATTTGTTAAACTGCAGATTTTTTTGATGTTTATAATAGTCAACTTAATCTGAAAAATGTTACAATCATCCTTCTTAAAAGAAGAAATTTAAACAGGTAAATTTAAATTTAACAGTAAACTTAAGCAGGTTTTAATAACAAAAGCAAAAAGAAAAAAGAATGAAAAAACAATTTTCTATCATAGTAAATTCTTTCTTTCCTTTCTTTTTAATGTTTATTTTTGAGAAAGAGAGAGAGAGAGAGAGAGACAGCTCAAGTCAGAGAGGGGCAGAAAGAGAAAGACACAGAATCCAAAGCAGTCTCCAGGCTCTGAGCTGTCATCACAGAGCCCAACACAGGGGCTGGAACCCGTGAACCTCAAGATCATGACCCGAGCTGAAGTTTGACACTTAACTGACTCAACCATCCAGGCGCTGCGTCTTCTTTCTTTTGAGAAAGTAATATCACAGGAAGGAAGAATTACTGGAGGCAAAGGAATACTAGAAAGGAATAAGAATGGAGAAAGGCACACCATCACTTATAATTGCTAACACTTGCATAGTTGCAAAAGAGAATGTCTATAAATAAACCATTTTTGGGTGTAAAGCAAGGAAGCTTTTCTGTATAGAATTAAATTTAAATTCGAGGAAAACATTTTATTGAATCAGAATTTAGCTAATGCTTTTTTTCTGAGAAATCAACGTTTAATCTCAGGGGTATGTTTCATGAATGTTAAAGAACGTTAGCTCTCCTGGGTCTTTTAATCCTTTTAAGTTCAATTTTTGTGATTGCTGGCATGTGATATTCTTAATTCAGCTTTTTCCCTCTCTGTTTAGCCTCTCAAAATATTCTTATACATATGGCAAGATGGTTTTTGACCCAATTGGTAAAATAAAGGGAAAGAGGAGGACTCCCTCCACAGGCCCTGTACACCTGCGTCCACATGACTGGCCTCCTATCAACTGTGATCCGATACCTTCAGGGCTGGTGTGATGAAAGATTCCAAAGTGGTTCTTATAAGATATAAATAAACCACAAATAAACTTGCTCTCCCCATTCTACTCACTATAGATAGAGAAAGAGATAGAGATAAAGATAGAGATATACAGATATATGATATCTTGACTATTCTCCTACTTCAGGACTTTATGAAAACATCGAAGGCTGCATGGAGGAACAGCTAAACCCGCCCTATTGAAGGAGATCTACATGAAGTTGATACTATATATGAAAGTATGGATTATATATAGATATATAAAGGTATCTACACACATGCACACATTCTCACGCACACATACCTGTAAGTTCTGAGAAAAGGAATTGGTGGTGGGTGATAAATTAGGTGAGCACTGCCCTGCATAAGAGGGTAGATACGAAAGGGCAGTAGGTACTACTGGGGTTATCCAAGGGTCATCTGGGTTTTATTCCTGGCTGCAGAGCTTCTAATCTAATTCTCTTGACTTTCCAAGAATTAACGAACTACTTAACAATCATCCCCAAAATTCCCTTTGACTGAAAGGTAAGTTTATGCTAACATATTTTTAGAATATATGTAAACTGAATAATTGCAAGGTTTACTTCATTTAAAACGTGTCCACTTAAAGATTGGAAAAATTTTGAGCTGGAGGCTTTGGGTTGTTTTCTTGTCATAATCTCTTGTAACCCTAACTGCAAAAGCATAATTATTTAAGGTATTTTTTAACTTGCGTGGGAATAACTGTACCTTATTTAATATAGAATTTGATTTTTATTTTGGAATTTTGACTTTCAAAGCTCTGTGACTGAATGCATTGGGCCAACTAGGGAAGTTATTCTTTCTTTTCTTTTTTTTTTTTCATAAGACTTTTTTGCCTGCTCTGCTCCCCTTGCATCTGTGTGCTGTTTCCTGCTGCAAACCCAGCCTCAGTGATGGAAGGGCTTAAAACTCCATGTGGCAAAACAAGTTGCTTTCTTCCTGTCATCTGAAAATGGCACTTCCTACTGGCTATAAAACAAATAAATAAACAAGAAACTTCATCGAATATTCGATTAAGATATTTAAATATTTAAATATTTTCTTTTATCATTTATTTACCCCTACTCCCACAGCAGCCAGCTCAGTTCTTATTTAATGATTTCATACCTATTATTTTGCTGGTTTCTTAAGTGATTTTGTGGAAAGTTATTCACTTCACATATAATACAAAGTATGCCAATTATTTAACCTTCTCTTTTATTTGTTTGTAAGAATCAGCAACCTTTAAAATATATTTTAAAATATATTAAAATTATATATATTAAATATTATATTTTAAAATTATATATCAAATATTATATTAATACATATTAATATATATCCCTTTAGAGATAAAGGTAGCTGCAGCCACTAAAAATCATCGATTAAATTATTGTCAGAAAGTCTAATAGTATTCTTTTAGTCTGTTTATTATCTATTTGTAGAATTATTAACATAAAATAGGACAAAAGTAAATAAGGACAAAGCTATTTTGAAGAAAAATAGTGTAATGGAATATTCTACAGTCATTGATTGTTTTTTCCCAAATGGTACCTATCTTGATGCCTAGTACATAATAATCACTGCTTAGATGCTTTACAAGTAGATCTACAATACTTAACTTATTTTCTAAAATTCTATCTTTCAATCTTCTGAAGAATCATAGCCTATCTCTTACAGTAGGATTTAGAGTGATAGAAAGATTACCCATATACAGATAATTCGGGGCTTGTCAAGGAACAATTCCTTGTAGAATGCCCTGAAAATAGTATATTTGGATGCAAAATTTGATCAGATTTCATCTCATCATAAGCATCCTTACCTAACAAAGTGATTATTGCACATTCATCTCTGCAAAGCCTAGTACTTAATATCAGGGTTTTAAAGGCAAGATCTCCAGGGTCCTTATTCTAGAGCTAGTTCCAGGCTAAACATACGGATACTGACAAATGCCAGGGGAAACTAAAAGAGGGATAGCCTTCCATGGAATGAAATGATAGGAGAAGTGTTAAAGATGAAATGAATCTTGACCTGTATTATAAAGAAAAGACAGGTTTTAGCTGAGCCTGGAGAAAAATGAAGTGCATTTTAAAAAAGACATAAAGTGTGGCCAAATACTAAAATCAAGACACACACAAGAATATTTTCAGGGATAATGCATTAAACAGTTTTCCTTGAATAAACTGTTTGGTTAGGGAAATGTTAAGAAGTAGGTAAATTTAGACCAATGTAAAGAATTTGGATTTAGTCCTGGAGGCAGATGGGAATCATTGACTGTTTTGATTGCATAAAGTAATATTTTATGTATTACCTCTTTAAGCATGAAACTCTTTCTCAAATAATTGAAATACTTTGCTTCTAACAGTAGAGTTTTGAAAAGTCTCATCTTTGTCTGCCTTTATATTATGTTCTCCAGTTATCATTCATTTAACCTTTTAATTTGTTTTTTAAAAGAAGTATCTCTGTACCTCATATTATTTATCCTTACCCAACTTTTAGACTTCATAGAAATCATGATTTGTTTGGTATTGAATAAAGAGATGATGAGTATCTCTTTTCTATACATAGAAGAATAACAAATTAAAATTAGCAAATGTGAGCTTACAGACAGTGGCATTACATTATTTAATATATTGTTTCCCTTTGATGAGATTTTTTCCCTCAGAGACTGAATGCATCTTTTGATGGCATAAGGAAAAGACAAAGAAACAGATGCAGCCAGAAGTATGAAGATTGATCTTTGGCTCTTCCAACCTAGCTGTGCCCACTCATCAAAATTTCATGAGCAGTCTCCAAAGTCATTTGGAGTTCACCAAATCAAATTACCTCTCATATTACCTTTTTACCTATCCTAACATTTTGTTCCTCCTGCAAATATGGCACGATCAAATTTCTTATTGTTATACTTGTCTCAAGAGACACATATATTATATCCGATCCTTCATCAATCGGTACAAATTAGCATAATAAATGGCAGGTCCCTCTTTATGATCATGGGATATGTTGCTATTAGGCAGAATGGCATCTTTTCCAGACCTCAAGTAAACTGTAGTTCCTTTAAAAATTAATAAATTGAGATATTCTATCTTTTTCTTTTACACTGTTGGTCTAAAAGCCACAGTCCGTGCAATTTCTTCTTCTGACACTGAAAATTGCAATAAAGTTTTAAAATATTTCACTAAAAAACAATAATTAAATTTAAAAAGTTGTGCCTATCAGAGTTTAGCAAACTTTTTTTTCATCCAAACTGACTAATTGTTAGTGAACACTTTACCACTAGGCATTGTTTGGAGAACTTCACTATGTTGACACATGTAAGGACGACACTTTTTAGCATCTTCCTTGGTTAGTATATGTAGTCCCATTTTAGAAAATTCATTAATTCTCTTAATTTCATTCAATGTTTACTTTGCTTGAAGCATTCTCGGAATGTGGATATTGGATACTTCTTACTGTTTTGATTTCAGACTTAGCTATCCAATAGTCTCTCACTATTATTTTGACTCCCTTTGACCCTGGAAGCTCCTGCAACATTTATTAGGAACCTCTATGTTCATGGTGAGCTCTATTTTTACATCTATTTTAGTACTGCATTAATAATTGTGAAATGTGGCTACTTTTCCTTATTCATAACTAATCTTTACCTGAAGTTAGTTTACACTTACCACTATTATATATGAAATAATCTATTCAGGAAAGAAACAAATGGCTAACATATCACAATGCAATCCTAAAATGCCCTTTGGTGATTATATAAAAACATTTCTGAGATAATAATAACAAAAATAATGAGTTAACATGTATTGAAAGATTACAGTGTTGCCGGCACTGTGTTAAGCACTTTAAAAGCATTGTCTCTTAATTTTCAAAGCAACCTCAGGGTATTAATTGTAACTGTTCCCATTTTCAGATTAAGGGACTTTAACACAGAAGATTATATGATGGAATGTGGAAATAATTCCAAGGTGACTTCAAAAAATGTTATTTACCAATTAATAATGTAAACTTTTTAATTAGCCAATTAAATTTAATATTAGCCAATAAAATAACCAATTAATCCTATTAGGCTATACAGTTTGAATTTCATGTTGTTTTCAAAGGAAAAGAATAAAGTTTTATATTAATTCTGTTGTGATCCTTGGTAACAAACCCTTCCCCATTCCCTGGCAGAAAAGAGAAACATTTCATCTGGTGCACCTGTAGAATGTATAGTTCCTTAAGTGGAAAATCTCTGACCCAGGCTGGATGTTCACTCAGGTCACCAATAACAAATGGGCCTGTCACACTGGGGTTGAGGAAGTAGGAAGTTTGTGTCTGGGAGAACATGGAATAGTTGGAGACAGCAAATATCAGGTATAGAAAAAGACACATGCTGTTTGGTCCCTTCTTCTTGCTCTACAAAATTATGTGTTGGTGACAGTGCCCTTTGCCATTTAACCTGGGAAGAAAGGAGTAACAGAGAGATTGTACTTATTGCTTCTGGATTTCTTCCATTATATATTTCAGATCTGCCCTCCTCCCTACACCAAGCCACCAGCATCCTTCTTCACAGAAGTCCTTTCTTCTTAACATGATTTTACATGAAATAATTTGACCTGCTCAATAATTTCTCAAAATTGACTATAATTTTTTTGTGGATTCCTTGAAAATATTTTCTAGGTCTCAGGAAGGGGAAATTACATATTAAAAACTGAATAACGGATAACTAGTTCAGGAGGGGTCATCATGTTGGGGCAGCATGGAAATTCTCTGCTTCTTTCCATCCTGAAATGCAGCTGGATTAGCACCAAAAACTGAATAATGGAGTAATTTCACAGAGGCAGAGATGACCTCTAAGATAACCAGTACTCACATGATAATAAATTAAAAAGTATTTATATTTGAGATGAAAATAATCATAGTAGATTGATTTAGATTTTTAATATGAAAATCAGTTATAATCCATTTAGTTATTGGTCATCATTGTTTTATCTTTATTTGGTGTTAAACTATTTCAGAATTCAAAAGGAATATTTTAAAGATTGTATTAAGGTGTGATAAATCTAAGAGGAGCTCACAAATTCTCATATACTGTTAAAGAATATTTATAATGGAGGAGATGTTTTTAACTAGAATGTTATTTAAGAACAGAATATATGATTTAAGTTATACCAATATGTTACACATTGAAGGTTTAATTACCCCTACTTTTTTTAAGTTAGTCATTATTTATGTCAGTTTTTAAAATGATTGAATAAGTCCCAAGAGATGCAAAAGTGAAACTGACCATTTTAACATATAAAAAAGTATTTAAGGATATATACATTCACAGTTTAGGATTTGTGTGATTTTTTTTACTTTTAGAGAGAGAAAGAGAGCTCTAGCAGAGGAGATGGGAGAGGAAGAAAGAGAGAGAGAATCTCAAGCATGCTGAGTGTGGGGCTCTATCCCCTGATCCTAGGATTCCAACCTGAGCCCAATCAAGAGTCATTTGCTCAATTGACTGAGCCACGCAGGTGCCCCAACATTTTAAGTCCTACTGAATATTTTTTAAAATAATATTTATGATCTTATAGAAAGATTATTTGTCATAGTCTGATCTTGAGCTAAAAACTTAACGAAGTACAATTTGTTAGTTGCTTGACATGCCACACAAGACAATATAATTCCAGCAAATGCATTTGTAGTAAGTGAATGACATAAAATACATAAATCTTAGCATGTGAGGAGACATGAAAAGACAGAATAAAAACATTTTTATATTGACTAATAAATGTCAGAAGGTATAATTGAATGAAAGAGGAAAGAAGAAAGCTATCTAATGTGAGACATATTTAGTAAATGATTTAAAATAAAATACGGTAGAGACACAGAGAAGGAGAAACACTCCCATTATTACTTGGAAGGGAATATAAAGGGCCCCACATCCCAGAGCTGGGATGAGACAGGCCATCTCTGAATGACTGTCCAGAATGATGCTGGGTCATTATGATCAGCCTTGGCACTTCATTATCTAAGAACTGCGTGCTCATATAAGAACTTCTGAGAAAAAGAATGGATACGATTGATAAGAACATGAGAAAAAGGATAGAAGAAACAATTTATAAAGGAAGATTAAACATGCCGAAAATTTTTTGTAAGTTGTAAGGAACAACAAAGTAAGAAAATGATAATAATCTAAAAAGAAATAACAAGCGGAGAGAGTAATTACTGAACACTTTTGAAAGGAATAAGGAAATGAAATGAAATTTAAGGTGAATGCTGAAAGTATGAGAAAATTCCTTTGCATGAAATAGAAAGCAGTCAAACTGTATAACCTCAGGAGAAAAGCTCCCTCATGATTGTAGTCCTCATGGATTGACATTCTAGAAGACAACCTGGGATGAACAGCAAAGATTCCAGGTCCAGAGGAGCAGGTCCACAAGCCCCGAGGCAGCTTAGTGTTAAACGGTAGCTGCTGTTTGAATGAACTGAATCTGCCAGGTCACCACTAATAACCGGGGCAGAGAGGCGAGTGCATATTCAGGATTTCTGGCAAGGTCAGCTGCATAGAGCAGAGCTCACTAAAGACTTAGTTACATGAGAAACTGATTAAACCAGAGTGAAGTAGAGACTAAGAATCTAGGAAGGAGAGAATCTGGGGGAAATGGATATTTTTGGATAGATGGAGGTTATGTTTTATCAGAACTGGGTGGAGCCCAAAAAGGAATTCATTGCCACTGAATTAGATTCTCCATGTTCATGAAGGAGGAGGTTTGGTAGGAGGAAAATGCGTTACATAAGAAAAGCCAACAAGGTTAGAACACTCAAATGTATATAGCAGACAGGAAGTAGCAGAAATGTGGGAAGATCTTAACTCTTACAGTGGAAAGAGGGGGAGGAAAAATAAAAGCAGAAACTGGGATGAAAATTGGCCTGTGACACTTTGTCTCAGCATAAAAGAAGCCAAAAACAGTATTTTGGATTATGGCACACAGAATGCATGTCCCGTTTCAAGAGGAAGCAGTATTTAAATCCACTAGAATATTGCCATCTGGAATGTTGCCTCATCTTCTGATTTTCAGAGAAGGTGAAAGTATGAATTTTTAAATTGGACACTAATTAAAGAAGAAAACTAACCAAGTGGGCTGACTATATAAGTCTAAAGAAATGTCATTTAGATTTGGGTCCTCTGTTATCTTCTGCTATATATTATGATGTATTATTATATAGATTTTTTTTAAACGTTTTTTATTTATTTCTAGGAGAGAGAGAGAGAGAGAGACAGCGTGAGCAGGGGGGGTCAGAGATAGAGGGAGACACAAAATCCGAAACAGGCTCCAGGCTCTGAGCTGGCAGTCAGCACAGAGCCCGACGCGGGGCTCGAACCCACGAACCGCGAGATCATGACCTAAGCGAAAGCCGGACGCTCAACCGACTAAGCCACCCAGGCGCCCCTTATTATATAGATTCTTAAGGTCAATAAAATCATTTCTTAATGAATTAAGTCTACCTAAGATATTTTCATCTCTTAAGGGAGAAAACCAAGAAGTGCAGAAACCCCATTCCCAGCATTTCCCTCTTATCTTGAGAAAAATTTCAAGGATAACTAAGGTCTGAAGTAAAAATAAGAAATTTATGGGGTGCCTGGGTAGCTCAGTCGGTTACACTAATCCAACTTTGGCTTAGGTCTCATGGTCCATGAGTTTGAGCCCTATATTGGGCTCTGCTGTCAGTGCAGACACTGCATTCAGATCCTGTCTTCCTCTATATCTGCCCCACCCCTGCTTACATACACACTCTCTCTCAAAAATATAGCAACATAAAAAAAAAAAGAAATTTGTGGGGCACTCTGGTGGTTTACTCAGGTAAGCGTCTGACTTGATTTCACCTCAGGTCATGATCTCATAGTTATGAGGTTCAACCTTACATCAAGCTCCATGCTGACAGTGCAGAGTCTGGTTGGGATTCTCTCTCCCTCATTTTCTGCCCCTCCTGCTCTCTCTCTCCCTCTCTCTCTCTCAATAAATAAATAAACTTAAAAAAGAAGAATTTTGTAATTTGCTGCTAAAACATTCCATTCTTTTTTTTTAAAATTTATGTTTTTTTAATTTACATCCAAGTTAGTTAGCATATAGTGCAACAATGATTTCAGGAGTAGATTCCTTAATGCCCCTTACCCATTTAGCCCATTCCCTCTCCCACAACCCCTCCAGTAACCCTCTGTTTGTTCTCCATATTTAAGAGTCTCTTATGTTTTGTCCCCTTTCCTGTTTTACATTATTCTTTTGATATACAGCCCACCACACTGGTCTTGGACCAATAATCAAGAAAGCTATAATTAAGATAGCACACTAACATCATGATTTTGACACATCCTCTATTAAAAACTCAGTGCATTTTGGATAAATCATAGATGAAAGGCATAGAAATTGGAAAATAAACAACCAAGTTGTTCTTATTTTCAGACAAAGCAGCTATACCAAATCCTTCCTCAATTCTAAGTAGAAAATATTAGAACCAAAAAGAGAATTTAGCAAGAATGTTGAACACAAGAGTCAACGTAAAAATCAATAGCATTTTTATATAAAACAAATAATCTACTTAAAATACAATAGCAAATATTCCATATATCAACAACAAATTGTAAGATATGGAGAGAGAAACGTAAAATGATGTAACCAACTGTTAGGAACTAGGTAAGAATATATAAAGATATCTAAATATAAAAAATTATAAAGCAGCAGCACCTGGGTGTCTCAGTCAGTTAAGCTTCCAACTTTGGCTCGTCATGAGCCAAAGTTGGCTCTGTGCTGACAGCTCAGAGCTTTGAGACTGCCCCCGCCCCATTCTTTGTCTCCCTTCCTCCATGCTCCTCTGCCCCCATCTCTCTCAAAAATAAATAAATAAATATTAAAAAAAAAAGTATAAAGGAAGGCCAAACAAATAGCCCAAAAATATACATTCTTCCCCAAATTAATCCATAAATTTTATCTCCCTTCAAAATCAAAACTGCTCTTTAGAACCTTTCAAGCTGATCCTAAAAGTTCTCTGGGAAGCAAAAAACAAATAAGACAATTTTGAAGAACAGTATATGAAAGATAATTCTCATCAGAAATCAAGCTTCATTTGCAGCCTTAGTAATTAACATAGGGTGAAATGATAGAGACAGGGGTTGATAAATAGATCAATAGAATGGAGAAAAAGTTTGCACATATATTGAATTAATATATTATAGAAGTAGTATTATAAATGAATAAAAATGATGGACTACTTAGTAAGTGGTGCTGAAAAAATGATTATTCATATAAGAAGAACATAAATTTGGATCCCTTTCTTAAACAAAAAGATAAAATGTCTCGTGGAGTAAAGTAAATGTCAAAAGCAAATCCTTAAAACTTTGAGAAGAAAATATATCATTAAGACGTTAGTTTAGGGATAGATTTCTTAGAAAGAAACCCAAACCCTCCAGACACAGGAATATTTACTGAAATCAAACATTTATATTTTAAAAATACAGAAGAAAGATAAGCTTCATGCCAGAAGAAAATATTTCCAAGCTATATAATTGGTAAGCTTTTGGAGATTACACAAATGTCAGCAAATCAATAAAAGAACACACTGTATCTAATAGAAAAAAATAAAATGAGATATGCATAAAGTATTCACAGAAAAGGAAATCAAAATGGCCAATAAAACATGGAAAATGCCAAATACATTAGCAATCATGAAATTGCAAATTAATGCTGCAGTAAAATAATTATTTCAAATCCATCAAAATGGAAATGGTCTGGTGAGAGCAGTCTTAATATCAGGAATAGGTACTTTAGATACTCATACATTCTGAAGAATGGTAAAGAAACAAAGGATTATTCTCTAGCAATTTAAAATAAAGATGAATAGGGGCGCCTGGGTGGCTTAGTCGGTTAAGCGTCCGACTTTCACTTAGGTCATGATCTCGCGGTTCATGGGTTCGGGCCCCGCGTCGGGCTCTGTGCTGACTGCCGGCTCAGAGCCTGGAGCCTGTTTCAATCTGTGACTCCCTCTCTCTCTGACCCTCCCCTGCTCACGCTGTCTCTCTCTCTCTTAGAAATAAAACATTAAAAAAAAAAATTTAAAAAAAAAATAAAATAAAATAAAGATGAATATTAACGTAATTTATGACCTAGATATATTCTTGAAAGAAACACACATGTAGCTATATTTATGAATATGCTAAACCTCACAAATAGTATTTAGAGCAAAAAAGGGTCAAACTCCAAAGTGACACACTCACTAAAACCATTTCCATGAAGTTGAAAACCCAACATTTTGAGATCCTGATGGACATATGTATGTGATCAAACACAAATACGAATGAGCATGGTAAAGGCCAATACTAATTTATTCTGCCTGGACAGAAATTGGAAAGGTTTGGACAACATTCTTTGATGGTCGTTGTACTTTTATACCTTTGAAAAATGATGTAAATGAGTATGGAATCGTGTTAAGATTTTTCTGAAGGTGGTTTGTGAGTCCATGGCTAAAATAAACACTGGGTCTTCATTAACTTCATATTTTTATATAATTGTTCGAATTTTTAAAAAATACTGAGTAGAACATCAGTTATGACCATATCCCATTTAATGACAAAAAAAAGGAGGAAGATACACGTACCTCCAGCGAAATCTAAGAATTTTCCCGAGAGGAAAGTAATCTCCTTTTTTATTATTACTATTTTTTAAAATTTAAATCCAAGTTAGTTAACATATAGTATAATAATGATTTCAGCAATAGAGTTTAGTGATTTATCACTTACTGAGAAGAAACATAACTCCTATTTTTCTTCCCATTCCCCTTTTCCTCTTTGCATTTTAGAAAGAGGATAAAAGAAGAAAATAAAAATATGAGTATCTAAATTCATATATTTCCCTTTGAGCACTGCTTTAACTCCATACAATAAGTTTGAGAAAATTAGTTTTATTATCATCCATTTTGAGAAACTTTCTAATTTGCCTCATGATCCTTTCTATCACTCCCCTGCTCACTTTCTTTCTCTCTCATATTTGGAGAATTTTTTAAAAACATACTATTCTTATTAATTTGTAATTCAACTTATGTAGTCAAATAACATATTCAATTATGTATATTCATATATTCATATTATGTATATTGATTTCATAGACCAGTGTGAGGCATATATCTCTTGTACTTGCACTTCAAAAGAAAGCATATTTTGTACATGTTGGATGTCATGTTCTTTAAATGTAAATTATATGTTGGGTGATAGTGTTGCCCAAACCTCACTGTCTTTACTAATGTTTTCTGTCTTTTAGTCTACCAGATTCTGAAAGAGGAATATCAATATGTTTGTGGATTTGTCTATTTCTTCCTTTAGTTTTTTTAACTTTTTGCAGATATATATTCTAAAGTTATATCTATACTATATTTTCTAGAAAATATAGTTTTCTCAAATATTAGGGGCATACAACTTAGAATTTTAATGTCTTCTTAGTGAATCGATCCTTTTTCTTTTTTTTTTTTTGGATTCTTTTACCATTAGGAAACATTCCACTTTATTTCTAATATACTCTTCAACATGAGGATAGTTTTGGGAATGATCTCATGACATTTTTCTTGAGTTCAGGGTTTTCATGGTATATCTTCTTTTTAAAATATTCTATTTTATTATACCAGAATGCTGAAAGTGGCTTTGCTTTTCCTACATTTTGGTTGTGGCTTATCTTTGCAATAGAATTTGATCTGGGGTGCTTATGTACACTCAATGAGGATATAAGGAATATGTCCCCTGGCTGTTTGAAAAAAGAGGATACTCAGTTTAAGGAAGAATTTTCTTCACAACCTGCCAAAAGGTTTAGGATATTCTCTTCCTTGGGTTGATCTCTTAGGTTTATGATCCTTCCCACCAGCTACTTCCCACTCTGCAACCCCCCCTCCCCACCCATGATGTATATTCCTGTGCAGACTGCCTGCCATTCCACAGACATCTCAGCTGGTTTGCTAGACACCATTGAGAGTCCCAACATTTTGAAGATTAGACAACTCATGGGAAGAAAATTTTCCTGTTTTAGTATGATTTGACAACCTTTCATATACAGCATAAATGTTAACCATTCTTCTCCTGACTTCACTCTTGATTCACTTTAGCTTCTAATATAAAGCTAAAAATAGTTCTTACATCATCTTTATTTTGGGAAACTGAAGGAAAATGTATCTATGGGCCTCACCCCAGCCACTTCTTTATTATTTTGGTTTGTGAATTCAATCTTCTCTCTCCTAATGGCTGTGCCTTCTTCAGCTTGATCAGAATATTCTAGAATCCATGGTATTGTCTCCTCAGGTTTTTGTTTGTTTTGTTGAAATAAAATTTTTATTTTAGAATAGATTTAGATGTACAAATTGGGAAGATAGTATAAAGAGTTACTATATAACCCTTATCTAGTTTCCCCTATTATCATCTTTTATAAGTATGGGTACATCTATTATAGTTAATGAATTCATATTGACACATTACTATTAACTAAAGTCCATATTTTTCTCAAATTAAAAAAAAATTAACATTTCTTTATTTTTGAGACAGATAGAGACAGAGCACGAGCTGGGGAGGGGCAGAGAGAGAGAGGAAGACACAGAATCTGAAACAGTCTCCAGGCTCTGAGCTGTTAGTACAGAGCTTGACACGGGGCTCCAACCCACGGACCACAAGATCATGACCTGTGCCAAAGTCGGATGCTTAACAGACTGAGCCACCCAGGGGCTCCTCTCAATTTTTAAAATATGTTTATTTATTTATTAATTTTTAGAGAGAGAGAGAGAAGGGGAGAGGCAGAGAGAGAGGGAGAAGAAGAATCCCAAGCAGGCTCCATGCTTTCATCTTGGAGAGCCATAAGATCAAGACCTGAGCCGAAATCAAGAGCTGGACACTTAAATTGACTGAGCCACCAGATGCCCTACTTTTTTTGTTTTTAAAAAGTTTTTCCTTTATATCCCTTTTATGTTCCTGAATTCCAGTCAAGAAATTACACTGGATTTGGTAGTCCTATCTCCTTAGGCTCCTCTTGGTTGTTGACAGTTTCTTAGACTTTTCTTGCTTTGATGACATTGGTGGTTCTGAGGATTACTGGTCAGTGGTTTTTAGACTATCCCTCAGCTGAGATGTGTCTGAAGTTTTTCTCATGGATAGGCTGTGGTTTTAGGTTTTTGGCATGTAAACTAAAGTGAAATATGTCACTTTTTTTTTTTACCTTACATCAAGAAGACATGCTAACAACATAATTTATCCTATTGATTTTGACCTTTATCATCTGTATGATGAGTTATTGTCAAGCTTCTCCACTTACAAAGTTCCTCTTTTTTCTCCATTCTCCATGCTTTTCAGCTGTGATTATTTGGAGGTAAGTCATTATGTGCAACCCACACTTAAGAGTGCTCACACCTCCTGTAGGGCACAGTATAAATTATTTGAAATTTCCTAGATGGAAGATTTATCTCTTCTTTCTTATTTAAACATTTATTCAATCATTATGTCAGTATGGACTCTTGGGTATTTATTTTATACTACTTTAATCAGCCACACATAATCTCTAACAATTAGTCAAAATTACCATCTAAATGTTCCCGTAGTATATTATAGTTCTAGCATTTCTGTCCAGGTAAGCAGATCTTGACTCACCATATTTTGCCCTGCGATCTCAGTGCTCTGAGGAGTCCAAGAAAAACAAGTGATTTTTGGTTTGTCTGCTTTTTTTTGGAGGAATAGGAGTGAAAGTTTCTGAGCTCTTTCTCTTTCAGAACTGAAACTGTAAATTGGTGTATCTTTTTTCTCATTGTTCATTGTACTCTGTCTTTATAATTGAGGTGTGTTGGGTTTGTAATTTATTTATGTATTTCTGTATTTAGCGAGCACACACACATGAGTTGGGGAGGGACAGAGAGAGAGGGAGAGAGAAGCCCAAAGCAGCCTCCACGCTCAGCATGGAGCCAAAATTGGGGCTTGATCTCATGACTATGAGATCATAACTTGAGCTGATATCAAGAGTTTGGAGGCTCAATGAACTGAGCCACCCAGGAGACCCTTAGGTCTTGCTTTTTATCAGTATGAGGATCTCTGATTTGTGTTTAGTTCATCACGTTAAAAAAAATTGTCACTACTGTTTTTTTTTAAAGTCATGCTATGTGTTTTATGTTTCTCCCACATGATCTTCTGTCCTTGTGTTTCCTTTATTGACTTTTTCACATCAAATTATTATTTTTTAGTATTCAATTTTATCTTCTATTGAATTTTTAGTTTTTCCACTTTGTGTTATTAGTGTTTCTCTAATAAGAAGTTTTAAGCTTCTCTTCAAATACTATTATACTATTTCACAATGTAGGGACTTTACAACAGTATAAACCTTCCTTTGTTACATATGCTGTGAAACCAACAATACATTATTATAAAGTATTTTTTTAATTTGTAATAGTTCATAGTCTTTTAAAGAAATTTAAATATATTATATTATATTATATTATATTATATTATATATATGTGTTTTACATATATGTATATATTACTATATATTTACCCTTTCTACTGATCTTCATTCCTTTCTTAAGGAATAAGGATCCTTTCTTAAGGATACCCAGAATTTCATTTACTATCATTTCCCTTGGGGCTGAAGAACTTAGTACAGGTTTCCTGGGGACAATTTATTTTATTTTTTGTCAGTTTAAAAATGTCTTTATTTTACCTTTTTTGGGGGAGATATTTTTACCAAGTATAGATTCCTAGGTTCACATTTGATTTTACTTCACCACTGTGACGATATTATTGTATTGTTTTCTGGCCTCTTGATGTTTCTGCAGAGAAGGCTCCCTTTGTGCTATATTTAATGTGCCTGCTTTTCCTCTAACTGCTCTTAAGATTTTCATCTTTAATTTTTAGCAGTCAGAGGTGATGTATTTTCTTTTCAATTTATCCAAGTTGAGGTTTTTGATGAGATTCTTGGATTTGTGGGTTGATTTCTTTCAATTATTTTTTTAAAGTCATCAGCCATTTATTCTGACATATTTCTTCTAATCCATTTTCTGTCTCCTCTCCATTTGATATTTTGCCACAGATCACAGATTCTCTTATCTCTTGTGCGTTTTTTTATTCTTGTTTTTTATTTTTTATTTTGGATATATTCTATGGATTAGTATTCAAATGGATTGATTCATTATTCTGCTGTGCTCAATCTGTTGTTAAATCCAACAGGTGAATTCAATTTTGATCACGGATTTTTTTTTTTTAATTTGTACAATTCCCTTTGACCCTTTTGTATATTCTCAACATTTTTCTATGGATGTTGTTCACTATTTCCAATTGATACTAGCTATGATATGAAAGTGGGTCTCCCCTAAAATTCATAGGCTGAAACCTATGTCAATATAAAGGTATTTGGAAGTGTAGGTTTGGGGAGAAGTAGGTCATGAGAGTGAAGGCCTCATGAATGGGATTTTAGTGCCCTCATCAAAGAAATCACACCAAGCCTCCCCTGTCTGTTCCCTCTGCCTTGTGAGGTGACAGCAGGAAGCTTCCAACTATGAACTAGAAATGGGCTCGCACTAACACCGAATCTTCTGGTGCTTCGATCTTATATTTCCCATAATTCAGAACTATGACAACTAAATTTCTGTTGTTTGTCAGGTATCAGTTTATGGTATTTTTCTTGTAGTACCTCAAGTGGACTAAGACAATATGTTAGTTTCTTTATCATATAACTTGATATCTATAATTGCATCATCAAGCCATTTATGTTTCTTCTATCAACTATATTTTTCTTTTTACTATTAGTCACTTTTTGTTGTTGTTGTTGCTGTTGTTATTTCATGTGACTTGCAATTTTTTAAAAAACTTTTTCTGCCAGATGTTTTGTGTCAAATAATAACAGGGAACTGAATTATATAGCATTTACCTACAGAAAATATTCTATGGCATTTTCTTTCAGGCTGCTAGAGCTGGAGGGTGAGTCAATCCGAGATGTAGTAAAACTGTTTATAGGCATTGTTGCAGATTTAGTTCACCAGTGACTTAACGAATTTTGAAATTGTGACCAGGGCTTTTCCTTCTGTAAAACAAAGGATCAGAGTTCTGGTGAGGCTTCTTAGTGCTTTATAGGTAATTTAGTAATCAAACCATATAAAACTATATCGTATCTCTCTTTCCCTCACGGATTAGATGTCAGCTTTCTGGGCCTTTGGAGAATGATCGTTGGTCTCCAGTCCTGTCTCCACATTTCTGTGGCTTTGGAACATCTCTACTTGCCCTGCTGTGATGCCATGTTCTCTCCAACACTGAGGGTGGCTTCATACTCCTATAAGGCTTTAGAGTGAATGGATTCTCTTAGTTCTCTCGCTGGCCTCTGGCAGTTGAAAGCTTGGAGAGTCTCAAGGGTGTTTTTTTTTTTTATTCATAAGGAGGTCCTTTAATATGACTGACGGTGTGGTAAGTATATTACATAAACTATTTTCCTTGATTATTAGAAACAGCCTATGAGCAGTTATTAGTAAAATCTTACAGGTGAGTAACTAGATACAGTTAGGAGAAATTAAGATAAAAAGAATAAAATTATGATAAAGGAAAAAATAATGAACTCTATAAAGAAAAAGAAGAAATGGGAGGAAGAGGAAGCCAATGTCCGTAGAACAGAAAGTTTAGAGTGTATCTATTGAAGCAAGGTTAATAGCGGCAAGTTTTTTTTTTTAATTTTTTAATGTTTTTTTAAAATTTATTTCTAGGAGAGAGAGAGAGAGAGACAGCGTGAGCAGGGGAGGGTCAGAGAGAGAGGGAGTCACAGACTGAAACAGGCTCCAGGCTCTGAGCTGGCAGTCAGCACAGAGCCCGACGCCGGGCTCGAACCCACGAACCGCGAGATCATGACCTCGAAAACCGAAAGTCGGACGCTTAACCAACTAAGCCACCCAGGCGCCCCACAAGTTTTGTTTTAATTGGCTTATTTTCTTGTAAGACTTAGGCAAATTGATGACTATTTGTGGTATCTTTTTGTTCCTCATCAGGCTGTGCATTTGTTAAGAACAGATACTGTGCCTTATTCACTTTATATTCTCAGGAATGTGCAAAGGGCTCAGCACATATTAGATATTTACAAACGTTCATTGTTACCTTAAGGCTTCACTAAATTCATTTATTCAATCATAAAATATTTTTTGAATATTTCCTACTGTATACCAGACACTCATCTAAAAACTAGGAATACACTGGAGACCACATAGACAAAATCTATACATTTGCAAAACTTTTGAAAAAGAGAGCAACACATAGTAAACATGAAATGAGTTAATTATATTGTATTCTAGAAGATGATAAGTACTATAAAAAGAAAAATAGAACAGGGAATGGGTGATTTGGAGAGTGTATTAGGAAAAATGGCTTTTAATTTTAGAGTGTGATCAAGAAAGGCATCATTGAGAAGGTGGTATTTCAACAAAGGCCTGAAGTAGATTAGGGAGATAGCCATGCAAGATGAGAAAGCCTTAAATTTCCGCCATCTTGAATGATTTAGAAACTGCAAAGGGACAAGTACAAGTGCACTGGAGCAAGAAGGGGACAGTAGCACAGGATGAGAGAAGGCAGTTAAGGGTAGGTCAGAATAGCAGACCTATTAGGCCATTGTAATCCTATCAACTTTAAGTGCAATGAAGAACTCTGCAGTCTTGAGCAGAGGGGCAATACTCTATGTGTCTCCTGTTCCAGAAGTTTTACACTCTCTCAGATGATATAGCTAATGAAATGGAGCTTTATTGCCCTATAACTTTGTTTTCCACATAATCTATTTCAGGATACCTGTATAACAGCCTATGGTATAGAAACAAGCATCATATTCAGCTCATAACCATGTATAACTCATTGGGGAAAAGAGAATTGGGTACTAAATATCTAGATACTGTGTGGTCAAGAGATGCAAGCCCCAACTTCCCAGATTCTAAAGTCCTTCCACATTTAAAGAAAGGACAAGGGTAACCTGTCATCTTTTTCTAGGTAAAGAAACTGAAGTCTGAGACACAAAGCAGAGCTTTTGACATTAAATCTATGTTTTTCACCATTAAAACATGTTGCGTCTTCATAGCTTTGTAAAAGAAGAAAATGATGATTTAGACCTAGTATGAACAAATCTTATTTGTACAGGGGCAGATCGTAAATATTTGGGGCTTTGTGGTCCGTATAATATCTTTCATAGCCACTCTGAGCTGTAGCACAAAAGCAACCATAGACAACAAATGAATGGATGGGTACAGCTGTGTTTCTATAACTGTTAATTTATACAACCAGACATTGTGGCAATTCAAATATGGTTGGTGGGCCATAGTTTGCCAAATTTTGATTTAGATTATTTTGTTGAGAGCAAAGGGGAGATTATAAAACACAGTTTCCAGAATTTATGCTGATTGTTTTAAGCTTAGTAGTTCCTGGGTGACATTGAACAGGAGAAAAACTATGCAAATAAGAACATGAATATAATAGCTTTCAACAGCACCATGTTCCTACATATTGCTCTTCTGCTGCCTAACCAAGAATACCTTTGGGAGGAATTATAAGTTAGTCTTTCTTCACAAAAGAGTATTTGGAAGATTGTAGCATAGATAGATAAAATGACTTACTTGTTTTTCAGAAATGTGTAAATGATTTGCTAAATTCCCAAGGCATTCACAGTTTGGAAATGTATACAGGAGGAAGAAATAAACATTTATAAAATTTTGAAGCTAAGTATTCAAATGTTGGTATTTCTTAGATTACAAAAACGAATGGCAGACATTAATATAGCATCTTTATTCTCCCATTCTTTCTTGGACTTGCAAAATATATATGCATACAAATATACATTAAATATTTGACATAATTCCATATACAACATATGTTTTTTTTCCCTCACTCCACTTCCTAGTAGGGAAAGTGAGTCACAAAAAGGATTAATAAATGCTTGAGAAAGACGTCAATGGCAAGCATGAGCAGAGAATTCTGATCTCTTGGCACCCAGATTAAAGCTGTTTACATTTTCTCTAAATCAATAAATCTGTAACCTCAGGTGAGTCTCCAAAGCAAACAGACAGGAATCCCAGGGTATGTTAGTTTCAGACAAGAATGATAATTTGCACGTGTACATTTCAAATGAGGACATATCTACCATTTACTAAAGCTGAAAGCTTACCTTAGTAAAATTAACATTTAGTACAGATGTTTCAAATACCTAATTGTTTTTGGTTAGAGTAATTAGGTAGTGAACAATTTTTTTTAGATCTTTTCCATGGCTAAATAACTTTAATAGAGAAGAGTGTCACTAAAGGAGCTAACTAAAAGTCCTTGGTGGCCTTCTAACCCACCTCCAAATGCAGATAGTATATTTCTAGTTATTACTTAGATTTTCACTGATAATCACAGACAAAATGGAATAAGACGTCAGTCATTTACTTATTTAAAGTTTATGATTCATTTTTGAGAGAGAGAGACAGAGAATGAGGATGGGGCAGAGAGAGAGGGAGAGAGAAAGAATCCAAAGCTGGGTCCACACTGCCAGCTCAGAGCTGGACGTGGGGTCTTGGAGATCATGATCTGAGCAGAAAACAAGAGTCAGATGCTTAACTGAATGAACCACCGAGATGCCTCAAAAGACAGTCATTTAGACATATCCATTGGCTATTGGGGACTAGTCAAGAGTTTGAGTCAAGATACATTATCTGTAATTACATTATGCTATGCTTAAGTGAATGATAGTTTTGAAGGCTTGAACTGCAAGAAAAGGTTGGCTTCTTACATGTTAACCTGATAATTAAAAGCAACATATCCTCCTTACCATATGTTATCTCAGGCACACAGACTGTTGATTCAGGTTTTTCATATCAAAATATGTTTCGTTTAGGTAAAATGACCTTTGTTAATACAAAATTCAGATTTAAAATAATTGGAAGCATTTACATTTTCATTTTTAAAAAAAATTTTTTTTAATGTTTTTATTTATTTCTAGGAGAGAGAGAGACAGCGTGAGCAGGGGAGGGTCAGAGAGAAAGAGAGTCACAGACTGAAACAGGCTCCAGGCTCCGAGCTGGCAGTCAGCACAGAGCCCGACGCGGGGCTCGAACCCACAAACCGCGAGATCATGACCTAAGCGAAAGTCGGACGCTTAACCGACTAAGCCACCCAGGCGCCCCACATTTTCATTTTTTTAAATATGTGGACCTATAAATTTGCTTTGATAAAGGGTTGAAAATCCTTAGCTTACCTCTCACCTGTAATGATCAGATTAAAGGAAACAGAGAAGCTGTAGAGAGACTTTTGGGTAGTTTTGAGAACTATGTGTTGAATTCCATTTGTTAGAAAAATGTTATCTATTTCAAAAGAGCTATGTGTATTACCTTAATAATAAGACCTACAATTCTTACTGTCTAGATAGCAAAGAAGTATCGAAATATTTGATATTATAACACTGAATACTAATAGTTATTCAACAAATTTTAATTCTTGAACATATAATCATTTCAATATCTGTAACATACACACCTCTTTGATATATCTTTAACTTACACGCTACTGCATATGTATAGGTTAACTAAAGAGAAATTCTGTTTAAATGTTGTAGCCATGGAGGGAAATCTTGCATGATACATAGAAAATGTACAATATCTTCCAGTAGAGTATCCATTTATGATAATGTTCTATGGTAGTATACATTTGAAGCCCTGACTTTGAGAAAGAAATAAGTTTCCTAATAAAAGATAGCTAAAATGAGTCTTCTTTTATAGTATAGAATGTTGATCTTGGTAGAAAGATAAGCAGAGAGACATAAGATGTCTGATAGGTGAGTTTGAAAGAAAGAGAGTTGGAGCTACATATAGTCATTTATGTTAAATAATAAGGCAAGAAGGTAGCATTTTACTAAGCATAATAATAGAGACCACAGGTAAGGTTCTATGCCAGATTTTGATCAATTTAATATGTAAAAGACGAGAAATTTAGGGTCATAGTATGAAAAACCTGATATGAGAATCAAGAGTCTTTGTAGGAGGCAATAGCCATTCTACAAAAATGAACATAGGTCTGGATTGATCTGGAATATTGATCCAAACAAAAGTTTGCTAGTGAAGAGAATCTAGAAACATAGTTTGGACTCACTGTATGGTACTTGTGAATCATGTATGCAATCTTACATGATAAAAAGCACATTGTTGTTACTGGAGAATATAGAATCAGTGTTTTCTTAAAGAAGTCTTTCAGCAGTTTTCATAAAATCTAAACAGGCTTCTTAGGGCATAAATCTCTCAAACTGTGAAGATTCTCTTCTTAACAAAGCTTCTGATTCCCAGTTAAAATAAGAAAATCAACTCAAACGAATAAATGTGTTCACATCTCTCCTTACAGAACTTTGTCATTGAAAGCTTACTTCCTCTTAGACATGCTGCATATACAGTTAATCTTCTAAGTATAGCCTATCATGCACTTATAAGATAATATGGTTTAATTAAATATCTCAAAGAAAATTTTGAGATTGTTTTGGATAATATAAAAATATGTTGAGCTATTCTATATAATAGTATTCTCTTTAAAATAAGGAATTTGACTTCTCTTTAAAAATTCAATCCAAATTGAAAAACAAAATTTTGATGTGATTCTACAACAGGGATAAAATCCATTTTTTCAAATATTTGATTTCTTAAGACTCTGTTTCCATTATCAATAAAATAAAAAAGAATATATTTCAATAATATTTGAATCTTTTGAGATTTGGAAATATTAAACTGTTTTTCTTTTTTAAATTTACTTGTTATGCAGTATAAGCACCTGGAAGTCATTGTAAAGAGGAATCATTAAGATTCCTCTGTGACAAATTTTAAATTTACTGTTTGGGGAAAGAGATTCAATTTATGCAGGCAGTTTATTTTTTCTTATTTTTGAAAAAGTTACACTCATCTTGAAACATAGGCATTTTCTTTGAGTACATAATGCATACAAGCATCACTCTTAAGTTCTTATGATTTGTTATTCTAAAAAGTTTCCCTGAAATGTCCATACATGAACGTAGAAAACCACTTGCTCTATTTTTTGCTTTAATCTCTAATGTTTATTTCTCACTCTCACAGTAAGCAAGATAGTCTCCATTGAAATAATAAAAATTTATGACCCTATAAAAGAAAAAGTTAATCTTCTAAATAGATGCAATATATTGCTATCCTATCTGTACCACAACAAAACAAGTTGTTATTAAAATGATTTGGCCCTGCTCACGCTCTCTCTCTCTCTCCTAGAAATAAATAAAACATTAAAAAAAAATTTTAAATGATTTGGTTGTGATGGAAAATTAAGCTCCTTAACAAAGTGATTCTATGTGAAAGGGTTCAATATGGAACATAGTGGAAAAGAAAGTGCTTCTGAGAGGGAATCGAGAGCCCTGATTTGGTCTGAGTTCCTTCCCTGACTGGCTGAATGATGACAGGTATTTCAGAATTTGTATTTATAATCCTTCCCATGAATATGCAACTCATAAAAAGTGATGCTCAGACTCTTACAAGCATATATTCTTTTGGGAGGAGAACATTCATGATATCCATTCTATTAATGTAATATGTAATATACTGGGAAGGCTTAGAATAAAGAATAATAATGCTAAAATGTAATAAAATGAAACAAAGATTAACAAAACAATAAAGACCCAAAAGTTAAGCTTCAAAAGAAAGGAGCAAATCTCAAAACCACACAAAATAAAACAAACTATTTACTAAATATAGTAGTAGAAAATGAGAATGAAGAACAGAAAGAAGCACCAGTTAGACTTTAAGTATGTACTATCTCTCCTACAATATAAATGATAGGAAATAAAAGAAGAACATGTCTCTAAATATATGTTTTGATTTTAGAAATATAATATTAAAATAAAAAATGTAAGATAAAGTGAAAACATTGATGGAAGGCAAGAGATTGAATAACCCAGCACAAAAATCCTATATGTCACTTCAAGGTAACTTACAGAAACACATGATTAAACGCAGGAGTATCGAAAGCCTAGAAAGTAAAGTTCAGTCATCTGAAATAATTGTTATTAGTGCAAATGGGAAAGGCCAAATCTGTAAGGAATTCATTTTGGGCTTTAAGGTTAGAGGTACATGAATTTTAATCCCAAATCTGTCATTTCTTTGCTTTCTGATCCTGTTATTTAATCTCTTGAAAGCTTAGATATCTCATTAGAAACAAGTCATTACAGCCCTGTCATAGAATTTTTGAGATAATTAAAGGTGATCATATATGTAAAGCATTTAGCCAAATGCTGGGCAAATAATATTCACTCCAGTTGGTTTTATGGGGGGGGAGGATATGAATGAATAAGATGGCAAACTTTTATTTTAATCATGATCTCCTTCAGAATGGATACAAAAGTAACAAAGTCTCTTTCGCTAAAAACATCCTGTGCACTCCAGCTCCCATTCCCCTCCCGTTCCCAGGTCTCTATCTGTCATGTTTTCAAACCTTGAAAGTTTTAAATTTAAAGCTTAAAATATGAAGAACAAAGAGAAGATTTGATAAACTGCCAATAAAACAGGGAATGCAACGACAAGTACATCCTGAAACATTCTCCTCCTGTCTTTGGAGAATATCTACCCAATGCTAAGACAAAAGAGTAACCACTGCAAAATACAATGTCCCACCGGACTGACACTTTCTTTCTGAATAAAATATTAAGACCTAAAAAACATTAAACTTTTTCAAATTATCCTGCCATAGCAAAGTTGAACAGAAATAAAAATGGGTATCTTAGGATACATGAAAGATGCTTAATAAACATTGACTAGAAAATATAATATGAGGCCAGACTGATGGAATGAAATAAAATATTAGACCAATGTGTGAAACATGGAAAAACTGAAGATGGAAATTCATAAAATTTTAATCTACAGGTTTAAATAGAAAGTGAGCACGGCAAGAAAAAATTTAACTTAAGAAAGACACCTTTTCTTAATAGGTTCAAAGCTTATTTAAAAAGAATAAGTCATGATGGAAAATAAAGAGCTATTGAAGCTAAACATTTACCTATAAAACTGTATTCTGTTCCATTTCACTAGCAAACTATGAAAAATAAGTCTCTGCTTACTTATATTATTATAAAAACATGACATAAAATTATAGATTAGAATATAGATAAATTTTAAAGGAATAAGAACTCAGCGTTCACTAGCAAATATATATAAATTAAGAGAGCATAATCTCATGGATAAAATTAAATGACACAAGCAAAAATTATAGTACTTAGAACAATTGCTTTCGACTATCTTGTAATTAGAAGGGTCCCTGATATATTTCTAAAAAATATAATCTTCATACCTACAAAAGATGCACTTAAGTCACATAATCGTTCTCAACTATTGAGTCAAAAAGGCAATATAGCCACAGTCACATATACCTAGAAATAAACAAGTATAAATGTTGTAGATGGGACAAAGAGAGAGACAGACAGAGACAGATGCATACACAAGCACATTTATAGACAGATACAGAGAGATAAAAGGTATCCTGGAAATATAAATGCAATATATTCAATGCCATAGCTTTCAGAGATCAATTAACAAATGTTACTGCTCACATATAGCTTAAAATATAGTTTAGAGACAAACAAGTATCATGAATTGAGCTATATTTACAAGTTTAGAAGTGGAACAAAGTGCCCAAAGAAAACAGGAACCATCCGCTGCTCTGACCTATTCTTGTCTTTAACTGCCATGGACAGAGTTCAACTTCTGAACTTTTTTTGTACTAACCCTATCCCTAAAGAAAACTTTGAACTCCCCAGAGTTCTAGGAACCACAGCAAAGTAGAGGGGGTGTATAGGGATTCTCTGCTTCACTTTGCTTTGTCTTTATTCGTTGATGAATATGAAGTCCTTGGGTACATGAAAGATGGTATTTATCTCCTTTTAAAAGAAACACAGAGATAGTTTTTCTTAGGAGTTTTGTCACAGGGGCAGAGGTTTAGTCTCTAGGCAAGGATGGAGTCAGTGGGGTCTTAGGCTGATGACACTATCTTGAGGCTGCCATTATTGGAAAATTGTGCAAAAACAGTTATCTAAGATGCATAACTCATACTACAAGGTACAAAGATTTGAGCTTAACCAAGGGTTATTTCTGCAAAGAAAATTAGTTTATATTAGATACATTTTTCCATTTGATACATAACTTGCTACTTTTTGTAGAAGGATAATGGTAGGTTGATAGGTTCTTGTTATTATTTTTTCAGTTTAGCTTTCTTTTAGAGATCAAATTATACTCTGATTCATGTAATCTAGAATTCCTTGGGGTGGGGAGGTACCAGAGTGGCTCAGTCAGCTAAGCATCTGACTCTTGATTTCTGCTCAGGTCATGATCTCACAGTTTGTGAAATTGAACCCCCCACCCCCCAAACCCACCCTTGCAGGATGGGGGGCTCTGCACGGAAACTGCCTGGGTTTCTCTCTCTCTTCTCTCTCTCTCTCTCTGCCTCTCTTCCCTACTTGTGTGCATGTTCCCTCTCTCTCAAATAAAATTCCTTGGGGAGGTTGGAAATATGAGTTAAATATTTTTTTATTTTAACCTTTCATGCAACTTTATCAACACAGTAGGCTCTCAGAGCTTAAGTACCAGAAAACCCATTTCAATATTAACATATTACTGAAATATAGAAACTTAGCTGACCTAATTTGTATCTATTCGAATGTTTAAAAAGTATGTTATTGTAACATATCTCACTTTTGTGTGCATGATTTAATTTTCCCAAGCAATAAAGTAATATGTGATCATTGAATAAAATTTGGAAAATAGCAAAACCTATAAAGTAAAAGCAGCCATGATCTCAATGTCAAAACAATACCTAAGTATAGAGATATTGATGGACATGATAAAAAGATAGAAGTAGGACATAAAACATCAATTAAATTAGACCATAAATAAATGTACTTTTGTATTAATTTTTTAAAAATTAAGATTGTTTTTGTCTGTGTTTCCATGTTATTAAATATTCTACTTCATCATATAGTCATTCCATTAATTATTTAACCAGATTTGCATTGTTTGGTATTGATATATTTTGTAATTATTTATTATAAATGATGATTCATGTCTAGAAGTAGAATTATTGAGTCAAATGCTATGGTCATTTATAATTATTAATAATTAACCAGTGGCCTGAAATAGTGAGACAAAAATAAGTTTTACAGTTGCATACATTTAGGTTTAAAACCTGGAAACTGTTTAAAGCTTTGTACCTCCATAAAAAAACAAAAAACAAAAAAAACACCAATACGCGCGCGCGCGCGCGCACACACACACACACACACACACGCCTTTAAAATTTCGATGTAAAATTTGCAAATAAGGATGTTTAAAAGATTTAATTAAATATTTAATTTACATATTTAAAGGACCTACTGAATCTGGTACATAGCATACCCCCAAATGGTAAGTATTTTTATTCCATAAGTTTATTTATTCTTTAACCATCACATTTATTGTAAGTTTTTTAAAACAATTATTTCAATTTATTTTTATACATAGTAATTTTGTAATGAAGAAATTTACATTATGTAATAAAATGTACTTTATTTTTTATATTATCTCCATATTCTTTTAGTTCTTAGTTCTTTGAACTAAGGAAATGAGTCATCTATATATTTTCTGATATGTGCCATTATATATTTTTTCCCAAGGAAAAATATTATAAAGAAAGGTGATAATGAGTGGAGAATTGGGTGATATGCTTTCCCAAGTCTACATAATAGAATAATAATTATGCTCTCTAATGTATTTTCTATTTGAGTTAAATAACCTAGGTGTCTGAGCAAAGAAAACTGAACCTCATAGGAACAGATTCACACTAGATCAAGCTTATTAGGTTTTGCATAGTGTTTTAGGATTCCTGGTAATAGCCTGACCTTGACATGTATATTAGATAAGGAGCTATGTGTCAGCATTGAAACAGATATTAAAGAGGGATACCGATGGCTTTTCTTTCTTTTTTTTTTTAAAGTTTATTGTCAAGTTGGTTTACATATAACACCCAGTGCTCATCCCCACAAGTGACCTCTCCCATTCACATCCCCCCCCTTCCCTTCTCTCCCACCCCCAGAAGTTCTTAGATTATTCTCAGCATTCTAGAGTCTCTCATGGTTTGCCTCCCTCCCTCTCCCCAACTATTTTTCCCCTTCTTCTTCCTCATGGTCCTCCATTAGTTTCCTCCTAATCCACCTATATGTGCAAACATATGGTATCTGTCCTTCTCTGCCTGATTTATTTTGCTCAGCATAACACCCTCTAGTTCCCTGATGGCTTTTCTTTTACCATATATTAACTACTGAATCTTGGTCTATCAATTCCAATTTGGTGACTGCTAAACAAATCTTAACAAAATACGGCACATGATGTGTTTTGGGGGAAAAAACAACTTAAGGGAAAGTAGATAAATAATCTAAAGAATTAGAAGATTTTTTAAAAATTGTCTACAGAAAATAAATGAAAATGCTATGAAGAACAAGGGGAATTGGAGGCAGGGCAAAATCCAAAAGAAAGAAAAGTCTATACTGCCTTCAGAGATGTAAAATAATATGGCTAGAATCAGAAAAAGAAAAGAAAAGAACCTAAAATCTAACAAGTAAATTGAAATGCATTTCTGCAGAAAAGACTTGTAGCAGAAAATTTACCTATAATGTGGAGGATATGTTTGAGAAACTTATCATGAGTGCATATAAAATAAATATTTTGTTAGGGTGCCTGGGTGGCTCAATCTGTTAAGAGTCTGACTTCGGCTCAGGTCATGATCTCTCATTTTGTGGGTTTAAGCCCTGGGTCAGGCTCTAGGCTGACAGCTCAGAGCCTGGAGCCTGCTTTGGATTTTGTGTCTGTCTCTGTCTGCCCCTCCTCCACTCACACTCTGTCTCTTTCTCTCTCAAAAACAAATAAACATTAAAAAATTTTTAAATAAATGTTTTGTCTAGGTGACACATTTAGTTTGTAATTTACTACTAAGAGTAAAATAAAATAATTTCATTTTGTACAGAAGAAATAATCAAATATACAAGAAAATATTTCAGAAGTGAAGAAATATTAAGTATGAAAGCTTATAATGTATGGAGACAGAGATATTAGCTTACATAAAAAGTAATAAAAATAAAACTGGTGTGACATTATTTCTCTCCAAATATATATCACAGAAGTCAATAAAATTTGAGTAACAATCTCATCCTAAGATAGTGATCCTCATTAATTCTTTATTCACATAAAATTTTAAAATTACTAAAGAAATAGAAATTGTACCACTCTTATTCTCTCCAAATATACTACCATTTACAACACTTGACTGATGTTAAAAGTCAACTGAGAGGTAAATCAAAATCAAGAATTTGGACATGGTAATGTCTTAGCATTAAGTGTCTGAAAATGAACACTGAAACCAATCAGCTACACTAATTATAAATAATGGTTATAAATATGGATATAAACTTGGGAGTGAAAACTCAAAACCATTCTAAAAGGTATTTTATATGGTAATAGTTAAAACATAAAATATAATTTTGATCTGAAATATTTATTTAAGGAGAATATATGTTTTATGGTGTGAGAGCAAATGAAACATAAAAATTTGCTTTATAATTTTTCTCTATATTTGTTTTTTGACAATGTATACATATGTAATTTTTAAGTACAAATATATGTAAACATTAAATGGTAAGGAAAAGGATTTCCAACAAATTTGGTAATTAGGCTCTATGGAAAATTAGCCTACGTATTAACTAAATCCTAAGATTCAGAGAGATTCTAATTTTATGCCATATCAAAGTAAAATATATAAGAAAGTATAAACTGTTATTAAATAAACCTTGGAAGAATTAAACTGAGACAAAAATAACAGGAGTTAGAAATTATTTATAGGTTGAACCCCACTAAAGATGTAAAACTTCATGGCAAAAGAATAATTAAAAATGGGAATCAAACACTGAATAAAATATTTCCAATAAACAATAAATGTATAATATCCTCAAATAAACTGCTTAGAAATCAGTAATAAGAATTATGTCATCACAAGTATGGAGTCAAAAAATTATGTATCATGAATTCCAGACTAACTAAAGATAAACTGAAAAAAATCACCTTTTCAAGTAGTCAACAGAATATTAATTGGCAGTCACATAACTTATTTTTGAGAGAGAGAAAGAGAGAGAGAGAGAGAGCACATCAGCAGGGAATGGACAGAGATAAGAGGTGAGAGAGAGACACCCAAGCAGGCTCTGCACTGCTAGCACAGAGCCCCACAGTAGGCTCAAACTCATGACATGGTAAATTATGACCTGAGCTGAAACCAAGAATTAGATACTTAACCAACTGAACCATGGAGGCACCCAGTCACATAACTTTTTAAAAACTATAAATTTGGTGAATAATAACAATATTTCTAATACTTGGAACTGGCACTAGTGTTATAAGGACTTTTTGAAAGAATTTGACAATAGATAAGAAAGGCCATATAAGTATCTATATCATTTGATGTAGTCATTTCAACATTATGAATTTGTCCAAAAGAGGGAACTATGCATGTAAGCATAAAGTAAATATACATATTAGAGAAACACATGCTACAAAGAAAGTACCCATCAAGAAATACATGATAACACTTGAAGTTAACAATCCAAACCACATATTTGTTTAGGAAAAATACAACAATGAAAAACACATTATTGACTTATGAAAATACAGCATGACATTAAATAAAAACAAAGCAAGAAGTATTCTATTATATTCGGTCTCATAACTTTAGGTAGATTATATAGATAGAGAACAGCAAAACAACTACAGAGAACCAAAGAAAGAGCACTGGAAAAAAATTCACCAAAATAGCAATAAAGACTTCTGTTCAAGGGTGGAATAAGACATGACTTTAATTTCTGCAGTATTTTTTAAATTATTTACAAATATATGTATATATAATATATACAATAAAAATATATTTGCAAATATATAAATGAATACTGTATATTTTTGGTTTTACATTTGCATCATTTTATATATTTGTATTAATATTATATTTATTATATATTATGTATTTATTAAGTAATGTATATAAAACTCAGACTTGGAATGAGTCTTAGCTCTGTTACTTAGTAGCTCTTTCATTTTCCACAAATGACTAAAATTTTATCCGAGTTTAATTTTCTTCAACTCTAATATGAGATTGATACCAGATCATAGGGTTGGTGTTATGATTAAATGGTTAAATGAAATGAAAGTTACCCATACTATTCACCAGGAACTTTATTATAAATGGCATTTAGAGTACATAAAATTTTAATCTAAAATTGACTTATAAACTGAGTTTAGGAATACTATTTTGATGCATTAAATACATAAATATCTATGTGTTGTTGTGTTTGTTTTGTTTATATACACATAAACCCATATGTTTGAATAATGGAGGTAAAGCCATAAATTCTTTCACAATTCTCCTTCATTTTGATATCTAAACATTTAAGAATCTCAGTTTTCAACTGTGAAATTGAGTGATAGAGATTAGGACTCTAGAAGGCAAATGTTCTCAAAAATTTCACAAGTACCTAATGGGTCACAATGCAAATGCTTTTGAGTACTGAATACCCCATTAGATGTGTTGCCTTTTCCAAGCGCTTGCAGGCCAATGCTCGCAGCTCTACCAGCTTCCTCTCCAGCAGCCCGAATTTTTATTGGGTCAAATCACACAGCCTCTTTTGCATTCTTATTACCAATTCTAGGAAGAATTGCATTGGTTTTCAATTTTATTTGACAGATAGCCTAGTTGAATTAACAGGTAAGGATGTATATACTTTTATTTCTAGCCTTTGATTTTCCTTTTACTGTTTCATAAAACTTTGTGTATTTCAGTTGTTTGTGTTTCCAATTAGTGGAAGTGTTAGATGTCTGACTTCCTAGTACACTCAGTGGGTGTTAACTTTATTGCCTCTTTAGGTCCGGATTATGCTAAATTCATTTCAGAGTATGGAATTCAATATGACTACAATATAATTGCATGGTTAATTGCAAGGAAACCTCCTCTAAAATTAATATTTAAAGTGGAATTGCAGTCAAAAGCAGAATGAATGAGGAGGTATAGTTACAACAGAGTGCCCGGAGGGAGATTAGTGCATTTCAGAGAAATTTGGGATGTGAATCAGAAAGTGATCCCAAATAAATAGATCCCAAAATAGAGAAGGCCACCTCTACTTCCAGAAACTGTATTTCGGGTGGGTTAGATACTCAATCTCTTTTCTTATCTCTTCTGCATTTGGCTAGATGATCTCTTTTGAGACAGAAAAACAAGACTTCTTTTTCTTTGCCTTTTCAAGGGCATGCTGTAACCACATTTTCTTCTACCTTGAACATCTTCGGTCTCTCAAGACTTCTCTTTCCACATGTTTGCTAGATGTGAGAACTAAGCTCATACACTTTCCTTATTACTATTTAACACCAACTTCTTAGCAAGCATTTGAGTTTATCTTCCACCTCGGATAATTGAATTAGTAGAGACATAAATTACAAACGGACAATGTTTCTGTGGCTGTATCTTTCTGTACTTTGTTGATTTAATGCAATCTAAGATGAGATTTTATACAGGGAAGAAAAGATATAGCACTATCCTTGACTTTTAAAGTATTCTTTCTACACTAATTAACAATCATTTCATTTCAAATATTGTTTAGACTACATAGAATTTTAATGCAAAATTTTAACTTCTAAAAAGAGATGACATTTTTTGGAAATACCCCTTTTTCCCATCTCTTTTAAAAAAAGAGAACATAAAGTCAGTCATTACTGTAAAGGCTTTATTTTCCAAATTATGAGAAGTATAATAAAAAATGTTCCAAATACAAAATCCAGTCAAGAGTTAGTCCCAAATTGATCTTAAATTTTAGAAATTTAGATGTCTTCTTGTGTTCAGAAGAGGTGATTTTATATTTTAAACACACTCTTCAATGGGCACCTGTTATAAAATGTGCCCTAGAATAGCACCCATCTGCACTCAGTATCATAAAGCAAAAAAAAAAAAAATATATATATATATATATATTCCTTTCTCTAACATATAAAGTAGATTGGTTTTATACCTCTTTTGACTCTTATTGGCTAATTGTGGGACTTGATAATTTCCCCCTGTATTTCCTGATTCTTGAGTAAAATAAAATAAAATATAAAAGATGATGCATTTATATTGCATACAGAAAAATAGAAGCTCACTGGTTCTCTTTTAATCTCAGATTAAATTTCTTCTTGTATAGAATCAGAGTAATTTTACCTGGAGTACTTCAGAGATTACTCAAGTTTAAGATTTATTTATTTATTTATTTACTGTTTTTATTTATTTACTGTTTTTATTTATTTATTTACTGTTTTTATTTACTTACTGTTTTTATTTATTTTATTTTTGAGAGAGACAGCACGCAAGAGAGGGAGAGAGAGAGAAAGGGAGGGAGAGAATCCTAAGCAGGCTCTGCATTGTCAGTACAGAGCCTGATGGGGGGCTTGATCTCACAAACGGTGATATCATGACCTGAAACAAAATCGAGAATTGGATACTTAAGTGACTGAGCCACTCTAGTACCCCAACATTTTATTTTATAAATAACAAAACTGTGATCTAGAGAGTGTCTTATCTTTAGTTATCAGTTAGGTAGTAAACTTTTTCCTATCCTTTGCCCCCTTCCATCTCTTTTGACTCTTATGAATAGGTTTCATGAAACAATGGCCATGAGAGAGAGACATGAGTTGATGTATTAAAAGTACTCATTTCTCACTTCAGGCTTTTCTTAAACCCTGGCCATTTGCTACCTCCTCCTGATTTGGGTCCTGCTTGCTATACCATGTGGGTGTACATTGATTAAATTTATTAACTAATTCAACTAACTTCTAAGCTCTACCATATACTTTCAATGAAAGGGGGGAGATGCAAAAACTAGCTATTATATAAATTAGAATAAAATAGGAGTTATGTGGACTTTAGATTACAGAAGGAAAGGGGCTTTCTTCCAAATGAGAAATAAAAAATAGGCTTCAAAGAGAAGGCATTGTGCTACTCCTAAACACTGAGCAGGCATTTTGAAATCGAACCTAACTACACTCAGTAAACTGCATCAACAAAACTGTGGAGACGCTCGAATGGAGGTGACGTGAAATGGCAAGAATTATGGTTCGGGTGAGACTATTTCATGAAGTATCTTGAGAAAGATCTTGGTCTCAGTGGTCCTTTATGAGTGTTCCAACTATTTCTATTTCCACTGGAGTGAAGAATTTGCCTTCTTGGTGATAATAAACATGGACTTTTTTCAAGTTTTGAGTATTTATGCTAGTGATTCTAACAATCATAGTCTATGTTTTCCAGAACTTCTCAAGCAGCCTGTGTATTGTGTGTCTACAGTAGGGAGCAGCTTGAGTGACATGATTTGAAGCATGCTGAAAGAATTCTTGGCTGTAAAATAACACATTATTATTTGTCCATGAAATTATAAACTTCATTGCTGAAAGAAACCTTAGTGCTAAAACCAGACTTTTTTTTAATTTGAGAGGTGGGGTGGGGTGGGGAGAGGGGCAGAAGGAGAGAGAGAGAGAAACTTAAGCAGGCTCCACACTTTGCATGGAGCCTGATGTGGGGCTTGATCCCATGACCTTCAGATCATGACCTGAGGTGAAATCAAGAGTTGGATGCTCAAATGACTGAGCCACCAAGATGCCCCCAAATCAGACATTAAGTAAAACAAAGAGAAGAAACTATTTTGCCCACAATCACATGACACTAGTAATATTACACATTTATTTGTTCATTATGAAATTGCTTCAGTAGAATTCTCTTGTTATAAAATTATAAAATGCAAATTTATCTGAAGAAGCAATAATCATATCATAAACACACACATACACACACATCTTTTTTCTTTTCCCTTCTTTTTAAAAACCCAGGTCACAAAACTGCATTATTCATATTTTGGTATTCTCAGCTTGCTCAAATTTTGGGCCATATATGGCCCTCTCTGATCATATTTTTAAAAATATTTGTTAGTAATATAATTAATACCTCTAAAATATCATGTAATCCAAGAATACAAATATTTCTTCTTTCTTAAAGCACTATTTTAATATGTATGTATGTATTTTGTGATAGAGAGAGAGGCAGAGAGAAAGGCAGAGAGGCAGTAGGGAGACAGAAGCCCAAGCAGGCTCTGCAGTGTCTATGTGGAACCCAACATGGGGCTTGATCCCACAAACCATGAGATCATGACCCGAGCCAAAAAAGAGTTGGACGCTTAATGGAGTGAGTCATCCAGACACCCCTCAAATATTTCTAAAAATTTACATTTATCTATGTTACTTTTCCCTATATCCTATATTTGGCTTCTTACTCAGAAGTTTATTCTTATTATATATATCCTGAAGTTTATTCTTATTATTCCCTTGGTTTTCTTTAATATTTTCTATCACACACATTTATAAATGTTGAAAAACATGTGCAGTTTTGCTTATTTGTTAACTTATTAAAAGTGCTATAATTTTATATTAATGTCTTAATGTAAAATTATTTTGTTAGATAATTAACTATAATTTGAAAAGAGGAGATAAGAGCCTGAGGGAATAATAATAAAAGCTCATTCAACAAACATTTATGGAATAGTTAACATTTGCAGGCACTGGGGATACAAATACATATAAAAAATAATTCTTTCTTCAAGGAATTTGTGACTTGTGAGAGATGGATTTTAACAGATAATCACAATAAAATGTGAAAGTACTATAAAAACACTTTTTGTAAACTAGTGTGGGTATATAGGAGAGATGACATTTTTCCTTAAGTCTTTAAAGATGTTTGGGACATCACTATAATATGAGACACATTTCAGGTTAAAAAAGACAAACTGTTGTGCTATTGAGATGGAAGTTGAACAGATGTCACAATATCAAGATATTATGAAGGACCAAAATAAATCAGAAGGAATTAAGGCTAATAAGTTAGTATGAGCACTAAGCGGTTGGGGGGAGATTACAGAAGATGGTAGAACTTACTTTCAATACTAACTATGCTATAGAAACTATAGATTCTATAAAACTTGGTGACTATTAGACATAGCAGTAGAAAGTAAGTAAATGCCAAGCATTAGACAGACTACTACACTGTATAACTGGGTAAATAATTGTGCTCTGACAAATGAATAAGAGGGGAGTTGGTAGGGGAAAAATTTTGTCCCCTAAATTTAACAGTAATCATGTTACCTAATTACAAATGCAATGTTTTCACTGTAGAATATTTGTAACAGGTGTGTAGCCAAGCAATCTGGCATGATTTATGCAATTTTAATATACACATGCCTCATAACCTTCGAGTGTGTGTGTGTGTGTGTGTGTGTGTCCACACAAGTTTATTAGTAGGGATGTTCAAGAAAGCTCACTACAGCATTATTTTTGGTGAGGGAAGGTTGGGTTGGAGGCATAAGTTGAATCTATAAATAAAATATGCATATAATGAAATCTTAGCCTACAAGTAAAGGCAGTTGTTGTTTTTTTTTTTTTTTTTATGTGTCCCATACTGTGGTCTGGTATTCTTTATTCTTATCACAAAACTGGCCAGATGTGACAGAATTGTCTAATCCGTGACTTTCACTCATGTGGCCACTGCGCTCCAAAATATCATTACTACAGAGTTTCCCTGCCATTTGATGTTAGGCATAGCATGGATGTAATTTGTCTGGAAGCTTCAGTGACTACCAGAGTGAGTCCTGGCCTCACACTCATGCCCCTTCTCTTTTATATATCCCAAATAGTTCACATGCACCAGTCTGTCTTTTTCTCTGAGCCCCCATCAGCTGCCTGGTGTCTGGTTCTCATAAAATTATCCTGACATTCACAAAGCAAATGTCCTTTCAGTTTTGACTGCAGGGTGAGGTGACCCACCAGATGTGGTATTCTGGTGCAGCTTGAAGGAAGCGTACAATGTTTACATTAACCTTTTCAAGCCCTTTCCCTTGTGGGGTTAGCAGCATGGCAGTTAAATAAAGATGCTTAGTCATCCAGAATCCTGTAAGCACTTGACACCATGTCAAGTAATCTACTTTGCCCCATATGATTTGGCATCCTGGACATGGTAGAAAAGCAGGCTGCTAATAGGAACCTAGTGGTTTTCAAGAACCTATCTATGTCACGACGTTACTCTATTTTCTTTTCCCTTTGGTATTATTCATTTATCAAACCTCATTATGAGGTGTCTGGCTACTAATAGGAGAGGGATGAAAATTTCATCCTGATTTTATGAATTTCTGGACTGCAAAGAGATTTCTCAATTATTTTATTTATTTCTTGGATTATGATCTTACAGACAGAGCATTACAGACAGGGCAGACTAGTAAACAATTCAAATTTTTGAACCGTTCACCAAGGAAACATTATACTAACAGGACAGATATTTTATAACCTGCTTTATGCTTTACAATAAATGGTAAACTATTTCAATCTGCCTTTATTAGTAGCCTACTCCAATAAAATACTTATGGAGATGACTATATTTAAAACTTTATGCATTTATTTCCCTAAGAAATGAAAAACATATCTAAACACCTGCCTTTTCTTGGTTTAAGCTTCTGACTTCACTTAAAATAGCATGTGGTTTTATTAAAACTTGTTATTTTTCTCCATCTTTCCCTTCTAATTTATGAAAAAGAACATAGAAGCTATGAGTAGATATAAATGTTCCAACAGCTTCAAGGCAATACAAATATCATTTTACAAATATGAAATTTGTCATGATGCTACAGTAATGAAAAAACTTCATGAAGATTTTCCTTTCTAAGCATTTGTGACAGCTAAAAAATAATAATTCCTATTAATAAGTGATTTAATATATCTCAACATGTGTCCAGGCCCACAACTATTATGTCAATAAACAGAGCTAATCAGTTTAATGTGCTGTAGGCAGGGACTAGTAATGTATACAAATATAAAGATAACAAGGAAAGGGGTCTTTATCTCTTCTGTTGTGAGTTTTTCCCAATAGTGACAGGCTTTGAGATGGTCCTGTGTGAATTCTCTTACATTTGTACTTGTCCCAAATGTCTGTCCTCAAGCCTACTCTTATCAGTGGACTACTCTAGAGCTGTTTTTATTCCACTGCAATCTTCTCAGTGAAGCTTGCTGTCTCTGCAGTGTCTTACTTTGATTAGGGTATATGTTCTACCATATTTGACAGGAAGACTGAGGGTATGAGAAAGAAGGAAGATGGAGTAGGGGAGGACAAATGAGGCAGGAATTCACATAGATTTTCTATGTTCTTTCCTCAGTTGGGAAATACATAGCCACAAGTTAGGATGGTTAAATAATTTATTTCTTACGCTTACCAGCTTTAAGAACATAACCATGTTGGGTATATGTGCATATGTGTTTTTGTCTATGTATCATATGTGTGCTGTATGTATTGTCATCTGCAGACACAGCATGTTGTATGCTAATGTGATCATGAAACATTTTCAGAATATTGACATTACAAGTGGATGGGAGGACTAAAAAAATCATCAACTCTTGATAATTTGCTAAAAGTCTTATTTGGGGACAAGGATAATGATTAAAGATAACTATAATATCCAACATTTCCACTAGGCCACCATCTCAAACAGCCCTCACAATACCTCTCTTCGAAAAGTACTATTATTTGCATCTATTTCACAGATTATTGAAGTACAGGAATACAGGATTTGGTGTTCCCAAACCTACTTCTTTATTTCCCTCCGGTCCCCACTCCAACCCCTAGAAGAAAGTCTCTTTGTTGATAGAGTCAAGAGACAAAGGCATCAGTAGCAAAATAAACTTCATACTTAGGCTATGAGATCTGGCCCACAACAGCAGCAAAATAGCAACTCTAGTGGGTGCTCTACACTGAAGTAATTGGAAGTATTTAAAGTATCCTCCTGCAGAGCACTCCAAGGCTGGACATCTCTCAAGAACAGTGCCCAGTCTTGGTTGGGAACAAAGTCCTAGGGCAAGAGTGGTAGAATAAGGAAAGAAATTCAGAGACAGAAGGAAATCTGGAATGCCCATCCAATAGGAAATGTGCATAGCTGTAAGGAGGATTGAGGAGTATTGGTATTTAATTCTCTAGGGGTAAAATTATCTTCTTTCTAAATACACATTGTTCCTGCAAGCCTTTCCAGGGGTTGCTAGCATAAAGAAAGAAATGAAGTAACTTAACTACAATCCTACCACCTTGGGAAATTTCTAATATGAATCCAGGTCTGTCTGATTCCAAAATCTATGTCTTAAAACCATGCTGCACTGTTCATAGAGGACACAACAGGCAGCCTGTGTTTCTACTGATATCTGCTTTCCCAAACAATAGACACTGCCTGGCATGTAACAGTTAGGGAAAACTCTTGAGAAATGAGAATGTCTCATAGATACCAGAGGAGCACTTTCAACCTTTTTCAGTTCCCTCAAATCTATTGTAATTTATTCAATGGGGAAATGCCTAAATTGTATCTGTTTATAATCCTGAGTCAGTTTTCTATCAATAACAGCACTCCAAAAAAATCTTTCACTTTCACTATTAAATGTACATAGATATCCATGTGTATAGAGAAACTGATAATAAATAGAGAGGTAGATGGAATACCATTGTAAACATTGACAAATAAGTTGAATCTCAAGCCTTGCCACATAGCAGAAACAACTACCTCAACCTGGCCAAACATAGTTTTATTTATTTGAAATGAATTTTGAAATAAATATGCTCATATTTTTGAACCTGAGAATTACATCTGCATTAGTAGGGGTACCTGAAGGAACTCATTTTTTAACTGATTTATCCTGTGTGGGTTTTATAAATATTCCCACTGATAGTTTTTATTGCACGCCTCCTTTTCTTTTTACAAAAGTCAAAACCCTTACTAGACCTTGACTTGTATTCCCACTACTACCTCACCAACACTGAACAAAAGCACAAATATATTATAAAAATTATCCTGAGGAAATAGGCTTACAATACAGAGTTCTTATTTTATATAAATGGTAAGTGACACTTCACCAATTAAAAATTATGTTATCTCTTCATTTCTTGCACAGTGTCATGGTCAAAGTAGGTGCTCAATAAACGTTGTATTACATTGAAACCAGGAGTGGGTACCCCAAATAAATAAATGATGGTGAAAGAACTAGACAACTCAAGTTTCTACGGCACATGCAACTAAAGTGGCACAATTTGATTTGAGGGTGAGGGTCTAGAATACTTAATGTAAATTTTGATGCAGTTCTACCCAAGTCATTTGGACAAAACAGAACAACAATCTAATTCACTGCATGTACTTGAATGAATACTTCAAATTTAACAAAATGTTCTCTATTTTAAACATTTATTTATTCATTTTGAGACAGAGAGCACATGCATTCGTGCACGTGAGAAGAGGAGGGGCAGAGAGGAAGAGAATCCAAGCAGGCTCCACACTCAGTGAAGAGTCTCACATGGGGCTCGCTCTCATGACCATCAGATTGTGACCTGAGCTGACATCAAGAGTCGGACGCTCAACTGACTGAACCACCCAGGCAGTCCCTAAGACAAAATGTTCTTATATATAAACATGTATGAAATGGGAGACAGATACACTTAGCAGTCTAATATGACACTTGGGAGAGTTTTGTAGCATACTCAAAAATGATGATGGTAAAAATGAAGATTGCTTATAAGCTGAATTAATAGGTAGGCAGAATCATATCTCTAAATTCCTGAAATGGCAATAGAAAGAAGTGTACTCCTGCTTGGAGAGTTGGAGAGGGTGTGATGACGGGGAGCAGTTATTAACCTGAAGTCAAGGGTGTGTCTTTTATATGACTCAGGCTAAGTATCCCCATTCCTGTAAAGAATGAGAATGAGAGAAACTTGAAAAGGCTTCTCCCTCACTGTGTGATGAATGCTAGCTATGTATCTTTGCCCACACATTTCTTGTTCTTAGGGGTTGTTTGTCTGCTTCATTTTAGAATGAGGAAGGCCCAAATGAGCTCCATCCAAAGAATGAAAGTTTTATAAGAGAATGTGAGAGATGATTTCCTACTGTGCTTGGCTTGGTTGTACAGCAACTGGGGGCAAGTGATAAAATTAGGAATGTCTGTCCTCAATTTTATTTAAAAGGCATCCACTGAAACAAGACTTGGAACTTATTTTCTAGCTTATAACTGCATGCACACACATGCACACACACCCCCAAATGATCTATTCTTCCAACTGTCTCATTATTGATATGTCCAGACATGATTTATGTTGCTTTGGTTATAGCTCCAATTAGGCCTGTATTGCTGTAAGTGACCTGGTTTATTGTGTTAGTTTAGATGCTCACAGCACACACATATTCTCTAACTATGCTAAGATAACAGCAGCAAGGGCATTAACAAATGAGTATTTAATACTAGCTGAGAAAGAAGTGAAATAACTGTTTTCAAATAGGGCTGGTTAAATGAGAACCGAAGATAACTTAAAAGCTAAGGTATGAGATTTGTGACTGTAACACCATTAATGATCTTTTCAAGAACTTTTTATAGCTTTATAATTATTCATAATTCATACAGCTCTCATGTGATGTCACTTTTGTGCCACATACTGTTACTTTATGCAGCATATAAACATGAGAGGTTTTGTGCAACATATTATTATTATTATTCACACTTTTTTTGTTCTCGATAAAGTACTGTTTTGCTATCTAGGTTACTTACATACATTACCTCATATAATTCTTTAATTCTGTTGCTAGTGAAATCTAAGATGAATGGTAATTTGTCTTCCTGTCTAGAATGTAAGTCACTTGGTGGCAGGGAGCACATTTTAATTTGTCATGAAGCCTTGTACAAATTGATTGCTCAGCTGCTTTTACTGAATTTAATGTTTGTTTGTCTTGCCTAACTCAGAAAAAAAAGACATTTCTAATTTCAGAAGCATAATTATATTTTAGGTTCATTTGCAGAAGATATGTTAGAATTAAGGTGCTGCAGTTGTAGTGGCTTAGCAATAGTTCTGTAGACAATTTCATACCTGGAATTTTGCTAATCTTTAAAAATACGTACTTAAATTATCAAGTGACTGACATTCAAAATGAAACAAAGTACCTCACACTGAAGCAAAGGGGGATATTTAGGTTTGACAATGTTGCTCTTGTTTAAGTAACAGTGCTTGTTAGGTAGTAAAAATATTAGCTATGCTAGCTTATAAGAATTGAGACTGTTTTGCTAACTAAGAGTTTTAATTAGTAACATTTAATTTAGCTATAGCTTATAGATATCTCAGTTTCAAGGAGTAACACTGTTGCTTAATATCAAATATTTAAAAATTTGTTTTACATGCCTAATACCTGTACTTAATATGACCCTAAGGCTTTGGGTGTCTATGCAGACTTGTGAATAATTATGAAGTAATACTGATGTAAGAATAAGGAATGGAAATACTAGAGCGAAGGAAAAATAAATTCTTCAGGATTTCGTGTTGATTTCTGTCATATTTTTTCTGTATAAAGAGATCTAAGTGGACATTTTTATAAAGCTACATATAATTTTCTTCTCAGAGTATTATTTTTGAGAAATGTTTTTTTTTGATTCCTGTCTTCCAGAGTTACCATGTTAGTGGTCACTCTCCTGAGAGTGTTGGATTCTCTCATACCACATATCTATTTCTATTTGAACTTATTTCCTTCTTAGAGAATAGAACCTGATGTCCCATCTACATACCTCTTTGATAACAGTGTTTATGCAGGATTTGGGGAATCAGAACCATTTTTCCTCACAATCATAGTCTCTCTCTACCTTCTGAATGGGACTTTCATTGGGATACTGATGTAGAAAGACAGAAAATAGCTAATATCAGTATTTATTACTAGAAATTTCTAGTTGATCTTGTGACAAGTAACAAAGCTTTGAAAAGGGCTACCTAGGTAGCCCTTTAAAAAAATCATATTTTGAAATTCAAGCAATAAAATCAAGCTGTTACCCACTAAATTTAAGAAAAATGGAGCAAAAATTTTATATATAGAAATTATTTTTCACATATATAACATTAAATTGGTTTTAATTTAGTAAGTTTTAGATATAAAATAATGTTTCTCTCTAGAAAACACTAGAAGCATGTGCCTTAGGCTGAAAGGAAACCAAGTAAACCTGAAGGATTCAGGTAGTGTGCATAACAGTAACGTGAAACAGACATTTTCCTCAGTTGTGTGACCTAGGTCCTCTCCATTAATCTCTTTGGGCTTCTTTTCCTTCATCTGTGAAGTGAAGGGATTGAACTAGATGATTTTAAACTCACTTCCAACATTCATCTGTATTCCCTTTTGTGGATTTCCCATTTACAGAAACCGAATGAGGTGGTACTCAGGAGAGAGGTAATTCCATACAGATTAGGCATCAAAACGTGCTTTCCCTGCCTCTCCAACATTTCCTGCAGGGCTTCAGGAAAAACTGACAATAGAGGTTATTTTAAAATATTTCAACCAATGCCTTTTTATTTCTGGCATATTGATAGTTAACTGTAATTTTATCAAAGACAAATTGTTACACTAGCCACAACTGAATTGTGAGTCACACATAAATTTTTTCTTGAATGTTGTTTGGTTAAAATTTCCTTTGAGACTCATCATGTAAAAGTTATTAAAAGTCAATATTATCATCCAGAAGAGCAAATCAACCTTTCGGGGTGGTTGTTCTCCAAACCCATACTTAACTGTTGAAATAAATAAAATTTAATCTATTAGAATTAGATCAGCTTAGGTTCAATAAGGCCAAAGAAAGGATGTATTGAGTAAAGGAGAGGAAAAAAGTCTCATATCTTAAGGCATTTAATCTGCCATACAATATGATTTAATGAAACATAGTCTAATTAGTCTAACATATTCTAATTATACCCTGGTAAATCTGTTTGTATTGGCTTTATGATTTTAAACAAATAAAAACAACACATACACAAGTGTGTGTTGGAGTTCTTAGCAATAAATGAGAATACTTCAAAGTTGGAATTTTTAAGTTCATTTATATTCAACTTTTTTTGTGAATGCTCAAGAAGAGATAATAAGCAACACATTTTTATTTGTGGATGGTACTAACTTGGATGATGTTACATACACGAGGGAGGACAGGGGAATAATTTTAACAAAGAACCCGGAGGCATTAGAAGTGTGGTAAGGAAATGATAAAACCTAGATTTAAGTTGTAAAAATGCAAATCATTACACAAGGGAAGGAAATAACTTAATGCAGCTACTCAAAGGGTGGGACACACCTAGGAAAACAGTTCAGGGCAAAATAAATCCCTGGGTGACAGTACAGAGCAAGTGAGATATGAACCAGCAATGATAAGAGGCAGAAAATGCTCCCTTGCATTTTTGAACCACAAAGAGGCATTGTGGCATAGGAAGATGAAGGCCATGGCATCTAACATTCGTCTTCTGTTATATATCAAGACTCTTGGCATAAATGCACAGCTGGTCACACCACTGCTTAGGGCTCAAACTTCTAGGAAACTGCCACAACAGAGTTAAGTACTGTTAAACCTCTGTTCAGTGGATGGGGCACCTGGGTGGCTCAGTTGGTTAAGCATCCAACTTCAGTTCAGGTCATGATCTTATGGTTCTTGGATTTGAGCCCCGTGTCAGGACTTGTGCTGACAGCTCAGAGCCTGGAGCCTGCTTTGGATTCTGTGTCTCCCTCTCTCTCTGCCCCTTCCCTGCTTGTGCTCTCTGTCTCTGTCTCTCTGTCTCTGTCTCTCCCTCACTCTTTCTCCCTCTCTTGTTCTCTCTCTCTCAAAAGTAAATAAACATTAAAAAAAAAAACTCTGTTCAGTAGAGTTTTTCTAAATCAATATAGTGCAAAGGAATAGAGCAAGAAACAGTGACTGTCCCTATGAACAATGTCTGAATCCTAGGAATTAAAGAGAAATTCCACACAAACAGCAGATGAACTTCATTCTTATTAAACACAACTCAGCCTTCAAGAATCTTGGGCCACAGAAACAAACATTTCTAATGATTCAAGATAATTTCAAAAAATCTAAGCAAGTAAGTTACTGTTTGACTTTTGGTCATTTACCAAGTAGAAATCATAGAGTTTATATTCATAGAATGAATGAATACATAAATAAAATGTAGGCATTTTATATCCATTTCATAGATGAGAAAAGGTGAGGTCCACAAAAGTTAATCAATATTCTTAACCTCCCCCAGTAAAGCCAAAATTTAAGTATGCCTCGTGCTAACATCCATGATTTTCCCCATTATTAAAGTAGTTCACTGATTCTATGAACCTATCCGGTACCAGTAGTCTTGTATCACAAACTTATGTCTCTTTATCTGCTTTTAGAGATTTTGTTTGGATATCTGCTTTACAAAGCCTTTGATTGGGCTTTTCATTGGCTTTTAATCAGCTTCTCCTGTACATGTTAGGAAGAATATCTGAAGATGTTTCTAAGTTCATATACATAAAATTAAGAAACCATGGAAATGGTGGATTTTACAAGGAAAAATTCTCATGAGAGCAAATTACAATGTCAAGATATGAGACTATTCCACATGCATTACTCCAAACATTCCTCAGTGTTAAGACCAGTTATCACAGTCATCACAAGGAACACTAGTGAAATACACCCTGAAAGTTTGCTTACATTCATCAAAGCCTACAGAAAAGAAAATGCATAGCTCTTTTAAAGATAGTTTTTGTTTCACTCCTCAATTTTTATGTTGTTCTGAAAAATAATTTGGTATTTGGATATACTTTTCTAGGTAAGCCTTTAAGATTGTCTGAGATGAGGGTAGATAGGCAACTGAATATTTCCTACTTAACCTTGCCAAATAGCACAACACAGGTAGTTTTCATTAGACAGGCTGAGTATGAAATGGACATGGTCCAAAGTAAGTAATATTCTGTGAGCCTTTTAATTTTAGAGATTATTTTCAACTGGCAAAGATAAAAATATTAATATGCCAATTTTGCAGAATGAAACTTGTACATGATTATACATGATGTTAATTAGCTTTAAGAATTTATTATTCACCCCCCATAATTTGTTCTATCTGTCAATAGATAATGCTTAGTAGAACCATCAAGCGCTTTAATTATCTTCATGGGCACAACCAATATGAAGGCACTTAAAAAAAAAAAGAATAAAACCGGGCTAAAATTTGACTTGAACCTAATAAATATAATTATAATGTAAAAATTAATGCCATAAGCCCAACATGAAAATTAGCCTGTATAAAAGTTACTAAATTCTGTTTGGGATTACCTTGCCTTAAAAAAAAAAAAAGAGAGAGAGAGAGAGAGAATGTCAAACGTATTTTTGCATTGCAAGTAATTTTTCAAAAAATCACTGAGAAAGTCTTAACCTTTGATAGAGCAACTTTTAAAAGATTTTTTTCTTTTTATGAAAAATAATGATTATGGCCATGAACCAATGGGATCATATTTTTTCTTCTGATTCCTAATTTCAGAGCAGAATGTATTTAGGAATTACTGAGATATGGTCAGGGTTAAGGTGTTGAGTGGCTCTTCTTGCTTTTTTGTGATTTTTTTTTTTTTTTGAGAACATCTTTAATTCAAGGCAGTGCTTAAGCAAGCAGCTGAAGCTGGATCCAAGCAGACAAGCTAGTGTCCCAGGGGCCTCACTAGCATTATACCATCACCAGCAAATCCATAGAAAAAAAAAATCACCTGGAAAATCTGAGTATTGTATCTTGTTAAAAAGATCATCAAATAGAAAGGAGCAGGCAATTTTCCTTCTTTGTTCAGTGAATTCCAGTATTCTGGCTTTGTGATCCTTAAATGCACAGATAAACCAACCTACATGTAAACTACAAGAAAACATGATAATATTGTTTTTTCACTTTGCATGATGTAGGTTATTAAACATGTAGGATGGTCAGAAATAGAAAGAGGTTATAATAGTAGTGATAGAAAATGAGGCTGAGTGTCGGAGAAAAGGCTGAGTCTCACACAGAAGAGAGGCTGAGTCAGAGTGGACTCAGTGTGGGGTGCATCCTGATTCTCAATGATAAAAGCTGGTATTTTGACCTCTGCAAGTCTCTGCTTTCTAAGGTTAAAATTTTACTAGAGTCTCGGAGCAAGGCTGTGACCAAAATGAGGAGTCAAAGGCTCCAAAATTGAGGAAATTTGGGGGCTTAAGAAGAGTCAGGCAGAGCTTGCCAAATATGTAAGAAAGTGGTACATTAGTTCTTAACCTCGTATACTGGGACCTCCTCCTATCCAGTTTGATTGTAGCAAATTACACAGGAGTCAATGGGCAGACAGGTCTGGAAAAATGCCAGCAGTGTTCATGTGCTGAGAAAAGTGCAGAAGGAGCAAAGGGATTATCTGGATGTGATCTTTGAACTGTTAAGATAGTTTGAGGCCGGAGAAAATCTAAACTAAAATGCTGAATCTTTACTAATTATTATCTTTATACATAAGAATTAACAGGGACAAAGTATTATACCTGCTAATGTTCTTGGAATTGTTCTGATCTTTTAATATTGAAATATTATGGGGCGCCTGGGTGGCTTGGTCGGCTAAGCGTCCGACTTTCGCTTAGGTCATGATCTCGCAGTTCGTGGGTTTGAGCCCCGCGTCGGGCTCTGTGCTGACTGCCAGCTCAGAGCCTGGAGCCTATTTCAGAGTCTGTATCTCACTCTCTCTGACCCTCCCTTGCTCACGCTCTCTCTCTCTCCTAGAAATAAATAAAAATATTTTTTAAAAATATTGAAATTTTATGATCTTTTGAGAATGGCACAAGAATATGAACAGGTTAAATATTATTGATATTAATGAAAACGCATATTTTGCTATAATATTAATATGATTATTACATAAATGTTAAATCAAGAGTCTCGACATTGGAAGCAGATGAACGATACATATGCATTGTGTGTGTGTGCACGTGACTGTGCCGTTGTTGTTATTACATTTTTGAGGACAGATGCCTTGTCCTGTCTCTGAAGGTTCTGATTCTGTCAATGTGGAATGTAACCTAGGTAAAATGATTTTCAAAAATATTTTTTTGTTTAAAAATATTTATTTATTTATTTTGAGAGAGAGAGAGGGTGCACAAACACATACATGAGCAGGAGAAGGGCAGAGAGAAAGGGAGAGAGGACCTCAAGCACATACTTGTGTCAGATCCTCTATTTGGGGTTCAATCTCAGGGATCATGAGATCATGACATGAGCTGAAATCACAGGTCCAACGCATAATTGACTAAGCCACCCAAGCGCCCCTAAATATATCTTTATGTTATACAGCCCAATTTTATAATTACAATTTAAGAGCAGATAATAGAAGTAAAAAGCATGACCTTCAGAGTAAAATGGGTTCAAATAATAATCCTAGAGATGGTAGCCAATTATTCAGGTTACTCAATCTTAGATTCCTTAATATTAAAATTAGGATGTTAATAGAACCAATATGATAGGATGGTTGTAAGGATGAAAAGAGATGAGGCATGTAAGGCAAAACCATTCCCTGGTGTAGTAAATGTGTTCAATAAATGTTTCCAGGATGAATGGACTGCTAATGGATGAATATTCTAGAATAAGGACCAGTTTTTGGTGATTAAAAAAGAAACTAATGGGAAATAAAAATCATGTAACATCAATCCTTAGCAGCAAAATATGTTCTTATTCATATATTATTAAAATACATTTTTCAAAATAATCTACTTTAAAATAAAATCTAGTACTTAAAATAAAGAAGTAATAAATGATCCAAATGCTCTTGGAGCTCTTATTTTTCCACTCAAATTCAAATTGAGTAAAAAAAATGGACAACAGTATCTAGATAAGGTTTTTCTCTGAGGAGCTACATTTGGGCAACTTTCCCATTATGTATGTGTGTGTGTGTGTGTGTGTGTGTGTGTGTGTGTGTCTGACTCTGTCTTACCCAACAAACACCTGCTGTAGAAATAACTAAAACTACATTAAGTATTGGTTTTTTATCTCCAGAATTCATTCATTTTTTTAGGGGGCAGTGTGGGATAAAAAAACATGCTGTATTTTTTTATATTTAACTTTTCTATTTTGAAATAATTATAGACTCAAGAAGTTTAAAAACTAGTACAGAGAGATAACTTGTATCCATTTTGCCCAGGTTCTTCTACTGCAAAATTTTATATAACTAGAATACATTGGCAAAACCAGCAAATTGATATCAGCATCATTATAGTGAATTTGACCTAGAACTTACTTGGACTCTACTTTTTTAAAAAAAGTCTTTGTATGTAGTTTATGACACTTTATGAAATGTATGGATTCATATCACCATCATCAAAATCAAGTTTCAGAACTGCTTCCTCACCCACAGAGGATTTCTGTTGTGTTAAACCTTTATAGTTCAAACTGTAATATGTTTTGAGGGTAAAACGGATCTAATAATGGGCATAAGCTGTGACTTCACAGTGAAAATTGGTATATATGGTCATCTTGATTGAGCATATGAAAATGACCATAGAGAGAGAGTGAGAGAGAGAGAGAATGAATGGATTAAGAGTCTCTCACATGCTATGTAAGAATTTAGTGTTTAGAAGCAAAGTTTATTTTCTTTGTTTGACAGGTTTCTAGGCGATTTTCAATGTAGCTTTTAAATATGTGAAATTTTTACCTAACATTCTACCTTTAGAATCTAAACCACAACTAGGCTGTTTAAATTTACATTGTAGATTAGGTTCTTTATCAATAAATATACTCTTTGTTCTATGTAATAACATTAACCAAATTTGGGAATAATCTCAACCTAATGCATCATATTTTAAATACTGGCCAAAGACAATAAAATTGGGGCCAAATTGGGAAGTGCTAAAAATAAATCCACATGTCCTGTTTTTGATAGAGTGTGTTATACAGAGGAGATAAGTAAAGAAAATTCTTTATAAAACTATCTTTAAAACACCTCATCCACCGATTTAGCAAAAGCAATAGAACTGGAGATGTGTATCATAAGTAATGTAGGAAATCCTCACCCAGCCTCAGATAGGCAGTCTCCTGAAGGGCGCCAGGAAAAATTTCCTAGAATGCAGCGAAGATCAATGGTGGCAAAAACACAGTTGGGTGTTCACACCAAACAGAGTTTGAGGATCACAACATTTCTCACTAACTCATCACGTCATCATCTTAGCCAAATGACTCTAAAAAGAAATCATACCCTGGTGTGACATTTTGTATTGCCAATCTGCTGAGACCTGAAACATGGCAATGCAACTTATTTGGGGGAAAGCCTTGCAGGAACAATATTTCTTGACCAAGAAACACAAGCCTCTAATTTCCTCCTTAACACCTAAAAAGTTAACAACTAGCTAGTATAAAGAGGCAATATTAATATCCAATTTAATTTTTTTAAGTGGCACTTTCATAGAATGTTCAAATAAATGAAAAAAGAGTAAACACTGTTTCAGAGAAAATAAAAGGCCTAGAGCTAATGTGTTTATAGATTAACAACAAAAATAACAGTAACAACAATATCACATATTCAAAGAAATGAGATCTACATAGTTTTTAGTCAAGCAAGCGGTAGTTATGTCTTCAAAACACAGATGATTAGCACACGTAGGAAAAAGACTAATTCTGGGGTATAAAGGAACCTGTGATTCACAATCTCAAGGTAATTAAACACAACATGAGATAAGAGACAGAATGAGAGAAGACTTCAAAAAAGACCGCACTGACACTTAAAGAGAGAGAGAGAGAGGAGTGAGATAGTATGAGAAAATATCAAGACATTTTACAGATTGGTGAAATAAAATAAAGGAAAGATAAGATTGCAATACTTAAACCAGTAATAGAAACAGTAACACAAATCAACATTGGGAAGACTTGAGAAAAATTACTCTTTGTATATTAGAAAACTTTAAATATATTAAAATAACTGTGTGCTGTGCCAACCAAGGAATTGAGAGCAAACATGTAAATAACTGGTATTTCTGGGAAAGAAAACATGCAAATTTGAATTATAAAAATCAAAAGATGACATATTTATATCATCTATCTATCTTTCTATATCTATCATGTTTAGAAATAATGTGAGGTATACATTTTCAGACAAAAGGTGAAGCATATAGCTGGAAAATACAATAAAAATTATCAGACAGA